>NW_026087609.1:1200000-1613168 GCF_022539395.1 Myiozetetes cayanensis
AACTGAACAATAACCACTTGTTTCTACAGTAAAAGTCGTGAAACCCTGAATGGAAAAGCCAAAGTGATGAGAGTTTCACTATGTCCCTTCAGCTGCTGGCAGTGGTGGGGCCAGCAGGTCCATGGCTGCTGCACACTCATTAACCCTCACAGCTCCATTCCTCCCTGGGAGGAGCAGGCAGTGCCTCTCCCAGTGCCCACAGTCTCTCTGAGGGTGGCAAGATGCAAATGAAAGGCTTCTGCTTCCAGCACAAATCACCCTGGCACAACCATCAGAACTATTTTGCTGCTGAACTCTGCTGTCAGCTACAGGCCATAATTTGTACCCTTGGACACCTTACAAGCATAATGGAGAATATATAAATGAATGCACAATGATTATAGATATTTATATGCATCCTGCTGCTGAGAGATCATGCCTATAATTCATATGTGGTAAAGCCACAAAATTATGAAGGTCTTCCTAGCACAGCCATTTATAATCCAATGGGAATCCATTACATTTTTATTCCTCATGTTACAAGAGGCAATTTATGACTGTCTGTATATCACATTATGTTTTAGAGGTGATGATAATGTAAAAGCAACCTGACCTCAAAATGGAATAACTGATTTAAGCCAAAAGCAATTGCACAAAATGTTTACTTGGTTTCTTAGAGAAATAAGCAACCATAGCTTTTTAAATTTTTGTCATCGAATTCATTTTAGAAAACCTTTTTTTTTTTCAGAGCAATCTCTTTCTGGGGCCATTTAATTTAATTTTCCTTTTAGGAACAGAGGTGTGGTTTTATTTGATTCTCTAATCACAACCAAACAATACAAATTCAGCCCATGTCAGAAGCCTTAAAAGAGCCCATTCTCTAGTCTTTCAGTCTGGCCATTCCCAAGCCATTCTGTGATCAATACTGAGCTGTTCTCAGCCCAAATGGAAATTTCAAGACTGCTACTATTTATCTGCCTCCTAATTGAGGTTTAACAGGCAAGTTCTTGATGCACTTACAGACATTTAAGAGTTACTGTGGTGACATCACTACCAGAGGGCAGAATTAGTGTCACACCTAAGACACACCATTTCATGGGCTTGACTTGTACCTATTGCTACTTAAAAATTAAATAACATCTGTGACAACAACTATCCTGTGTCCTCTGAAAAAAATGCCACTCCTGGTTGTGAGACACGACCTGAATGTTCATCACTGCTGTTATTATTGTTATATAGTGATATAGTTATCACTGCTGTTATTGTATAGAACACTTATCCTTAGAAATTATAACAAAGCCAAGTGTTCTATTACATTAATTTGGTTTCTTAACAGCAATCTAATTTCATTCATACCTTTGCAAGCCTACAATGTTTTCATTCTCAGATTCTCAAGTTTCCAGTATTAAGGAGAGCATTGCCATATTCTGGCCATGGTTTTTTCAAAGCTGTAAATTCTGCTCCACGTTGGAGGGTTCTCTTTCTGGAGGCATAAGGTTTTCAGAACAGATACATAAAAATTGACAGCTAGCTAAACTTCATACATCCTGACCTCACTCAGAGTTCTTTTTCACCTGCAGTAGAGCCATTTATATTGGCATAATATGTTACACAAGTCTAGCTGAAATAAAATTGCACTTAATAAGACAGACTATATTTTAAAAGAAGATGAAATAATGGCTATAACATTTAATGTGTCACTTAGCTCTCACATTAATAGTAAATCTGTCAGTACAGATGGCAGAGCTACAGTGATTTAGCAGTTACCAATCCAGACCATTAGAGCTTTATGAGTAACACCAGCAAACAGCATTGTGGGACCAATTCAGATAATTTCTCACATGGAAAATTACTTTTTTGAAATTCCTGAACAGCTTCAACTGGATGGGACTATTATGAGGCTGCCCAGAGTCAGTCAAGGTACCGGACTGTGGCTCTAGCAAGTGTAAAACATGACACCATTTTCCATGTTTTACTGGAATACCTCCTGATGTGAATTCTGTGACACATCTGAACAACCTGCTGGCTGTGTCACCCTTAGAGAGCCTAAAGACAGACAACTCTTTCAGCATCAGACACGAATTCCTTCTCAGATTTACCTGCAGAGGTGAACTGTCCTGTGTAGAACCAACTCAGACAGTGCCATGGAGGGATCAGAGATCAGAGAGGGGAAGTGGGGGCAGAGTAGCCCAGCCATATATCAAGTTAAGTTGCCTGAGGCTGAATACCCAGTGTGGACACAGCTGAGGATTGATTGCAGTCTCCACACAAGCCCCAGCTGCTGCAAGTACATCTCTGTAGAAGGGGAGAGAATTTTGCCTTTGTTGAATCGTCAGTGATGCATTTCAGGCCTTCTCCACCTATCTGGAGACTATTTGAATTTTCTTGTAAGTATCACTCTGACTACACATACTGAAACAGTGCTTTCTTCTTTTCATATTAAGTGAGCCTAATGTTGGACCAAGATACAATCTTTTTTTTCCCACAGTCTAATGCTTGAACTGAACTGAGCCTCTAAATATTTCAGCAACATCAGCCCCAAGCTCTCTTCGCTCACCAAGGAAAACTGCAGGTAGCCTTCTTTTTATAGAAAGGCAACAACTCGAGTTCCACCACACCCTGTTGTCCCTTAATTCATTGAAAAGGTCACTAATCCATGGTTAGCAGATGCTACGTGGCCCGTGTACTTGAAACCCCTGTTTTCTTGGGCACTGAGCATTGTTCTCCAACCATGTGAGAGAACAGGTTAAAAGCTGCATGTCCCTTACAAGCATTTGATCATTCAAATTAGAAGGGCTCTAAAGGTTGTACAGAGAACACACGGGTTTACAGTGAGCTGCTCTGGGCTGTGTGCTTGGTGTGCTCTGTGAAAAGCTTTCTCAACAGAAGCTGAAGCCCTTGTTTCTGTCTTTAGTACCCACCTTCCCCAGTAATAACTTTCACTGCCACTGTGGTCTGCTCCCAAATTCAGTAGCCTCTGGCCACAGATAACCATCCACTAAGTAAGCTTAAATGTTATCCTATCAAGGTTAAAAAAGTGTGTTTAAGATTACTTTGGCTTTCAAGTCACATTCTTGCATCCTTCCTGAACTCCTTCTTCCCAGGAGATTTTGCCCGGTGATGGATTCAATGTGTTTTTCCTCTTGTTCTTTAAAGCCAATTCATTCATCACACTAGGTGGGGTACATTTTTTAAGCACTGGAATGAGAGCTGGTCAGCACAAAACAGCATGCAGGAAAGATAAAACTGTGTTGAAAACAGACCTGGGGTAGTGCTGAGGAAGAGTGCAGAAAAGTGCACAAAAACCTCTCCTGCTGAGACCTTGTACCAAGCAGCTCACTGCATCTCCCTCTCAAAAACTCTGTAACCTCAAGAGATCTTCCAGGTATTATGCTGCATTAAGGTTTATTGATATTAACCTGGAATATAACCAAAAAGAATTCAACATTTTCTCTCATCTTTGAAGTCTGCTGACGGAGGGGACTCAAAAAGAAAACTGCTCAATAGCCAGCCTGGATTAGTATTGTCCATATAATGAACCCAACATCACAGACAGGGCTTATTACAAGTATTGTTCACCTAATTTTTAATAGATAATTACTTTTCTCCATATATATTCTCTGTTTAATGGTATCTACACTTATCCTCTTAACCCTCCCATATAACTGCCACGGAAGATCTGTTAGAAAATGCAGCTTTCTCTGCAACTGAAGTCATACGTCATTATAAGATATGTCTCACCATTTACTTTTCATGTTACAACCTAGAGTAATTAGGATGTAATTAGCACACATCAAATAACAAATCTATTTATCAGATTAATAAGAAAATTTCAGAGGGAATTAATAACAGGGTTCTCCTTTGCACTTTACAGATGCACATTGTTGTTAGAAAGTCCCTGGTCGTTGAGGATTTAACTGTTGGGACTGGTCACAAAACCCAGGACATGGAGTTTTCATCTCTAGCTTAGTCACTAGTGCAAACTGTCTAGAATTCAGGTTGCTTATACCCAACAAGATCACAGAACACATTCTGAATTCAGACCTAAAAGCATCATTGAACTACTGGCATAGAAAAAAAATTAAACCCTAGAGACAAAATATTTCTGCTGTTGATTTTCATGTATCACTAATCTACACAATCTGTTATTTGATCTACCAGTGCTATCACTGATTTTAATGGCCCAGTGGTAATGATTTTCTTTTAAGCTGTCGTTAAATACAGAAAAAAAAGATGTCACAGCCATAGAAAAGGCACTAACCGGGCAGGTGTCTGTCTGCTGAGGTCATATCAGCACACGAGGTGATTACCATATCTTGGGATACAATAGCTCTTCATGAGGGCGTTTCAGGTGTAGGCAAGGTGAGACCCAACCCTTATCTGTTGGAAGAAATGATATACACAGCAAAGGGTATCTTGGTTCTCATCCAAGACCTCCTATTTCTAAAATGTATTAGTATAAAAATACTACAGAAACACAGAAAAACAATTTTCTCCTTTTCCTTACATTTTACTTTGTTTTCCCCATAGCCGGTTTCAATGTGTGAAAAAAACCCAAAACAATCCCAACAGAGAAAAGCTCACTCTAAAGGTACAAGTTTACCATTTTACAGCAGTCTATACCTTGTTTCAGCAAAAGCCCAAACACAATGTGCTTCCTGTCCCCAGCTTTGTTATACAACGGAAATCCTTTCCACAGAAGCATAGATGGGTCAAAACAAACCAGAACTACTGCATTCAGAAAGAAAAAAATTCCTGCCCACCTATTATTCTATTCAAAGCATATTTGAGAGCATTTGCTGGCACCCAGATTGAATCTTCCCCTTACAGAGAGGACACCAGGGAGCCCCACAGTCCCTACAACAGTCCTTAAAGCAGAGAACAAAGCAGCACCTGACAGCAAACAGCCTTCCCTGAAGGGTGGGTGAGTCCAGCACTTAACACACGTCAGCAGCATCCTCAGCTTGGGCTTTTCCTGCTGATTAAGTGCTTTGTGAGTGTTTGCATCATTTAGAGAACTGAGAACAGCTCACACTACGTAATGCACACAACAAAATGCTACCAATCCAATTAAAACCAGAAGTCAGCTTCTGCTTTCCAGAAAATGAAGGCAGCATTTGATTTTAAATAGTAATAAAGACTTTAAAATCACCATTGTAGTTCTCACTGCTTTCAAAAGATACACTTCCAAGCAGCATCAACCTCCAGGAGTAAAGCAGAAATTCAGATTGCCTTCTCATTCCAGCACTACTAGTAAAGGAAATGGGCCAATTCTTTCCACCACGGTTGTATTATCATAACATTGTGGGTCATAGATCAGGATCCAGAATGAAAAAGCCTAAGCCATCCTTAAAGATATGTGATAAACAAAAACTAGGAAATCAATAAGAAAATCAATAGGAAAAAGTATTTGAGCTGTTCACAGACAAATTCGTTTCATAGAATCATAGAATCGTTTGGGTTGGAAAAGGTCTCTAAGATCATCGAGTCCAACCATCTCCCAGCACTGCCAAGGCAACCACTGACCTGTGTCCCTAAGTGCCTCATTCACATGGCTTTTAATCCCTCCAGGGATGGGGACTCCACCACTGCCCTGAGCAGCCTGTGCAGAATCACAAAATCACAGAATCACTGAGGTTGGTAAAACCCTCCCAGCCTGTGGATCCCCCTGTGCCCCATCCCCACCTTGTCCCCAGCCCAGAGCACTGAGTGCCACAGCCAGGCCTGCCTTGGGCACCTCCAGGGCTGGGCACTCCAAACCTCCCTGGGCAGCCCCTGCCAAGGCCTGACCACCCTTTCCAGGGAGAAATTCCTCTGATATCCAATCTGAACCTCCCCTGTTGCAGTTTGAGGCCATTTCCTCTTGTCCTGTCCCTCGAGAGCAGAGCCCGACCCCCACCTTGATAGAACCTCCTTTCAGGTCGTTGTAGAGAGTGAGAAAATCTTCCTGAGCCTCCTCTTCTCCAGGCTAAAGTTCCAATTCTTCATTTCCAGTGCTTGCATCAGTGATGTTCAGTCACAGAATTTAACATAAAGTCACTTTTAAAACTTAATTAAGCTACAGCTGGGTAAATAGATAAAAATGTTACCCTAATGCCTGCAACCCATTGCAAGAGTGGAGAAAAGAGCACTCTGTAGGCCAAGAACTGAAGATTTCAAACCAATAAGTCATTTACACAATGTTCAGCACAACAGAGCCCTGTTGCACCCTGGACATCATAATAAACTTCGTCAGCAATGGACCCAGCAGGTCTCACCTTCGTTGGTGGCACTGCACAAGCTTTTGTAGATGAGGCACCAGTGAGGCTGGAAGGAGGTGTTTTGGCCCTGAAACACGGAGCCCTAGGACAAGCTTCTACATCCCACTGCAGCAGAGTGGCTCATGGCATGCATATCCCTTTATCCCAGAGAGTACTTTTGGCTCTATCTATTGTTGCTGGGGAAAATCAGAAAAGCAGGAAAGCTGGATTCAATCCCTCAAGATTCCCTGGTCCCAGGGGGGCAACTGCTCCCTTCTGCTCTGCACAGGTTTGAGGGCACAGCTCTGCAGCACAGAGTGAGCTGGAGGAACCACAGAGGGAACCAGAGCAAGAGGAAAAGCAGAGGAGCTGCGGGAAGGAGCAGGAGAAGGATCTGAGCGTGTGTGGACTGGCAGGGAAAACAAAGGAAATGCCGTGTGCTGCCTGAGAAAGGAGGGGGTGAGAAGGGAACCCCTAAAGTGCAACAGAAAAAACAAATTCTCAACTTTGTGACAGGACTATGTGCAATCATCCAAGCATCACCACCTGTTTGGTCCCAGCAATTCCCTGCAAACCAGCACGACACCTTTCCAATGCAACTGTGCTGTTCTGCCTCACAGGCACAACTTCTCCTACAGAAGAAAGACAGTCTCTGACCCTTCAGCAATAAGCAGAATGAAGCAAAAATTATTCTGCCACTAAATTCTTTTGATTATGCAGCAAACCCTACTTGTGCATCTTTATGAACAAAGGTGACACAGCAGGTTCATTTTATCATATTCTAATTGGTCTCTTGCTCTGGAAAGGCAAAACAAAACTTGGAATTTCTCATTTCCCTGACTGTGAGGCATTAAACCTTTATTGAATAGTCCAACCCCATACCTACAGTTGCTCTTTGTTTTCCTCTCTACTTCCAGGCTGCCAAATTAAAATTAAACACAGCATTTTTTCCACATATAACCCAAGACACCTGAACTGGTCAATCACTGCTAAAGAAGTAAATTAACCCTTTAACTATTATTATTATTGCAATAAGTTGTTTTAAAATGTAAGTTTTGGGACAAGTGTTGTTTACAACCTTGGTAGAAGCTGTTTATAATAACAATTGTGTAATTATCAGAGATCAAGTCTTCTCCAACAGTGTGAAGTATCATAAAAAAACCTCACTTTGTTACAAGCTTTACTGTGGTATATTAAATATCTCAGCCTGCCCATAGATGCAACCACTGGAGTACCCAACGTTTTAGTCTCAAGACTAAAATAAAATAAATCTCTTTTTTGTAATTATAGCAATTGTTGTGGTTTTTTTTTCCTCCAGGTAAGACTGGACAGAAAATCTTTACCATGACAGTCAGAAAGTGCTTGTATGAAACAAATACACACAATGTGCTGTTCTATTTCAGCAGAGACAGACTGTCCTCTGTTGGGCTGGGCAAGGCATCTTCCAGCACAGGGACATCCTGCACAGTCAGGACTCACTCCACTTGACTGAAACACTCAGAAGAGCCTCACCATGAGCATTTTCTCCCCCCACCCAGCTGGACACCATCAAAGAGCATCACCCCCAGCCAACAGCACATTCCAACCTGTTGACTCACTACATTCACTGCCACTGGGTAGGTGCCTTTTCCTTTCCAACAGCCTCATTTTCAAAATGTGCTGGTATTTAACCTTGCCCTGAGATCCACCCTGAGCCTGCCCTGACACAGCTCCAGCCATTCCCTGGGGGCTGTCCCTGGTCCCCCCAGAGCAGAGCTCAGTCCTGCCCCTCTTCTACCCCTGCCCAGGAAGGTGATGATTAGAAATGGCTCATGTTCCATGAAAGCTCCCCCAAACCAACCTATCCAAAGAGGGAAGGGCAGCACAGAGAAGGATTTCTCATTGTGCTGCCACACACCTGCAGCTGCCGGCCAAGGTCAGGGCAGGAAACAACAAAATTCTTCAAGAAAGCAGCTCCTTTGTCATCTGAATGCAGCAGGAAACACTGGAAGTGTCTGAAGAAAGTTTTTTTAATGAGGTCTTAGCCCAGCCTTGCAGAAGCCAAATACAGATGATCATTGCAGGTCCCTTCCAAGTGAAATGGTCTCTTTTACCCTGCACAGCTCTGAGCAATAAACACCCTGACATGTGGCTGTTTCAGACCAAGACCCAGACAGGCCAGGTCCTCGTGTTCACAGAGGTTTCTGTGGTGCTTCACAGCACAGGAGCAGTCACAGAACTTGGGTTTGAGCGGAGGGAAGGGTCAAGGGCTGGGTCAGACCTGCTCTGGCTGAACTGCCCCATCCACCAAGAAATGGCCTGATTCAGGTTCTGTTGCTCTGGTTTAACCTCAGGTGGATTTCAGAGGAGGCTGAGAGTTACTCTGCAACACAAATAATATTAATTACCACCCATTTTATTTCATAGATACACAAATCCCACTTAAAATTCTGTGCTCAGTGTGCAAAAAAGGTAGGGTTCTTTGCAAAGCAAGTGTTTTAAAATTATGCTTTTTCTCCAAAACAGATTTTTAAAGTTAAATCAGCATCATTTTCTGCTGCATTAGACTGGTGACAAGTCAAAATGGCTGAAGTTTACTTGAAGTAATTCATGAACATTTATCTTTCTTCTTGTTTATTGTAAATATATCTTTAGAGAATAAGTTAATTTTGCAGCATACTTTTTCAGGAGCACTCAGGAAGACAGATCCTAATAGAAGTGTTCATGCTCAACCCTTGCTAACTAGCAAGATCAATCATTTTTCTATTTCTCTGAGTTTCCAAAATTAATGTAAATCCTGAAAAGTCAAAGCAAGGATTTAACTGTCTTAAATTTTCCATTGTGCTTTTAAATATACATATTCTCTCCTTTGAGATTCTGTTTGAATGTTAGGAAGCAACTCTTACTCTTTTTAATCTCTATTAAAGTGCACAGGGATGGGCACAGCATAACCATTTGTACGTTCACAAGGAAATATCAGCAAAAGAAATCTGTCCAGCATGAATTATTAATTCCTGAAGCCTGAGTTTCTTCATTATTCATTGCCCATTTTTCATCAAGCAGCACTCCCTCAGTTGGCAGAGCTGCACTGAGATCTCCCAGCTCAGAGGTGTTAGTGTGGGAGAGCAGCCCCACACCTCAGCACTGTCAGAGTGACCAATTCACACTGACCACAAGATCAAAATTATTTTTCCATTGCATTGCAAAGATCAGTTACTGAAATTTGGCATTTCATAGACCAAGCCCTTCAGCCTCTGTGACTAGTTTCCCTGATTGTTTGCAGGGTATTTCTTTGTGCCAGAATTACAAACGGGAATATCCAAACCCAAATCTTCAGATTCCCATCTGATCTGCACCATCCCTGTGCTTGAGAGCTAAGAAGCTTTGCAATTATAAACATATTTATTCCATTAAGAAATATTTTATCAGTTCTAGGGAAAGACTGAAACTTTATATTCCACATTCCACTGCAATGGCTAAATTCAAACTAGTGCTAATCAGAGCAGCTTCACTGCAGAGGAGACATCAGAGCAGAAAAGGGCCTCCAGTGTTTAAGTAAAGGCAAATACTGGCTGCTGTAGCCTCCACACAGATGTCTGAGTTTCAACAGGCTGGGGGGAATAAAACCCATACTGACTGATTTCCAAGCCATTAGGAGTTCTTACACAGCCCCTCACTGGCTGCAAGAGGCACGATGCCGACTGCAGCACGGGAACAACACAGTGGGGATGGCAGTGATACACTTGAACCATCTGCATTTGCACAGCACTTGGCAGCAACAGCAGGAATGAGGCAGCCCGGGTCTGGGGGTGCAATAAAGGGACTGGAGAGAAATGAGTAAAAGTCACTGAACCAATTTATGAGGCATTAGTGCTTTGGCTCTCACACTTCAGCCCCTCAGCAAGAATTCTTTGAGAGCAGCTCCCTCCACCCTGCTCTTGGCAGGCGCTCAGACAGGCTCAGCCCAGCACACACGTCCACCAGCAGCTTGCAGGGAAGGCACACGCACCTCCCTCCCTTCTCCCACATGCCTTCTGACAGCACAAACCCAGCCTGCAGTCCCCTGCCCCTGGGAGAAGGGTGGCAGTGAGTTGGCAGTGGGGTCCATCTGACGTGTGTGGTGGGAGCTGTGGAGTCTCACAGCCCATCTGTGGTGTTGCACTGCCCAGGCCCCACATCTCGCTCTCCCCCAGCCCATCACAGCACTCTCACAGGGATGGCAGGGTGTCTCATTCTCTCACACATGGATGGCAGGATATTCCAGTTTCTCCCCACCATGGAACCATATGCCAGGGAGATCTGGCTGGCCCCAACTGCAGTGTGCCAACCAGCTGGGGCTGGTACTGCGTGCTCCGAGCAGGGCCAGGGCTGTGCAGCAGGAAACAGCATGTGTTTTTGTGTGTCTGTGTGTGTGTCTCTGTGTGTCTCTGTGTGTGTCTGTGTTTTTGGGTACCACCCCAGGGCACCCCGTGGCTGGGAGGTTTCTAACCCTGAACGGTAAAACCGGGAGAAGGGAGGGGTGACTCGTTCCGTGGGACACCAACGTCACTGGCATGACTTCACACGGGGAGATTAAATCACTGCAGCACTGGCAGCTCAATGAAAGAGATGAAAGGAAAATCTAGACACTTCAAGGGGCATCAAGGAAAGCATTTAAGATGTGGGTCATCTCACGTCCTGTAAACACCCAGTGCAGCTTCCCTTCAGGAACTTGTTTATTCGCAGACTCATCTGTCAGGGAACAAAGCACGAGTGAGACACGTCCCTTCTCTGGCAAGTTCACAAGTGGATATGGTGGGTGGGGGAAGACCCTGAGATGAACAACACCCCAGCATGGCCCTGAGAGCAAGTTAAAGTGACCTGCTCTTTGTAGCATCCTGCTCTTTTCACCCCAACACTGTAAAATCTTACTCTCTGGATAAAACTCCCTCTGCACTTGACTGGCCATATGAATCTCAGCACAGCAGAGCTGTCTGTGTGCTGCAGCTTTTGGGATGATGGCTCTCCTATGTCTGGAATGGTTAGTTGGTATATAGGTTACAGTTCAAGCAATAATCTGACTTTTTATCTCCCCTGAAGCTCTCACAGAACAGTAAGATGCATAAAAAATTAGATTTCAGCCCTTTTTGAAAGAAAAATGAACATTATTTCAACCTGTTTGAAAATCATCTTCCATTTCAGAGCTTCCTGGCAGACATTTAACTGCTGAACAAGTCAAGCAGCCAGTGCTGCTGAGTGCAGGGACTGAGATCCACTGCCCCACCACTGGAGCCAGGGGCTTGTAGGCTGAGGGGAAAATGGGGAGAATGCCATATGAAAGCCAGGATCAGGATGGGCACACAGCTATGTAAATAGTGTAGGAAGGAAAGGGTTTGGGAAGCACAGACAGGGCTCACACAGAGGGAAATCTTGACAGTCCCTCCTGCCCCAACAGCTCCACAGCATTGCCTCTCCATCGCCCACTGCATACTCTGGTTCTGGTTATTTTTTGAATTAATCCCACAGTCATAAAGAGTGTTTGCACTGCAGACTTTACCAACAATTAGGATGGATATTATCCCTCTCATTTCATCTCTTCTACACCAAAACATGAGGTTCCTATTTACTCTACCAGTCAGAGGTGGAAGCTGGGCTGCTTCGACAAACAACCATCAGAGTTAATGAATGAAAGGTGATGGTTTTCATCAGTTTTAAGTGGGAGAAGAAGAGATTGTGTTTGTTTGGGGTCCTATTTTAAGAGACATGCCAATTAAAGCAGAGGTGTTCTTTGGGTGAAAAAGATTTCACTGAAATCAAGATTGTTGTCAAAAACCTCCCTAGAAATTTTTTATCACACCTCTTCATCAGACCCACTCTTCAACCTGAAATCACAGATGAAGGTCAGGGTGCCCAGCGTGCAGGCTTACTCCTTGCAAATTCCTGTGTATTGTGTCCTGACTGCACAAATCAAAGGGATTTGTGATTCCTTCCTCTCAGTTCCCTGGTGACGCAGTTCCATTTTACGGCTCCTGCTCAGTGCTACGCAGTTTTTGTACAAAGTGGGTGCGTTTTCTGCCATCTGTTTTTTCCTGTCATTTCTAAACAAGGAAACAAGATCATTTGGGATCATTCCCTGCTGAATATTTTAGAAAAAAAACCCTGCAGTCATTAGTCTTTATGCAGCCAGAGGTCTCGTACTTGATGAGAGATTTGCCTGATTAGGGAGCGCAGGGTTGACCCTTCCACAAGAGATCTAATTTAATTAAATGCATAGGGTACAGCCATAACAGTGCTCTGGAAACCTCTCAGAAAATGCTGATGCATATCCCCAGCAAACAGCCAGTTCCACCAGCTTTAACAGAAATTCCTCACAGGTTTTTTAAGTACAATTTATACTGAAAAAAAATAAAAAATAAAAAATTTAAAAGAAAAAAACAGAGCTACATTCTTTTGTTTAACAAACCTGACAAAAGGAAGCTGAGTCAGACTCCCTCCAGGATACACACCTCAAGCTGTGACAAAAAGGAAACCAGTTACCAGGTGGAAATGACTAAGAGCACTGCACTGCCCTGATTAAAAGGCCCAGAAATAACAACACAACGTGCTGCAGAGATTATGCTTTCCACATGGAGCAGCAGTTGTTATTTTTCAAACTTTAAGTAATGCTTCTTCCAGAGAGCCTTCAGACAACAGTCAGATGCAAGTGCACATTTCGGATGGGAGGGATTTCACCATGATTATCTGAGCTGTTCAAAATGAGCATTTGGGGTTTATTTTTATAACTGAAGGAAAGCTTATGCTCTCCCATAATTCCTGACTGGTCAGAAAAACAGTGACACGGTGTTACTGCTGTGACTGAATTTCAGATCTTGGCAGACCTTCACTTGCCCAGTGCCTGTAACGGGCTGAGTTTAACAAGACAGACTGCTAGGTCTAACTTCATAAACTGTTACAAAAGCATTCCTGCGCTGTATTGCCAAGGGTAAAGCCCTTCCCCAGAGGGAGTCAGATAGGAGGACATTGCTTTTGAGAATTAAAGATCCTTAGCTGCAGCTGTGTCAATAGCTGCTGTTGGTTTCGATGACTGTGCTTATTAAGAAGGGCTTATTTATCATGTGGAATTTCACCAGAACTGGAATTACTTGCAAAAAAAAGAAAATGGCATGGGCTGCTTTACCAACTTTGCTGGGATTTGTGGTGGTTAGGGAAGCAATGAGTGTGTTCCTATAGCTGTGGTTTCCATGAATTCTTTGAGGAGAGCTCCACAGACCCTGATCAGAGGGCACAGCGAACAAGCACTACAGTGAAAACCTGAAACCAGCTGTAAATAAGAGCCACCACCACTGGGGTCAGCCTGCCTGGCTGCAAGTGATGAACTGGAGCTTCAGCTCACCTGACCAACCTCCTCAGCAGCAGATAAAATGTGATTCTGAGGGAAGATGCAAGTTCCAGTGTCACATTTATTCTGTGCAGTTACCAATTCCATTAACTTGCACTAACCCACTCGCAGGTATCTGTGCAAGGGAGAGCAGGCAGATTCCACAGACTTAGCACAGCGAATGAGGGCTCTGTTTCAACCCAATATAACACATTATTCCCCTCAGCAGCAGCAAGATGACATTTATTACTTTAGATTCCCAGAAATGTCAAATTTAACCTATGTACCAGCACCTTCAAAGCAGAGTTGAGTTTTACTCCCTTATTCAAAAAGGGAAGGCTATTTTAAAGTTTACTAGCATAAAAGGCAGATTGCTCAGACACCTGCATTTAAATAGCACAGACTAGCATCATAAAGTTTCATAGGAAGAGATGCTGATCTGAACCATACAGATCTAAGCCATGTGCCACAAAGTCCCAAAACAGCAGCTAATGAACATCTGTGGGAAAAGATCATGGAAAGAAGCAAATGATCCAGTAGGGGCAGATGGATATAACATGGAAAGCTCATACAGCTTCAGTCAGCACTGAACTGACCAACAAAGAAGGTCTGGTATTATTTGGGAAAGGAAGCAGAAGAAAACACTGTGAAATTCCAAGTAGAGAATTATCACTCCTTTTATTTGTGCCACCGTCTCCATGTCTCCATCTACAACTCACACAGCTGGTGGAAAGTTGTTAAATGATAAGATTCCTATTCATTTTTTATCTATTCCTTTCACTTTCACAAGTTAAGAGTTCATTCACAAAATGAGGCACCTAAAAGGTAAATGTACCTGCCAGTATTGTCTGATCATGCACAGGAATTTTCTCAGTAGCAGAACTTGGTGTGAATTAATAATAGGTGGTTTAAAACATTACCCCCTTGCAAAAGGCACCAGCCATGAAGTAGTTTTTCCAAAGTCTATTGCTTTGGCCGTAATGATGAAGAGAAATGAATCTGAAAGTCTCAGCCCTCCAAGTAAACCTGCTTGCCAGCAGGTTTGAAACATGGTGACAGTCACTCCCTAGGTGGGGCAGCAGGGCAAATGCCAAAGGACACAGGGTGCTCTGAAGCATCAGGAGCTTTGCTGCCTGTTGGAATGGGCTGCAAGGATGGGTTCTTCGTTCCATTAAAACTCAGTGGACATTTGCTCATAGCCAGAAAGAAAGCCAGTTCAGTAGAAATGAAATCTATAAAGCACAATGGGGAAGGGTTTAGATCATAAATCAGGTTTCTAAAATTTCAGTGAAAGTGTCTTCCTCAAAGCTTATGAATGGTTTTCAGTTGCTCTACTGAGCTCTGAAAAAGAGCATGTGAAAAGGCCTTTAGAAATTTTCTCACTGGTTTCCTTGAACTTTTCAGTAGAGATTAAACAAATCAGATACTACAAAGCTCATTTAGCAGGTGTCAAAACAGACCTGCATCACCTTGGCCTTTTGCCTCAGGGCATGAGATGAGCCCAGTGATTACAGCAGGGTGCTGATGACACCGAGGTTGTGGGTCCAACCCCCTATAGGCCTTTCACTTAGGAGTTGGACTTGATGATCCCTGTGGGTCCTTTCCAGTCAGAATATTCTGTGAAATACAACTCTGTGGAACACCGGGGTTTCCTCTTCTCCTTTCTGAGCACTGGAGATGATGAGCTCCCTTCCCTTGCCCTCGTCCTTTGTTTAGAGTAGCTGAGCAGCTCCCAAGCCCATAGATAGCAACATCAAAGGCTTTGGGACAGTTGTGGATGCATTTGCAAGGGTAAATCATATCTGGGCCCGTTGTCTGCTGTGGGCACCAGATTATCAGGGAGCTGCATCCTGATCAGATAGCTGAGCTGGAAAACTCCTATCAGCGTCCTCCCTGCTCCCCGCTCGGCACTGACACAGCAACGGCTGCTTGTTGTGTGAGGGCGCTGGACTCTACTTGGGCTCCTTGCATAAGGCTTTGAAAAATGTCACCTCATTATTTGCTTAACTTTTTTTTGAATAATTAATGTAGCTTTTTTTTAAAAAAGCCATTCACCTTTGCTGCTGTACAATCCAGAAATGTGAGACAATCTGACCAACCTCAGCCTTTTGGCAAGCTGGGAAATCAATGCCACCACCTGTGCTGGACTGTGATGACAAATAGGAGCAAGAGAATATGTAACTGTGGAACATTACAAAACATTTAATTTAATTTAATAATTAAAATTATTAAATCCCACTTAAGATACATTGAACATTTGCCTACATTTATTATAAGTAGGTCAAAAAGGTGAGTTTTGAGTTAAGTTCCACACTTCTCAGTTTTCTTCTGCATTATTTAGTAAAAAAATTCCTCTTCCTTTTGTACTGCACAGTGCCAGAGCTAGACCTTTGTGTTCAGTTCAACGGGCAGACAGGGGTCAGGAACAGGCAGGGGGCTCTGAAGAATCCATCACAGTCCCACAGAAGGGTCTGGGCACTCAGCACAGGCTGGAGAAGAGCCCACTGGTCCATCAGGAGACACCAACACCTGGGTGCTGGTGAACTTCTACCCCTGCCACTGCCCCACAGTCACCCTCAGAAATGTAACCCAAACGCTGAAGCTTTCCCTTCTGTCTGCCCTGAGTGGTCTCCAGACTTAAAACTCACCATAATGAAGATGTTACATATATTTTCTCCTTCTGGAAGGCCCACTTACACTGTCTTGCTCCCAGGCTCTTCACTTTACCTGTGAAAAATCCTGTTAAATTCCATTTTTATATTCAGAGCTTTAGAGGAACTCAGTCTCATTCCTATGACGGCTCTACCTTTTTGGCTTCCAGGTATAAAAATCCTCCAAACTGCTTTGAAAATCCTGTTTGTTCAAGACAGACATAGTTTGTGCTGATCAAATATCAAACACTGAAAGTACCATTCAGATTTGCAACTCCTAAAGCTCTTTCTAAAACAATGCTAAATAACATACCAACTTTGGTGTTTCTCTCAGAGCCAGTTTCCTTTTATTCAGCTCCCTCATTAGAGTCAGCAACAAATAAGTAGATATAGCAATAATAAGGCTAAGTTTATCTTGTTTCCTTTTCCTCCACTCCCTTTTCTCACTGTATTGCTAAAACTTGGAACAATAACAGGATGCCGGGATGCAGGGTGGGAAAAGGCTGACTCCCAGCTGGAAAACCTTGGAGACTGAGAGCTGAACACTCCCAGTATTGCTTAACGAAAAGAGAAGTGGATTTTGCTATTTGATCTTCATTTTTTGTGTACTGCTTTACATTTTGGGATACTGCTGATCTTCGTTTGCCTGGTTTGGGGACCAACTGATGCTCCACCAACTCTGACTCAGGTAAGAGAAAAATGCTTTTGCTGTTGTTCAGCCGTGAATTTCATTGCAAAGGTTTTTTTAGCTCTGCCAAAATTATTTTCTAATGTGTAAAATAGTTTAAGAAATACCAGCAAACAGGCTGTGAATTTGATATATATCCACAGATCCCTTTGGGCCTCACACTGAGGGCACTCACACCAAGTGTAGACAACAGAAGAGCTGTTTACAACTGACACTGCAAGGGGAAAATCTCTGGCTTTCTTGAACTATAACACAATACTCCCAGATTGTTTAAAAGAAGAGATATTTCATGATTTTTTTGAGGAATATTTAGATTATGTTGCCAATGCGTATTCATAACAGAAAAGGGACAGAAATGATCCTACAAATTGCACCTGTAAACCCTTTAGGAAAGGATTTCCTTTGTGGTGGGGACAGTTACAGGTCCAGAATGGTTTGGAGGGAGCAGGTGTGTGCTGGGCTATGATTTGGTGTAACATGTTTTATCATTGGGTGGTTGGTTGGGCACTGAACAGGCTCCCCAGGGCAGTGGGCACAGCCCCAAGGCTGCCAGAGCTGCAGGAGGGTTTGGATGATCCTCTGGGGCACAGGGGGTGACTCTTGGGGATGGCCCTGTGCAGGGCCAGGAGTTGGACTGGATGGTCCTTGAGGGTCCCTTCTAACTCAGCACATTCTTTGACTCCGTGATTAAATTTGGGAGTTATCTTGGTATCTGTCTTTGAGGTGCCATGGCTTTAAAAGACCAGCAATTCTCATTTCCAAGGTTTCTTCATCTCAGTGGTCCAAAAAGACCTGTTTTTTCTGATGAGGTATTTTACGAGCAGTGGCTTGATACAAAGAGTTGGTGGAAAAGGCTTTTATCTTATCCTAAAGCTGTTGTAACAGGGCCCTGAACTAACAGGCTCACTGAGCAGCTTGCAGAGACAAAGCATTTATGCAGAAGAGATGAACTGATTGTGGTTTTTTCTGTAAGAACTCTATTCTGTAATAGTGGGACTGTCAGTGTGCACAGTACCTCACTGTGCTGGTTGTCACTCTGTAATAAAGATAAAGGTAGGAAAGAAATGCAAGGAAAAAATGTGAAAGAAGATGAATCTCTGTGAGAAAATCTCTTGCATTCTTAGCTACCAAAGACATCCCAAGTTGGCTGCTACTGCAGTTAACAAAGGCATAGTTAATCAATGTGTCCCTGCCTCCACTGATTATAGATCATCAGATCAGCATTTGTAAAAGCACACAGTATTACAGATGTTCATGTAGGAAAAAATATTAGACAACAGCAAGGATGCTCCAGTGATTTACAAAAGCTTCTCATCTTAGGTTAATTTGTGCCTTGTAACATCAGCCCACAGAAATGCTGACTTACAATTTATCTGCAGTATCTCCGGGAGGGACTTTTTATCCTTAAATAAAAGGTGACCCACAAGAGAAAAGGATTCTGGATTAATTTAGCATATGAAAGCCTTAGAATAGGAAGTATACCATAGAGAAGAATGTGAAATTACAAACAATAAAACAAATTAATGTGAAAGCAAAAGATAAACTCAATTAACAAATCATTCCTGCTTTGCCCACAAACCTGGCTTTATTTCTCAGCTACAGCTGCACTGCATTGCCACAGAAGAATTTCCCAAAGCTTTGCTTTAACATAAGATCATAGAAGTGTTTTTCAAACATTTTAAAACAAATGCTAATGCTGAAATTGTGCCATGAAAGGGATACAGGTCCCTCAGCAAGGTGCAGCTTGCAGGGTGTGAGGTGAGGGGCTCAGTGCTACAGAGGCAGCTGGGGCAGAGCAGAGTTAACAGGTCTGGTGCCAGCTTTGCTTCACATCCTGCCTCTGCTGAGGGAAACTGCTCTGAAAACAGGATACAGGCAAAAATCCTGGGCTTTAGAACCTGCTCTGATTTACAGCACTTGTGGAACAAAGGACTGCACTGCACATCTGTAAATCAATTACTTCAATTAATATTTCAAATGAAAAATAGGAAAACTTTTTTTAAATTGCTTTTTCTTATCAGGGTATAAGTCTGCAGAGCTACAGGTTTAAATCAAGCCAGACAGTATTTTATATTGTCTAAAAAAAAACAGAGGTTCACAGAATCGAGATAAAGGATTAATTCTAGCAGCTGAGCTTTCTGTAAGGCATCTCATGCTGTTTCTGGGCTTTGCTCAGGTTCTAGAAGTTTAATTCAGATCTTCAAACGTTAGTGCCACAAACAAAATAAGAGGTTTCCTGCTTTAGTGAGAAAATCTGTTGGACATGAAATTATTTTGGTGTAATTTTTTCTTAAACAAATGTCCTTCCCCCGGTTGTCTTTGTGGGTTTACAAACCAAAAACCCCTCCAAGTTTAGCCCTGTTGTGTCTGATTTCCATTCTACCCTGGAACACAGCAGACAGCGGTTATTGTGTAAACTGGAGGCTGGCTGGGACAGAGATGCCCAGCTCACAATGACTAGCACAATTCCCCACATGTGCTTTTGAAGAGTTGAGCAGAGTCTGAACTTGGAGAACAGACCTTGGCAAGCCCAGAGCTGGATCCTTGATTGATCTGTGAGAAGAGTTTGGTTGATCCCCCCATGGATGCCAGTTCAGCACCTACTCCATCCCAAGGGGCTGTGCAGATGTATCAGCACTGCAGACACACAAAGCACAGAACACTCTGCTGTCAGCTCACGACCAGGAGCCACCACTTTGGCTGCCAAGGAACTTCCAGACATCCTTCTCCAGAGCCTGTCCAAGCACAGAGCCCACAGAGCCAGGGATCTGACCAGCTGATGCTGGGAACAAGGCTGTGCAAAATCAGTGCCCTGGCACTGCTGGGACAGGACCCCCTTCACAGCAGTGTCTCCAGGAGCCAACAGGTCCTGCTGGATTCCTCACACCCCACACACACTTCAAACCAGTTTCCTCACCAGTTCCACACCCTTTTTCCTGTGGGAGAGCCTCAGATGTCTCATTCCATAAAGCTATTTATGCCCAGTGAGGTAACACAGAAACAGCCCAAGCTGTTACCTTCCAGGAGGGACCCCAAACAAAGGAATTCCTGGGCTTTTATCCCCTCACAGTCCAAGCACACCAAAGCCTGGAGCCCTCAGCTCCCTCAGCTGCCTGGGCCACGTGTTCCTGTGCCCTTGGTTGTGCACAGGCTCACGGCCTCTTGCCTGGGGCTCCACTCATTTCCCACCCCCAGAGCCCACCCTGAGCTGCCCCCGAGCCCCCTGCACTGAGTGGGTCCCTCAGCACTGCACGTGCTGCCCATCTCCCAAACTGAACCAGAATCCCTCAGAACCACACTCAGCTGGAAGGGAAAGGCCCATACAGGGATCAAACCCATGATCCTGGTGTTCTTAGCACCAGCTGAGCTCATCTCGGGGTCACTGCAATGAGGCTGACCACGAAATATGGAAAAATTGATACAACATTTTGAGGAACCTGGTTGCAATTCTTCAGTGCAGGAACACAAATTTGCCCTTCCATCTAATTTCCACTCACCTCCATCTGAATTTCAGATTTGCCAGCAAGAATGGAACTAGCTATATTTTGAATGTAAGGTTTTGCTGATTGTTGTAAGTTTTCTCATACTTCTGAAATGGCTGTTATTTGTGCCATGAGTTTGTTTAATACACATGCTGCTACACACATCTGTTGGGCAGGCAGTGAGATTTGGGGCCCAGCCTTTCTGGGTGCTAAATAAATCCCATGGAGGTTCCCAGGGCCTGGAGCAGTTCAAGAGCTGTGATTTCCAGGGCTGCCAAAGACAGGAGAAGGGCACAGGGGCAACTTATCCACCCACTGCACTGCCTACACTTCAGTTTTGCTACTCTGAGAATATCCCAGTAAATATTTCAAACCAGGAAACCAGAGTCAAGCAGGTGGATGGACACCGATAAGTCTTTGTGTGAGACAGACGGCAAAACTCTGAGAAAGATTAGGAGCTGAATGTGAAAGAGTTTTCAAGTATTATCTCTGAAGGTCCAGAACTTACAGTGAAAAATGACTGCTGTTTTAGAGGTTACCTGGGACACACTGTAGAAATTGCACATGAACCTTCCCAAAGACCAGCAGAGAGGAAAGAGTGTTCTTCTGTCCTGACACTGCTGTCTGACATGCAGGGGGGTACAGAGTACCATCACAGTTAAAGGTAGATCAAAACCAGAAATGTTGTAAATCTTCGCTTTCAAAACCCAGAGAGGTCAGTTGTATTGGCCCAGTTTAGTTGTCATCAAGACCCTTCTGCTCCTGTCCAATTTCACCAGCCAAAAGTTGAGGGGAAAGAGCCCCCATTTCTATCACACATTCCTTTAAAAAGCCTCCTGTCAGTCTCCACGAACTCACAGGAGCCCACCTGGCTTTGTCCCCACTAAAGTCCCCATTTCTCTGCATCCTCTGCATCCTCCTCTCTCCCCAAGCCCAACCTCAGCATCTGGAATGGTTCTCCTGACACCTGGCAAAGCTCACAGGGCACAAGGTGAGTTATCTGCAGCCCACAGGGGCCCTTGGCTTATTGTGTATGACAGTGGAAAGGGAAATTCCACTTCCACAGTGTGTCTGGAGGATACAGTTCAATTCCTTCTGCTGCCTTTGTCCACAGTTTTCAGCAGTGCTTTGGTAGGACCAGTCTTCCTTTTCCCCTTCCTTTTATGATGCTATCAGGTATGAGTTTGTGCTCTGGAAATCCTCGAGGAGCCCCAAGTCCCCCTTACAACACATTGCTTGAGGAGACCAAGGGCCTGGTGCTGCTCTCATGCAAATGAGAGGAAATCCTGCCATTGATGGGAATTGTTCCTGTGAGAGGTTCAGATTCATTGGCAGAATCTCCACTGGCAGAGTTTTAGGTCACCTTCTCCATTCTTTTTGTGGGATACTCCCTCCCCCTACCTCCAGTCCTGGACCTGAATTCAGAAGAGATTTGTATTATCTTACTGGCTTTTACTGTCATTATCTTTCAGATATACATCACCTATCTGCAAGACAAGCAGTTTACTCATGACTTGATAATCTTAAAGGTCTTTTCCAACCTTAAAGATTCTATGATTCTATGTTAAAATTAGGCCAAGCAATCAATATTACTAATAATCAGATTTTCACCACCTGATCTAGGAACTTACAATGAAATACTATACATTACATATAGTTTACTAGTAGTATTAATAGTATATGTTATCTTTTTGCTCAGTACTGTTAATTTAGGGGTTTAGGCTCTCATTAAACATAAACAAATATTGCTACACCATGCACATTTTAATATTGTTCAGATTACCAATGCACTCCACCTAAGGCACCCAGCACAGAAATAAAGAAGTGAGGGCAGAAAGCAGAGAGCACAAAGAGCTGGAGTGCTTTTTGTAATGGGTTCATTTTGCAAAGACAATAATGTCCCTTTGACAGTGACAGAGCTATCACAGATCTCTGTAGCATCAGTTAACAAACACATTTGCTTTGTACCCTGGATTTACCAGCAGCAGCCTTGGTAAAAGTTCAGGATTGGAATGGGTACTGAATTACTGAACAGTAATTGCCCTTGGAGGTGACTTCAGTTTCAAACAGGAAGAAAGGGGCTCATTTCTCTGTGGAATATATTGTCTCATTTTCCTGCTCTGAAATCATGAGCTGTATCACCTGCCTTGTATGGATTGATCTTGGGCTTCTTTCTGTGATGAGAAAGGGTTCATTCACACAAGAAAGGGGTTTTCAGTGGCCTTGATTAAAACATGAGCTGGGGGAGAAATAAATGTTCCTCCTACACAGCCACTAAAGAGAAAAAAAAATCCAAAAAAAAAAGTTTGGGGTTCAGGCAGCAAAGCCACACGTGCAGCACTGCTGGGAACAAGAACTGCCCAAACATCAGGGCACTCAGAGCCATCAGTCCCAGGGTGTGCAGCACCCCCAGCCTCTGGAGCAGGTTCCCTCCTGGCCTCTGCTCTGGGGGGGGAAAATTCATCAGCCTAATGATCTCCTTGAGCCAGAGCACAGCTAATAGAGCAAAACACAATTACTCCACATGGAAACAAATCCACACCGACAAAAAAAGTCATACAACTTAACAACAGCTTTCCTCCTCTTTTTAAGCTTCCCTGAATTTTCAGGCTCTCGGCTTCCCTTCATCAGCACATTGAACTGGCAATTTGCTTCCCTAGTTTTAGTTTGATTTCCAGATGAGGTTTTCCTGACAAGAGCGAAGCTGTAAGTAAAACTATTGAAAGGTTCATTGTAAATTCACTAGTAATAATATCATTTGCATCATCTCAGAACACATGGAGATTATAACAATGGAAATGTTCTGGGAAAGGACTATAACTATAGAGGTGGGTAGAAAAGGTCTTGAAGTTAATTAAGCCTGTTCTAGAAGTCTAGTTGAATAAGGGCAGGAAACAGAGAAGAATGAACTGACATTTGAATTAGACATTTTAAAAAGGGAGAAAAATAGTGAACACTAAACAAAATCTATCCAGACACACCCTGTTTTTTTAGCCTCTTGCCCAGACAGAAAACAAGAGATTTATGTATATGTACATGCTTTCTTTATCTGCCAGAAAAATAATTTTCTGAGGAAATACTAATGCATTCAGTTCCCCAGGAGAATACCCTGGACAAAGGAATGAGCACACACAGCCAGCTGAACATGGTTTCTCTGTTTCAGATTACTGTTAGTGCAGTAAATACCAATTACTGTGACCTGGGCATGATGCTTGTGTTCCAGACAGATACTTCTGCTCTTGAGCTTTTGTTAAAGGAAAATGTCAAAAAAATCTTATCTGCTGTAAACACAGCTACATTGCACCTCTAAAAAAATCCTGTTTATTGCATGTGGTTCCTCAAAGGATTGGGACTTCTCCTTAATGAGAGCGACTCAGCTGGAGCTCTGTGCCAGGAGGCCTCTCTGATGTAAAGGCTTTATCTGGAAACAAAGGGGAAGTGGAGAAAGCTCTTCATTACATTATTCTTACAGTGTACCTTATTTTGTTTCAGCTTGTCCTAACTCTCAAACATCCAGTGACAGCTTCAGCTGATCTCAGTGCAGAGCAGAGCTGACCAAGGGCAGTACCAGAACAGATCCCTTCTGAAAGGTGCTCAGAGTTTATTGTAGGGAACAAAGCTCCTGGTCAGAGATGCTTGAGAAGCCTTTTTAATGACAACAAACAATTCCACTATGCCCAAACTATTCCAATTCTGCATCAGAATGTGCAAATAATTTTTGAAGGATTCTATTGTCCCCCTACTCCCCAAAAATCAAACATCACCTGAGTGTGGGTGGTGCTGGGGATGAGGGAAGCTCAGTGCTGAGACACCTGCACCTCTGTCTTTCCCACTGGAGCCACCACAGTTTGGGATAAAGAGAAGGAAATTGGCTCAGAACAAGAGAGAAAAAAGCTGGATCTACAACCATGTAAATATGTCCCTGAGACTGATGATTCTCAAAGTCAGTGAGGCCCTTCTGAGCAGTGAGTGCACCTGAGTGCGGGATCAGCCCTGAAAATGGCTTTAGGAATCAAGGGAGGGAACAAGCTCTTTGCCTGTCTGCAACACTGGCACTTCATCACTATTTTCAGCATCTGTCTTTATCAAAAATTAATCTGGACAGGAGATATTTTCCTCTTGGCTCTTTATTTTGGACAAAGAACTCATGGGGGGAAATGCCTGCAGTTCCAGACTATGATGCAGGGTTATCCCACCCATCTTATCAGCTCACTTCAGAACAGGGCTGTATCTAATGCAAAGTTAAGCCCCCAAAACAGCTCAGGTTTCAACAGCATTTGGCAACTGTCATCAAAAGATGTGGCCAAGAACAAATTTTCTGTCACATGATCATGAGTTTCATCCTTGCAACATCTGCAAACCAGTAAGTCACACCAGTCATAGGTACTACTGGCTTCTTGATTTTGACAACACTCTAAACCAACAGAGTAGAGAATCCCTGTGACAGGGATGAGGAGCTAATAATGTTCTGTACCAATACCTCAACTCTGCCTGGGGGTTTGAGCACATTCACTAAACACCAGAATGCTGCTCCTCAGGAGTCATTCAGCCCTCGTACACCTGCTCCCAGAGAGCAGAAGCTGCAAAGAGCTATAGCAGAGTAGTTTGTGACCTTAAAACTCCATGATGTCCATGCTGGCAACAACTCAGAGAATGCCCAAACCTTCTGTTTATGATAATATATTTATTTGTTATGAAACAGCATCAAAAATTGGTTTAATAGTTTAATCACAGTTGAGCTTCAACATATTTGAGCAGCTGGGTTCATACTGGGCATTGTGCTTAAGCACATTTTATCCCTTGCTGTAGTTTGTACTAACAGATTTGTACGTGAAATGAAATGACATATTTGTATGTGAGGTAAAAGGCTTTATGCATGGAAAGACTGGACAATACCACTTGCTTCTTCTTTAAAGGTCTCTAATCCACTTTGGGGACACTTCAGGGAAAGCTTTTATAGTAAAGCACTCTGTGACTGTAGTAGAAGGCTGGAGTAAGAACCCTTCAGCAGCACCAGGACACAGAGATTTCAGTGCTTCATGTCCTGTATCTGCTCCATTTCAAAGTGTTTTCACCAGCACTCAAGTATCTCCACAGTCTCTGTGATGACAATTAACTTTATCATGAAAAATGAGCAAAGACAGGGATTCTGCACCTGCCAGGAGACATGATCTGCATGTGAGAGTGGGAAATGAGGAACATTCTCAGGAGTCACCCAAGGATTGATGGACCTCTGGCTGACAGACCTCCAGCATTGTTTCTGTCCTGGGCAAGGCAGTCTTATCAACACTGGGGATTACTTGCTAGACAAACCAGGATGCTCATAGGAAAGGAAAACAGCCATCTTTTAAAACAACAATTTTGCACAACCAATCTGATGAGGAGAGCACAAAGTGTGTGCTCTCACCACTCATTTTAATGATTTCAAAGTGTTGTTTTACCTCCATCATGTGTCATCCTCACTACAGCAAACAACCACCACTTATACAGTGCAGTCATTTCAACAACAAAAGTCATTCAAGAATTAATTATTTAGCTAGTCCAAAACTAGTGTTTCCTTAAAGTCCATGGACAGACCAATCCAGTAACTAAAACATAAGTGTATGTTTAATCTGTTTCTCAATTATTAGATTCACAAGTAAGAAACTCAGATAAAAACCAGGTTACTACAGGTTGACAGAAAAATTATTTGATTAAAAATGAGAATAGGAACCCAAGCTCGTGCACATGAAGCAGAGAAGCAGTCCCTCTTGGCTGGCTGACTTTACTGTGTAGGATTTTTGACATGACACATAAAAATTAGCCCTAGTTTCTCTTGACCTGTGTGGAAGTTGCTTACTTTTGTACAGACCCTACAGGTGCATAGAAATAGAACCACATGTTTTACTAGAGCATGTATGGGATTAATTTCCACAAGCAGAAGTGTTTCAGATCCCCAGACAGGTTTAAACAAACACTATCCACAAAAGACTAAAGAGCACAGAACAACCAGGCACAATCCATCAACCCATCTCCTCCAAATTCTCACAGGAGAAGATACTGTGTGAGGTTTTCTTGAAGTCCAACAGTAGCCCAATTGAGAGCTGATTCCGAGCTGTTCAGGTGAACCACCAGCAGCAAGACACACTAAAACCAACAAGAACAACAACAACAAAACCCAAAAACCAATCAAATAAAAATCAAAAAAACCAAAAACAAATAAACAAACATAAACCCCCATGGTTTTATAACTGATCAATTCCTTATCAGACATGAATTGTGTAGGAGCACAGACAGCACTCTCCAAACTGCAAATCTGTTTTTGAAAGTTTTGGGAAAATGCACATTAAGAGAAGGTTAACTAGAAATCGAGAGAAATTGTTTAATCCTTCGAGCTCTGAGATTTTGGGCCTTGGTGCTTGACTGTCCAGCAGACTTGCCTTGGAGTTCTCTCAACCAGCATTTACCAGCAGAAATCATTCTGTTTACAACAAATGTCTTCTCAGGCCATACATTTCTTATTTTCAGTTCCCACTCTGCCTTTTCATCTGCCCTTCTCTCAGGATTCACTGAAGCCCTTTAAACCTGGAGCCAGCAGGTCGCTCACTAAAATGCAAGCAGGGGTGTCAGGAAGCTCTGGGAGGACCTTTGGGTGGATTCATTCTTGCTGCTCACCCATCTTCAGTGCACAAGCTGCCACCCACAGGCTTGGAGAGTGGCTCTGTTCCTTAAAAAACAACAACAAAAAAAACAACAGATCTTGCCTCTCCCATTTTTAGCCAGTTCTGTATTTGAAATAATAGAAAGACTGAGAGCCCAATTTGGCTGCCTGCTTTCCACCAAGGTAATAAACCTTTAATGTACACACAGCAAGTATTTATAGGCCTTTCATAGCCAAATGTCTTCATTTCCAAAAGAGGAATCTGTCCTGGCTGAGGACTCCATCCACCCATGAGCTGGAGTTGTGTTTTGTATTATCCAGGAGAGGATTTTCTGGGGAGCTGAATGGACAGGGGGGAAAAAAAAAAAATCATTAATACATTTTCCCCAGACCTACCAGAAACTTGGAGTTGGAACCACAAAACAATTTCAGATTAGAATTAATTCTCTTTTTCCCTAGGAAAAAAAAATATAAGGAGTCAAATCCTGAGTAAAAATCAGAAGTGCTGAATTCTGTCCTCACCTGTTGAAGCTGCAGCATCAACGCTGAGGACTGAACAGCATCAAATGCAGCAAAAGAGCTCTCACAACGCTGAGTGATGTGTGGGGTTATTTTTAAAGTGGCAAGTTTACTTTAGACATTGCTGAAGTGGCTATTCATTCAAAGGTACTATCACAAGTATAAAATGTCATTTCACAATGAGTTTTCAGGCAGGCATTTGCACTCCAGATTGTTTAGTCATCAAAGTGGCTATTTACCTAAAGGCACCATCATGCATATAAAATGTCATTTTAGAATCAGTGTGCAGGTAGGCATTTGAACTCCAGACTCTTTAGTCATCAGTGGAAACCACTTCTCAGATGCATAAAATTGCCATAAAGGCAATCAAAAATATAACACTGAGTAGTCAGGCCCATTTAAATCAGCTCAATAAAGCAGAAGGGAAAAAGCAGCACAGTGCTCTCAGGAAAGGCCTGTTTCAATCATTGTTCCGTGTTGAGGACAAGTGACAAAGCAGGGAAAAACACTGAGTGACCACCCTGAAAAAAATTATATCTGAAAATGAAAAAAAAAAAAAATAAGATTACTTCGAGTCAAACGTGTCAGAATTTACTGAGACAGCTTTTTTAAGTGGTGTCACTGGAGTTTGAAGCCCTGCCTGGTTCCCATTGTCACTGTGAGCACTCAGCTCCTCTCACACTGAGCTCCCCCAGAGAAGGAGGGTCCTGTAGATGCCCAGGAGAACCCGGAGCGAAGGTAACAAACATATCCATGTGTCCCTTGGGCTGTTTCTCTGGGGTGTTGGAGGTTGGTTGGAGCAATATTGTCTAATTATGAAATGAAGAACAAAATCTGAGAGTAATTATGAGGTGGAGAATAAAATCTGAGACTCTTGGTACTCCTGCCCCTGCCCCTGTCAGGAGATCACAGGCACATTTAAGTCCTCTGTGCTTCAAATGCATCTTTAAAAGGGGTAATGCTTTTTAAGTGGCTGTAGGACTTTTCACAGCCACATGAGGAGCTTTATCGTGTGTTTGCACAGCCCTTTACAGTCCCTGAAAGGCAGATTAAGTACTATGAGGTCTATTTTCTTTTAATAATGCTTTACCTTCTTACCAAAACTGCGGGCACTTCAAAGGGGAAAAGATCATTTATCCTCCTCCCGTGTATGGTGTTCTAAGTTTCTGTTTCTTGAGGCTCATGGCCTTCACAAATTTACTTTTGGTTTTGCACATCACAGAGATGAGAAATTAAATAGGTATTGTATGGCCAGGCTCTTCAGAGTCATTGTGTTACTGAACCCTGGGGCAGACTCTGCTCTCTGTGTCCATCATCCTCACTGAGCACAGCAATTCTGGAGTGTTTAGACAGTGCATCAAAGTATATTTCCTACATCTGAAAAAAAAAATTTGCAGTGTTGTCCGCTCTGTAAAACTCTAATTTTTTGTATGGGTTTTTGTTTTTCATTTGCATCATTCAGATCCCAGCCAAGACAGTGTAAGCAAAAATAATCTTTCATTGCCAGCCTTCCTCACAACCAGATGTGAAAATTATCTCAACAACAGGGACACACAACTTTTGACAACGCATTTCTTTTCTGGTGCATGATAGAATTTTGTTCATCTCAGGATGTTCCTTATCACTCCTCTACCTCTATTTGGGTTTTTTGGGTGCTGAAAAAGTCTCAAAGATAAGCACAAGTTTTAGTCTGATCAACCAGAAAAAATACATAATTTCAGATGTAACTGTCTCATTTCCCAAAGTCTCTGTATAGAAGGCTGGTTTAACTTCTCTTTAACATGCAAGCATAGAACTAATTTCTTTGAAAAATAAACTAAACTTGCATAATCATTAATATACACTTTTAGAGTGAAAAGTGAACGGAGTGAGAGGCAAATAGCATAAAAAACCCCCATAAATGTTCATAGGAATATTTCTTCCAGTGTTTTCATTATATGGAGCCCTTATTTATATTAGCTGTTCATCACCCTTGCAGTTGATTACTTATCAAAACAACTTGTAAAATGCAAACTTTTAATTAGTACAGTATTGTCTGTATCTCCACCTGACTTTTTAATAATTACTCCCAGTCTGCAAGAAGAAACTTCACTGTATGAGCCATGTGTCCATTAAATCACTTTGAATACCAGAATTTCTCAGGTAACTCTCTATAGTACCCTGCAGACCAAGAGTTATTTGCTAAAATAATTCAACATATAAAATGAATAATATGGGTGGAAAAAACCCATCATTTGCTGAGAGAAAATTTAAGAGCAATGCAAGAAATTCAGCTGCTGGAATAAACCATTCTCCTGCTAACTTTCAGGAACATTTATGGTCCCTGCTTAAATTGGAAGAAGTTTGAATTATTGGGCTAATCAGTCAAGGACAGAGGGATAAGGGGGGACTGCACATCAGGGGAGAGCAGGGAAGGGAGCTCCTGGCACAATCCAGGGAAGGGAGCTCCTGGCACAATCCAGGGAAGGGAGCTCCTGGCAGCACCCAGGGAGAGCCACGTGGCAGAGATTGGGCACAGCCCAGGCTGTGCTTGCCCTTCTCCAGGAGCCTGTGGCCACAGGGGTCATTGTTTGAAGGGGTGCATGTGAATTGCTCTCCTCAGTCCTGGCTGCCACAACAGGAATGAGAAAAAAGGAAATGTTGTTCTCTGTCACCCCCCAGAACTGTCTCTCTCCTGACTCCATGGGAATGCATTGTCCTGCCCAGGCACGGGAATATCTCTGTTCTGCCACTGCCTCTGGCATTTCCAGTGAGATCTGCTGGGAAGGAAAACTGTCAAGGCCAGAAAAGAGAGCATTTAGTACACCTTGTCAAGGGCTACCATCCACAGAACGTGGCCTTCACACCAGGACAGTGCCCTCATCCAGCCACTGCTCCTGGAGTGTCTGTACGTGCTGCCAACAAAGGGGATTCTGAAATGATGAATTCAGTGACAGCCTCAACAGCAATGGCCAAATGCAAAACCTGTATCCTAGAAGAGGTGTCCTCAGAGCCAGCCTGCCCTATGGAGCAGTGCACATCAAATGTCCCCAGAGAAGAGCACACAAAATGTCACTGCTGCCAAAATGAGCAGTTCTGAAAGATGCCAAAGGCCAAGCAGGAGCCACTTTTTGCAGGAGGCTCTGCTATCTCAGCCTGTGTTTGACCCACAGTGGGAACCAGAGGGCAGGCCAAAATTACTCAAATTACTCACAAAGGAATATTAACTTACCAAGGAGGCTGGGCAAGTATTAACAAGGAAACCATTAATGAAAGGAAGTGAAGCCACCTTAAAAATCTAAGAACAGAACTATGGATCTGCTGAGTGGAAGGGCTAGCTTAAGTTTCAGCTGAAATGCAAGCATATTTAAAAAGATTCAGTCAGCACTTTCTGTATTAATGGCCAAGCTTCCCAACAGCAGTACAGGAGAGCTCCACTTACCAGAGCAACAAGAGAAAAGGACTTTTTAAACACTACACTCTGCTTTTTGCAAAACCACAGCCTGTACTAGTTGACATCAACCAGCTGGTTTCCTTTGGTTACCATGTTTTGTAATTTTATGGATGAAAGACACATTTGATCACAACAGAATCAAATCACTGCCTTCCAGTTTCCAGTTGTAAAGTCTCCATGTACACAAATAAAACATAGAAAAACAACTAAATCTTACTAATTTTTCTAAAAATATTCATAACAAGTGCAGAGAATACAAAAAACTAGCTAAATCAAAAGGTTTTGTTTGAATCCAGAAAACTCTGTTAAGCACAGCTGAGCTATTAAAAAGCAACTTCAAAGCCACTTTATTCGGTCACTTCCTCCAGAGCCACAAAGGAGGAATGTCCCTCAGCTTATGTACAACAATGTAGGACAGAGAAAAGTACAGGAAAGCAAAATTTCATGGTAAATAAAATCTTTTTCCTGACAATGATGCTGCACCACAGGATAACACTGATTGCCTGCTTACCAAAGAGTAATTTTGGAAACGTCTCAGCACCTTCCTGACAAAAATAATAATTTAATCTCACATCCAGCAACCTGTGTGATGTCAACTTCTCATCACAATTAACAGGTTTATTTTTGATGTGCACACTGACAGCTCCTAAAAGCTAATGGAAAGTCATTTATGTGCAATTTAAAGCCTGATTACTTGAGTGTTAAAGTTCCCTGACAGTCCCTTATATTGGGAAAGGGAAATTTAGTAAGAAAATTAATCAGTTTTGCTACATTAAAATAACTGCTCAAATGTGATATGGAAGTCAGGCCTGAAGTTTGCTAATATTAACACACGATGCACAAATATATCTCACATTTCACAAATTATCATTTTGTAGATGGTAAAGCCTGAAAACAAGGTGTAAAGAAACTTCATATGTGTCTTCAAAAGTTTCCAAACACAATGAATTGAATCAATAAACAAGCTCTTTGAGGAAGATAATTTGCTATATTGTACTTGGAATTGATTGGAAATTTCACACCAATCACTTTTTCCACCAAAAAAAAAAAAAGCCCAGTTTTTATTCTATGTCAATATTTTCCATATAAAGACATTGACTACAGCATATTTTGTGTCAGGGCATGTCAAAACATTGCATTTGGGTTTGTCAAGATGGAACATTTCATTTCAAGTGGAGTTGTAAACACAAACTCTGACCTGGCCCAGCCTCTGCCATGGGCAGCACCGTCCAGAGGGATCTTTCTGCTCAGTCTGCTCCTCAGAGTAACAGCGGTCACTCCAGTCCCTTCTGTGCCAGCTTTCAAAACACACTTTATTTCATTAAAATATTTGGTTTTGGTTTTTACAGTTAAAACTCTTTCATGGAAGGAACAAGCCTGACATTTCAAATGTTGGTGCTAAGGCAAATGCAAAGAAATAAAGTAATTAAACTCCCTTACATAAGGAATGTCCATTTGCACTTCTACACATGCTCTTTGCCTAACCTCATTCTGTTATTAGTTATATATTTTCATTTTTATATTACTTTCTAGGCAACAGAAGAAGATGGACTACATTATTCTGCTCCACTCCTTGCTTTTCACTCTGGCATTTGCTGACAAAGAAAGTCAGGAAAAACCTCAAAACCTTTTTTCAAACAAGGCCAGTCACAAACGGCTGAAGAGAGACTGGATATGGAACCAAATGCACATCAAAGAAGAGATTGATGCCCCATTGCCACACCATGTGGGCAAGGTAAGCAGCAATCTGTCAGCAAAGAATGAGCAGAAAGCAGTAAATGAGGAGCTTGGAAAGCTCTGCTTGTTTGCAGTCTGGGCAGCAGAGAAAAAAAAAGAAGTAGAATGGGATTTAATACTTATATATTAATGTGTTAAAATCTTGGGCAAAGAGTAAATCAATAACAATGTCAAAGGGACTCTAATTCATTCAGAGAATACAAATAAATTTTAGGGAAGGGGAGGTATGAAGCATCCTCAGTGCAAGAACACTGTGCAGGTGCACAGTCAGGAAGGAGGCCAGTGCCTGATGTTTGTCAATGTTTTTCTGGCAGCACAAGATTCTTTCAGAAACCTCAGAGATCAGCAAATAAAAACGTAGGCATTAAAAAACACACAGCTCACATCTCTCAGCCTGGATGCTAAACAGAGGTGTTATGTTTAGCAGTGCTGTTACACAACCAAAAAAATTGTTTCACAAAGCAAAAGGAAAACAATTTTTAAAAATAATAATGAGCATTGACCTGCTTGCAAACTCATTTTCTTCAGGGCAGTGCTCATAAAATCCTAGGATTACCTGCACATCACTCAGACAAAGTTCTTCCAGTCTAGTCTTTCACACTGAGGCACTGTGACACTTTGCAGACAGATGCAGTTGTGGGGTTTCCTCCAGGTGCAACAATCCCATCAGTCAGGGCTGTGTCAGCACAGTGGAACACGCTCTTCTGGATCACTGCTGAGCCCTGGCACAAAGCACGAGGGACAAAGCAAAGGCCAGAGGGTCCCCTCAGCTCACACAGGGCACGTCTGGCCCTTTTCAGCCCAATTCAGCCCCAGATTGAGGAGAACACTTCCATTCCTGAGGTGTCCTAAATAAGAGTAATTCCCTTTGTGCAGCAAAGTTCAGATTGCTCTGCAAGGGCTGTGTGAGTGCATCTGCAGCTCTGAACACTTGATAAACCCTTTAAAGAAAGGCCACAGCAGCAGAACTGAGTGACAGCTGCAGGAATACGCTGAGACATCCTGATTTTATCTTTCCCAGCCTTGGATGCTTTCCTTTGTGTGCTCATCCTCAGCACTAGAAAAGCCATTCTCAGAAGTCTATACTTTTTACAAAGAATAAGAAGGCACAGGCTTTGAGGCAAGGGGTGGTTATTTCTCCTGTTACGTCTCTGGAGTTGTAAACTGCTCTCCAGCAGCCAGAAACATGATTAAGTACGTGGAATGAGGGAAGGAAATGTGAGCAACACATTTCAAACTAGAAAACTGACATTAAAAAAACATTCAACAGTAAATGACAATTACAGGATAAATCAAATCCTGAATGCTCAGCAGCTGAAATTTATGATAACATCAGTAACAAAAGATCAAAAATTCTTGGTCAAACCCAGAAATCCTTGATGAATAGCTTGCTGAAATGAGAATGCTGATAGAGTGTGTGGAATATTGTACTTTAAATCTTCTATCAGTGCCCTTATCTGGGAGAAGGTATAGAAAGGGAAGAATCACCAGATTATTTGCAGATTAAATAATGCACAAAAGCATTTGGAATTGGATTAAATTACATTTTAAAACTGATTAATGTTCATCCCTTTTGCCTCATCCCTTTTTCATTGCATGTGATCTTCAATTTTCAAATCTATGGGGTGAAATTTAACCTTTACTGGCCTAGCATGAGCCTGAGGACTGACTGTCAAAAACTTGCACATGACAAAACACAAGCAAGCTGTCAGATATGGCAGGAATCCTGCTAAATGCTAAGGGACAGAGACTAATGCTGAACAATGCCAGCTGCTGGGAACGCAGATTTGCCCCTGTAACCTGAGCAAAACTCCTGGTGGGTTCAGAAAGTCACCTGCAAACAAGAACAGCTCAAACTGAACCTGGTGGTGTGTATTATTTCAGACAGTTCACAATTTATAGGTGTCAACAGCATGAACCATTTATATCTGTAAGAAATACAAGATGTAATTTTAAAAATACTTGCTGCTCTATAACCAAGTTTCAGTCTGGAGGGAAGTTTCCTCCTCTAACCCCACTGGAGCTGCTGTGGGGCTTTAGCTCAGTAACGCCCCAGCTGACAGCAAAAGTCCTGCTGGCCATTCTGGTTTCCAGCTGAACAGAAGGAATCCTGGCTGTGTGACTCTGCTGGGAGAAACTGTCCTGTATCCAGGTGCCAGAGCCCCCTTTTATCTCTCTGAATGATCCTTTCCTCCCAGATCACATCCAGTGTGAGGAACAGCAACGCCAAGTACATCATCGAAGGGGAATATGCCAACACCATCTTCAAAGTGGAAGAGACCAGTGGGGATGTCTATGCCTTTGAGAGGCTTGACAGGGAAAAGAAAGCAGAGTATGAGCTGACAGCTCTCATTATTGACAGAAGAAACAACCAGTCACTGGAACCCCCCTCTAAATTCATCATCAAGGTTTATGATATTAATGACAATGTGCCCGTGTTTGTACAAAAAGTGTTCAATGGATCTGTCCCAGAAATGTCACCAGTAGGTATGTTCTCCTGTCAGTCATTTCCCTTCATGTCTCTGGATAAAATGCAGAGTTCATGCTAAATATGCTGTTTGAAAATCCTTTTCTAGGAACCTCAGTCACCAAAGTGACAGCTGTAGATGCTGATGACCCAACAGTGTCAGGTCACGCCACGGTGAGTTACCAAGTCATTAAAGGAGATGAATATTTCACCATTGATGACTCTGGTAAGTGAGATACACAAATGTCCTTACACTTTGTCCTTACCCTACCCTGTGAAGAAAACACAATTTTAAGCCTTCTTCATTCTGGAAAAGAGGGATAATAATGAAACAATATGATTTTAACCATGATTAAGAAAGATTTTTCATTCACACCCACACAGTGTCACCACCTGCATCTGGGAATTAGCTAATAAAGTCAGGATACCAGGTGCCTTTAATGAACTGAGAAGATAAAAGGTCATGTTTCTCCCACTGATGAAAAGACTGACCAGGAGCTGAGTTCATGTTTTCAGACCAGCAGAGATATCATTCCTTTGACCAAATAGGAAAAGGAAATACATAAATTTTGAAGCAGCATTCAATAATCAATAATCATTCAGTCTCCTAGACTTTCCTGCTTAAATTTGGCCCAGTTTTAAAAACTACTATCAGTATCTCTTGTAACCACACTAGTCTTATAAAGCAAATGATGCAGGTAAAGAGATGCTCAGAGAGATTCCAGAGGCTGTAGTGACCAAGTTGAGACACTGTCAGACTGCTCTAAGTAAAAAAAGTCAGTTTAAATATTGTAATCTCCAAATATTCCATCATGCAGAAAGATTTTTTAACATTTCTAACCTTAGAAAAATATCACTGTAAAAATGCTACTTTAGAGCTCAATGTGTGGCATAAGATAAAAACTTGTTATCAAAGTTAAGAGATGATGGACGTGCAAAATCTAACCGTATTCAATGTCATCTTTTCACAGGTGTGATTTTTACAACAAGGCCTGATTTAGACAGAGAGACTCAATCAACATATGAAATTGTTGTTAAAGCAAAAGATGCTCCAGGGACTTCTGGGGATTCCAGCACAGCCACGGTCGTCATCACTTTATCTGACATCAATGACAACTTCCCGGTGTTCAAACACTGTGAGTGGAATGCAAGCTCTGAAGCACCTGGAAACCAGGCATTGACATAACTAAAATGAATTTAGGTCATGGTTCAGCACAGTGTAATTTATCTTAAAAATGGCCAAAAGAATCTTGCATATTCTGAAGGTCTTTTGTATTTTGTCCCAATTTGCACCCCTAGAGCAGAAAACAAAAATCACTTTGGACAGGACCTTGACAATTTGGGGTATTACCTGTACTTTTATAAAAAATGCATCAAAGTACTGTCTTAGAGGTATAAATGCTGAATTCTCAATGAAATATTTTTCTGTACGTCTTTACGCTAAGCAAAAATTTAACTAAGTTTTAACTTCCATAAATACACTCTTTATGTGTTTGTTTGTTTTTTCTTTTAACAGCATCATTTCACTTTAAAGTGCCCGAAAACATTTCAGTAGGAGGAGAAGTTGGCAGAGTCAAAGTAGAAGATGTCGATGAACCACAACATAGAAACACAAAATACAGCTTTGTCCGAGGAGATTACAGGGACACCTTTGAAATTGTAGCAAATCCATACACAAATGAAGGAAACATTAGGCCAAAGAAGGTAATTTTCCCAGTAACAAAGATGATTACTGTGTTATTTTCACAGGAGTGTTTGATTTGGTTTAGCATTAGCAGCAGGAAAAGTGGAAATGCGTGGAAGTCAGCATGAAATACATTGATCCTGAACACCTGCTCTGTAAGCATTGTGAGAAGAAGAGCTGGTGATTTCTAGTCTGTTTTAATCTCCAGTCCTGAAGAAATGTAGACTTGCTGCAGAGTGCAATGGGGACTATCTCAGATATTCAGGTTACACACCTTGGGCTCCTCTCATAGTTGGGTGCTTCAAAGAATCAGTGGTTTTAAGAGTTGTAAAAACTGACCAGGTCAAAGAATCCTTCCCTTCTGCAGCCTAAGTGAAACCAAAGCAGAAGATGTGAACAAGTCCACCTGACCACTTCTAAAAGCACTCTTTACAGTTTGGCATTTGCTCCAATCTGAGCCACAGCTCCCTTTCCTTCCTCAGGGGCTTTTCAGAGCTTCCCCACTAATTTCTTACAACACATTAAGAAGGCCCAGACTCTCCAAATGGTTTGTTCTTTGGAGCTTTTTTTAATTCTCAAACCCACTTGATTTGTACCAAGGGACCTTCCTACATTATGCAAAGCGCTGCCAAACCAGACTGCATTGATTTCATTGACTTGTCATTAAAAAAGAGAGGAGGGAGGACTATAAATCACCTCAGATTGACAGGAATGTGTTTTTCACTTCCAAATCTCTCTCTGTAACTGTTAAGACTAGAAATGTCATTAAGAAGAAGAGAAAATTTGCAGGAAAAATTACCAAGTACTTCAAGACTGGCAGTGAAGTCCTCAGCTCACATTAGGTGTAAGCAGCTTTCCTTCACCTGATGCAACCCTTCCTCTGGTCTTCCCAGGACCTGAGGAATGCTGCCCAGAGGAGGAGCAGGAGACCCCACATGTACACTCCCTACTACAGAGGGATTGGGAATCAGCCCTTCCCTTAACACACAGCAGGCAGAGTTCACCCCTCTGTTTCACAGTGTGATTTTGGCCATCCACGTGTCATGTTAAACATGCAGCCATGTGAGATAAAATGTCAGCTGCTAGATAAAGACTATCACTTCCATCTGCAGTGTCTGCTCAGAGAGGAAATCAAGAGGCACCATGATTAATTCCTGTGGATCTCAGGGTGCTTTCAGAATCTCAGGCAGTATCACAAAGGGACCCAGACTCTGGAGTGACCCACAGCTGCCCGAGCTCCCAGCCTTCCTCCCATTGTGTGACTCCTTTTATAACCTCAGGCAATGGGAAGAACAGGGAAGAGGATGTCATTTATCACTCAGTGCCCCAGCTGTCAGTCAGTGCAGCTATGCAGTCTGCCTGGAATGCCTTCAGAACAGAAAGCCTTGCCAAGAGACAACCTGGTCCCCAGCCCCTGGGGGAAAGGAGCTTAACCAGGTTTGGTTGTTACAGGACTATAAAAAGAAAAGTAATAAAACCAAGAAATCCTTGCTGAGCTTGGAATACTGGATGAGTCTGTTCCAAACCAGAGGTTGTTTGAGCCATGCTGTGACAGAGGAGCTCAGGTGGGAAATGCTCTCCCATAAATCCAGACAAGGTGCAGTTTGGTAATATTTCCAAACATGAGTTAGTGTTGGGGCTTGAATTTGCACAGACAGCTAATGCAACATTTGCTTGGACACTTCCAAGGGAAGAATTTCTGTATATGTCTTTTTTTTCAGCCCCTGGACTTTGAAAAAGTATCAGAATACAGGTTTGACATTGAAGCAACAGATCCCACCGTTGATCTCCGGTATTTCAAATCTGGTGGCTCGAGGAGCATTTCAACAGTCACCATTGAAGTCACTGATGTGGATGAGCCTCCTGTCTTCACTAAACTACCATATGAATTTAAAGTAATGGAAAATGATCCAGAAGTAAGAACACTTGGTTCAGTTTGGGCACACGACCCCGACGCGGCTAAACGGAAAATCAGGTAGGACAACACCAGCTTCAGTAATTCTACTTTAAAGTGGAGAATTCTTTAGGATGCCAAGAATTTGACAAAGAACTGAGACTTTGGCCCCATTTCTCAGAATGTGAGTGCCAAACAAAAACCAAAAATAAAACCCAATTTCATTTTTCCAGCACTTCAGCCATGGATATAGATGGTAACTAAAAACTGAACATAAATTACACTTATCCATTTAATTACCACATGAACTTACTGATGAAACACTTGCACATTTAGGGCAAAATGCATAATCCTGGATATCTTTCCAAAAGTGTTATATTTTTTACTGTAAGAACTCTCCCAAGCATGTGCTTGGAGAAGAAAATAGCAAAGTACAATAATCTGGAAATTCTTTCAACAGATGTATTTCACTCTCACAGTTTGCATAGTTTTAGGGAAATATTCTCAGCCTGCCTGGTCAAGATATTAATGCAATTTGTCACACCAGAACTCTCTGACCTTCCACTAAAAGAAATGAAGTGAAACACAGTATTATCCCCTGGAATTGACACATCTCATTTTAAACAAAAACAGATTTAGTCGACGAAGAGCGAGTCCTAATGGGGACTATATCAGGGTGTCTGATACTGGAATTATTCAACTTCCCAAGCCCCTGGACAGAGAATTCAGTGCCTCATACAACATCACTGTGGCAGCTCAGGAAATCCTTGAAGATGGTAAGTGCCATCCACTTCCCTGTTTGGAAGAAATCAGTGAACACCTTTCCAGCAGGGCTGTAGCTTATCAAAAAGGAAAGCCACAACCTGCCAGCCTGTTCCCACTAAGATACAAATGACATGGATGCTTCAGGGTTTGCATGATAATCTTCCAAATCTTCCCATAGCCACACAGTGTGAAGAATCAGGAAGCCATGAACTTCAAAAGGGTCATTTTACTCCTCAAAGATCCTTGATTATTTAGCCCATTAGGAAAGTTTTGTAGGGAAATATCTAAATGTCAAGGGAAAAGTTTAAATTAAACATGGAGCTACAAATTCTCCGTAGTTTTCCTGCAGGAGGCATAGAGGAGGGCACAAAGGGTGGAAAGGGGGGGTTTAGCCAGCCCTGGGATTGCAGACAACTGAGACCTGCACTGTTGTTGTCATTTTAGGTCGTCTTTCTGACAGAGAATCACATGCCCAGGTTCATGTAATAGTTGGTGATGAAAATGACAATGCTCCAGAACTTGTTTATCCTGAGGAACCCAGAGTCTGTGAAAATGCTGCACCAGGAAAGGTGAGACAGGGGGAGTTTTTCCCCAAAACCTGAATTACTGCATGCAAGCCCAAGTGAAAGATGTCTGCTAATAAAAGTTGGTCTCAGTTTTTATACCAAAACACCTGATCTTTTCAGTCGATTCCCAAAACATCAGTGGACAGGAAAACCTCTTCAGGACATCACACTGTCAGAGCATTGGTTTTTATCTGCTCACACACACGGGTTGTGCTGCTCCTCTCCCTCCAGGCTCTCAAGTCTGTGCATGCATTAGCAGCTGAGCCATGAAGGACAGTCAAGTTTGCAGAGCAAAAAGCAGCAATTCAGTTCTATCACATAAATATTCACTCACACTGAGAAGGAAACCATTTTAAAATAGTAAGAGAAACGTTGCTGCATGTGGCATCATTGTAGTGGTCAGCAGAGGGCACATTTTTGCATGTACGATAGTGTCAGTATTTGGCAAATGTGTTGTGTTAGTATTTTGGATTTACATGTTCAGCCTCAGACACAAGTATTCAACCTCAGACACAAGTATTCAGCTCATACATGTAATATTTGTTTAATGAAGAGCCTTTGTGTCATGGTTTAGAAATGCTACTCACCAGTTTAGTGCTCCCACTGGCACTCGCTTCCCTCCAGGTGGAAGCCCAAAAGGTAAAGACTGAGATCAGAACAATTTATTGGAAGCAGCAATGAGATAAGAAAACAGACAGTAACAGCAGCAATACTAACTGCAAAAGTGTGCAGTGAGAGGGTGATTTACGTGCAAAATGCTCACCAGGCCTGGGACAGTGAAGCAATGGTGCACAGACCTCTGCCCACCACACTGTCCCCCAACCTGAAAGGAATGTCCTTTCTTCTCAGAAGAGACACAGAGAGAGTCCCTTTCCCCTGCCCCTGGCAGTGATGTAAGATGGGATAGAACAACCTTAGAGTCTGGGCCAGAACCAGGACATCAGCCCACACATGGAATATTTGTTTCATTAAGAGACTTTATCACAGCCTGGACTCTTTGAGGGAATCTGATATAACACAGAAGGTATTAATTTCACCCCTGGTTTAATTTTTAAAATATCTCAGGGACATAATCACACCCTTTTTGTTTTTATTTTATACATCTAATCTATGCTAGGTTGAAGTTTTCAAAGCCAATATGTCATTCAGGTGTGGCAGCCTCAGTGGCATTCCAAGGATGACAGTCACACCCCCAGAATGGGTTGAATACCTAAGAAGACAGATATCTTAGGCATTTAAATAAGCCACATGCATTTGAGCATAAGGCTTTTTTTATGCTTTTATTACACGAAATCTGAAGAGGCAAAACTGATCTTTTTGGAGACCTACAAAGAAATCGCTTGCCTTGAAAGAACTTGAAGAGGAGCATCATGAGATATCTGTGTCCTGCCCGTCACTGAAGGGTTACACAGGATACACAGCCCAGCTCCACAAATGCTCTACGTGGTTTATATCACTGGAGAAAATGTATAATGAAAGCTGGGACCTCTTCCATCTTTGTAGGTAATCGTCAGGATTTCAGCTACTGACAAGGATGAACTGTCACCCAGAGGGTTCTTCAAGTTCTCCCTGGCCACAGAAGACAGCAACTTCTCCCTGATTGAGAACTACGGTACAGTATCCCTGCAGGGCCTTTCTCAGCTACTCCAAGTGGGACACTGCGGCTCAGGGGAGAAAAACTGCAGCAGTGACCTGTGACTGGTCTGGCTGAGCTAAGTAATATTTATTTTTAAAGGCTTAACATACTAGGGGAAAAAAAAAGTTTCTCTGAAGTCTGGCTCTGTCTAAGGGGAAGATGTGCCACCAGACTGGGAAACTTTAGGGAAAATCTGGCAGAGATTATCACTTAATTAGATGTCATTACTTCTTGCAGATAACACAGCGAATATCACTGTCAAATACGGACAGTTTAATCGTGAACTTGCCAAAATCCACTACCTGCCTGTCATCATCTCAGACAACGGTGTTCCTGAGCTCAGCAGCACAAACACTCTTGTCATCAGTGTCTGCAAGTGCAATGAAAAAGGCAACTTCACTTTCTGCGAGGAAAGAGCCAAACAAGTGGGAGTCAGCATACAAGCACTGGTGGCCATTTTTATCTGCATCTTCACTATCATTGGTAAGGTTCTGACCCGGCTAATGTTCTCTGCATTAAAGGGTTTTGTTCTTTCTCAAATGAGATCTACAAAAGCTTTGTGCCTATAAAATGGCCACAAAGCCAGAAATGCTGTAACTGTTTGATTTATCTCACCTGTTCTTCCTCTTCGGTGTGTTACACAGCTCAGCTGCAAAGCTGTTCCTGCACTGGGCAGGCTGAGTCACTGGAAAGGTTATTGCACATATGCATCATAGACTTGGTTTACTGCTGCCAGGCTCACATGCAGCTATAGAATAGGACATTTTTGCTGGGGCAATAACAATGGGATTCCTGTTTCCAAAGGCTGAACTTGTCTGGAAACCCTTTAAACAGTCCAGTGAATATACATATATAAATATATCTGGAACAAACCAGCAGAGCAGTGCTCATTTGCCACACTTGAAATCTGTTAGAGAAGGAACAGCACTTCTTCTTCCTTGAGAACTGGCCTCCTTTGCAAGTACCACATAAGTGGCATTTGATGCTTGGCATTAAAAGATTTACCAGCTCAAGGCAGTAGGTGATTCAATGAACATGTGACACCATGTATGTATGTACGTTTGTACTTGTGATTACAGCTTGAGAGTCAGGGGTGCAATTCCTGTCCAGACTGAACTTCTTCAAGAACATAGCAATCCTACAACTAAACAGTATTTTTAACTATTCCTTTAAAAAGCAGATGCTAAAAAAAAAACACTCCAGAAAAAAAAAACAAAAACAAAAACACACAACCAAAAAAAACCCCACAACCACTTCAGACTGTGTTACATGTCTTAAATGCAATTTGTTTCACCGCCTTGCTTCTCTATTTACACGTGCTCATTTAAGTTCTCTTTGCAGTGCTTGCAATGCTGCTGCTTCTGAGGAAGAGGCACAAGAAGGATCTGAGTGGCCTGGGGAGGAGCGTGGCAGAGATCCACGAGCAGCTGGTGAGGTATGATGAGGAAGGCGGTGGGGAGATGGACACCACCAGCTACGACGTGTCCGTGCTCAACTCCGTCCGCAAGAGCGGCGTGAAGGCAGAGGCAGCTCCCTCTCCGTACGCACAAGTCCAGAAGCCTCCTGGAAACGCCACTTCTGGTGCTGGAGAAATGGAGAGCATGATCGAGGAGAAGAAGAGCGAAGCTGACAACGACAGGGACCTGCTGCCCTACGACACGCTGCACATCTACGGCTACGAGGGGGCCGAGTCCATCGCGGAGTCGCTCAGCTCGCTGCAGTCGGGCTCCTCGGACTCAGACATCGACTACGACTTCCTCAACGACTGGGGACCCAGGTTTAAAATGTTGGCTGAGCTGTATGGATCAGAACCAAGTGAAGATTTTGTGTATTAAGTTCAAATTAGCCACGAATTTTCTCCCTCCCACCACAAATAGACATCAGGAGACCGTCAGTGGCCAAAGGAGGACTCACAGCTCTTTCTTCAAGCCGTTCTAGGATTTCAAACAGACATGAGAAAAAAACCTGACAACAGTAGGGTTAAAAAGACACACATAGAGACCATGTATATTAACTTCCCCCAGCACTGCTGTTCTTGCTAACATTCAGTTCTGTCCCCAAAATTGCTTCTCATGGGCCTGCTCAAGTCTCCTAGGACTCCCATCGAGGTAGACAATTCTTTAAAAGTGGGGTTTTCTTTCCCTCCCTGTTTCTCCTTCATTCCTCTCCTCCTGTACTGTTTCCATCAACATGTGTCCAAGGTCCCCATCCACTGAAAGAAGTTCAGTGGCCTTGGTAAGGGATGTTTTAACCCCCCTGTATCTCCAGCTGGCTGCTTTGCCTGCCCCTTCTGGATCATCTTTATTGATATTCCACAATTCTGCCTACCCAGTAGAGGAGAGGAGAAACATATGGCCCATCACTTAATATTAGAAATTATTCCATCATTTTCAAAAAGAGACATGTTTTCTCCTTCTTTCCATTCTATTAATTATTTTTGGTTTATAGTCTCCAATTACATATACGAGTTATTCAAGATAAAATTAGGCAGGATTTTTTAGACACATAATCTGGTTTCATCTGTCATTTCTAACAGCCTGATGGTGATTTCAGGCACCTTTCTGGCATGCTAGAATTTGCTCTAGCTAACAGCAAAATTGGTTTTTCTCTCTGTAAATAGGATTTTAGTGTTACTCCATGAAACATATCCTGCAGGGCAGGAAACAGGGACATCAGGGGAATGTTAAGACTCCAATACTGTACTTTTCTATCTCCAGGTGGAAGTACAGGTCTCTCTATATTTCCAAAGAGGCTGAATAGGGTTTTTATTCAATGTTATTAATGCAATTGTATTTTTTCAGGGACAAACAAACGAAGGGCCTCATTACTGTGAATCTGTTGTGATTTTTTTCTAAGCAGGTACTGTAAAATGAGTGTTTTCCTCCTAGGAAAGCACTGCAGACTCCTAAACCTGAATGCTACACACCCACACTCTTGTCTGCCTAAAGAACCACAGGTGAGAGGAAGGTTTTGGAGCTGCAGCTACTGCGTCCCTGTGTGTTTGGGGTCTCACCTGATGAAGAGCCACAGAATGACCACAATGAAAGTTCCCAGGGGGAAAGTTCCCCAGGCAAATATATTTTTTGGAAAAAACGGGTCTCTTAGGACAATGGCCTGTCCCTGGCTTGCAGCAACACAGCTTCCTGTTGCCATCAGCAGGAACAGAGCCCTATCCCCAGATACTGCCCTGTGCAGCATCTGTGCTGGAGCTGTAGCTATTAGTTTTTGTTGATTTAATTATTTAAATCTGTTAGCTAACCAAATAACATTAGATTTTTTTTTTCTTTTTTTTTTTTCCTAAACCAGTATAGTGGAACCTCACAACTTTGCTTTTCCCTTGTTCATGTCATCTCTAATTTACGCTCCCTTCACCCATAATTCTTTCTTGGCAGGAAATAGGAATGCACTATGATATGGTCTCACATTACTCCTAAACTGGAAAACTACTGGAAAAAGCTGTCCAAAACAATACTTGCCTGGACACTGATGTACAGTCACGTCAATGATGCAATCACTCAAATTTTCAAACATGAACTAAAAGAAAACTGAGTAAAATTCTGTTCATCAGTCAAATCAGTTTTGGGTCCCATCCTTCACTAAAAAAATAAGCACATTCTGGGATGACAGCCTTGCTTTTATTTTTCATGTGTTCATTCTCTCTTGCTTAATCCAGCCAACAGTATATGCTATTGGGGTTCCACATGTTGGTGCATTATAAAGAATGCTAAATACTAATACAGTTTAATTTTTGTTGTCAGTAATTAAGGTATGGAGTATCAGCAGGTAAAGTTAGTTGATAAATTATGTAGTACAGTAACTAAAGTACTTTTGATAGGCATCACCCAGACAGTATTATCTGTAATCCTTGTTTTTAACTGTTACCTGTAATCATGTTTTTTAAAGTTGTTTTTAGGAACACCGTATGCAGTTCCCTTGTATAGAGATGTAAAGTTCCTTTTTATATTCCTGTACTGTATTTTTTTTGTTTTTTACTACATAAAAGTGAATCTCGAGTTTGTATTTTCTGTGCAGTAATAAGTTTCACACAGAGACAACATCAGGCTTTGTGCCACATTGACCACAACCATAAAAACACCGGTGTCTGTGCTCCAGGAGAACCCAGACTAGGCATAAATCCCCCAAAGGACTTTCTGTAAAAGCTGTTTTCTCCCACTCCCTGCACAGCTTTTGGTGCAGCGACCAGGGGAAGGAAGGGAAAAGCCTCAGCAGTGCCCCTGGCCGGGGTGAAGCCTCTGCCTGCAGTGCCTGCCAGGGCTGCAGGACTCCATGGCCCAGCAGAGCTCTGGGATTTCAGCAGCCAGGCACCAGGGTGGTTTGGAACCACCATGTTTATTGAGATCCTGCCCTTTTTTCCTACTGGAAAAGTACTCATCTCAAATGCCAGAACCAGCTGAGCTGGGAGGGACCCACGGGGATCATCGAGTGTACCTGGGGTACAAAAGAGCTCCAGCCTTCTCACAGCCCAGGATTGTCACACATCAGTGACAGGAAACAAACGACCCCTAAGTCTGCAGCTCTACACAGCACAGTTTCTTACCATTCCTTCTTACTGCAACTGATGACTACCCCAACAATTCCCAGGATCATTCTAGCACTTACAAAAAAAAAAACAACACATCAATTTTCCCCAGATACAGCACCTACAATTTACAAAGCCTGGAATAAAGCAAAGGCGTTAAATTCCTTCACTGCTAATTGCCATGAGCAAACTCCAGATCCAACACACTTTAGCACAAGTTATATTAAAAACACAATAGATGTGCTAATTATGTTATAATGAAATGCATTTTTCCATAGAAAGAGTTTGATTAAACAGCTACTCGCAACTCGTAGCAGAGAGTCTCACAAAGGTTTTCATTAATCATTTAATTAATATGCATTTTAATCTCATATCCTTAAAAATATATCATAAATTATTATTTTATTACATTCAGATGCTGAAGTTCATGCCATTTAATAAAGGTTTTTTACTCTCACCCCACTAGAATTTTTAATGAAATAATGACTTGTGAGGAGAATCTTTGATATGCATCAAAGCAGCCATGAAAAGCTGTTTGAATATGAACACCTGGCCCACTGCCACGAGTCCCACGTAGGTCAGGGGAGCAAAGGCCCCCTGATCAAAGCAAATCTCCACTCTTCAGAGAAAGAAAGAACATATTCTGTCACACATCATCTGATTACAGTCCAGTACCACTGACACGCTGTACCTGGGAATTCAACAGCCAATCCAGTGAAAACAGAGGGATCAGTTATAAAAGAGAAATCAAATCATCTTTTCTGAGTTCTTGTCCTTCAATAAGTGGGTTCTTCCCTTTTCTCCTTTCAGCACCAAGAGCCTGGAATGGCACCAGGAGGGACCTGCCAAGCACAGGAATTGTGCCCCAGCCAGGACTGACTGGAGGGAAAGCCATGTAAAGCCTTGCTGGTTTCTGGAGCTTAGAGTTCAGAGCACAGACCCACCTACGCTCCTTTATTATAAATAAATAGCTCGACTTATGTCATGTGCAGGGGAAATGCTCTGCTGGTAGCAAACATGCTGACATACAATCCTATTTGGCTAGAAATAATAGTTATACTTATTTTCATTATATTTCAGGTGGGGTTAGCATAAAAGAAGAAAATCAATATTTTTTTTGACCTGTTCTCCCTTCCTACTTAATTTTTTAAATAAATGTTTCAAGTTTGAGAGAGTAAGAAATAAAACACTGGTGGTTTTACCTTCACACACTTCCTGGAATGCAAGACATCACTAAGGTGATATTTTCCCCACTGAAGAAGTTATCACAATCCTAAAGTACCACAAGTCATCAAGTCTTACCAGGAAATTAATAAGAATCTGATCAGATCACAGTGGATCATTTACCCTGAATCTAGCCCATAGAAAAAGTGGGACAGAAAGCAAAACACAAAGACACCCTTTTAGTCTGCATCAGAGAAAGAAAAAGAAAATAATACAAAAAACCTCTCTTTTATGATCAATAAACACCCACAGTTCTTTGCTGACCTCTCTCAGCTTCCTGACTTTGTTTCTGCCTGACCTGAAGGAAAAGGGAAAAACAGCATTTCCTTCCACTTATCCTCAGTGAGGAGCTGTCCCACCTGCTTTCCCACAAGGCTCTCTTAATTCATTCCAGTTAACCCCTTCATCAATACCATAATCAATCAGAAATATCTGCTATTCCTTAATTCCTCATTACAAAGGAACCTCCACTTGAAAGCCAGTGCTCTGGGTGAGGTTACCAGAACAACCAGGACAAGCCAAGGCAGAGCTCCCCAGGAGAACACACCTAAAAAACATAAGCCAAGGAAGGTTTTTCAGGAAGCCAGGAACACCTGGCCTGCAAACGGTCCCAGAGCTCTTCTGGCAGCCTCGAGATTTGGAGGCCTGGCCTGCCATGCCCCTACAAACCAGTGCATTCCCAAATGGGAAGGGTAAAAGGGAACCCCCTCTGCTCGGTGCCATCAAACCTCCCCCACTGCAGCAGGACAGAGAGCCTGAATCTGAGTCCAAGACCTGTCATTTAAAAATGTCTTAACAAACGTCCTTGCTTCCCTCTCCCCAGTAAAGAGCAAACCTGAAGAACCTAAAAATGCCAAAAACTGGAACTGTACTTGGTCTGTTCCCCAGCTCAGAGGTGTGAAATGCAGGCTGGTGCCACGGCAGGAGAGCACAGGGGGCTTTATTGCACATCCCTACAGCCAGCACGGGACACTGCCCTGCATCCCACATCCCTACAGCCAGCACGGGACACCGCCCTGCATCCCACATCCCTACAGCCAGCACGGGACACTGCCCTCTGTCCGGTGTTCCTGCCACTGGGACACTTTTCTTTATTCTTAGTCTCTGCTGCCCGTCCCGGGACACTTCCCTTCCTCTCGTGTCCCTGCTCTCCGCACCATGTCCCGTGTCCCGTATCCCGTATCCCGTGTCGCGTATCCCGTGTCGCGTATCCCGTATCCTGTGTCGCGTATCCCGTATCCCGTGTCCCGTATCCCGTGACGCGTATCCCGTATCCCGTGTCCCGTATCCCGTGACGCGTATCCCGTATCCTGTGTCCCGTATTCCCGTGTCCTGTGTCCCGTATCCCGTGTCGCATATCCCATATCCCGTATCCCGTGTCCCGTGTCCCGTATCCCGTGTCCCGTATCGCGTATCCCATATCCCGTATCCCATATCCCGTATCCCATATCCCGTGTCCCGTATCCCGTGTCCCGTATCCCGTGTCCCGTATCCCGTATCCCATATCCCATATCCCGTATCCCATATCCCGTATCCCATATCCTGTATCCCGTGTCCCGTATCCCATATCCCGTATCCCGTATCCCTTATCCCGTATCCCGTATCCCGTATCCCGTGTCCGCGTGTCCGCGTGTTCCCGTTCCCGCGGGGCTGCAATGCCCGCTGGTGGCCGCGCGGTGGCGCCCGCTGTCAGCGCTGCCACCGCAGCCGCGCTGGATCCGCGCTGGATCCGCCCCGCATTCCCGCAGGATTCCCCCTTGGATTCCCGACGGGATTCCAGCTGGATCCGCCCCGCATTCCCGCGGGATTCCCCCTTGGATTCCCGACGGGATTCCAGCTGGATCCGCCCGCATTCCCGCGGGATTCCCCCTTGGATTCCCGACGGGATTCCAGCTGGATCCGCTCCGCTGTGCCCACTCCCACCGACCCCTGAGCCACCCCGAGGGCCGTTCCACCCGTGTCACATCTGAACGCCGAATTCTCTGCAGTTCTCGGACCTTTCTGTGCAGGAGCAGGGAAGGGGCGAAGCCTGGATTTGCAAAGGAAAAGCAGTGCCCTTGTTGGGGCAGCAGTTCTGAAGGGCGGAAAGGGCAGGGGCAGAGCTCTGGGGGAAGGATGCAAGTGCCAGATGTCTTCTTTACTCAAACGTCGGTCCAGATCAGCCTTCCTGGGCTGTGTTTGCCTCTTGCCAGAAGGAGTCGAACATCAAGTCCTGCTCCTTTGTCATATGGCAACTGCAATTTGCTTCTGGTGATGAAGGTCCAACCTTACTTTTTTAGAATATACTCCTTCCAAACCAAACCACAACTACTAAACAGGGTTTTCTCAAGCAACACAAAATAATTTTTATTTTCAGTGATTGTTGTAGAATGGTCGTGTTTCACCTTGCCTTGAATGAGAATATTTGTGTATGAGCACACTCATTATCCACTAGTCACTATTTGTTAATTCTTTCTACATTATAACCATGCAGCAAAACTTTCCCAAGTAGCCACAGAACAAACCAGTACCAGGAACCTTTCAGTGACCACCTAAACGTTGAAAGTATTCACAGAAATCACTCGTCACACAATCACAGTTTAATAGCTGCAGGAAAGTCAAAGAATCATAATTTAATCAGACTTCTCTGGACAGATTACTGCAACTCTGCTGGTCCACCAGCTCTGCCAAGCTCCGTGTGCAGCACGGGGGGAAAAGCAGGCTCTGTCTTTGGGACGCAGATCCATCTGCAGCTCACAGGGATGAGCTCCAGCTGGTCAGCCACAAAAAGTACAGGCAAACACCTAGGCCAGTTTCAGGTCTGTTTATAATATTTCATGGGGCCAAAGTTATCATAAAGGTTTATGGTAGAGGAAGGGACTGTGCAGACAACCTGCCCCCCAACAGCCCTGGACAGCAAGCAAATCCTGCTAGGATGAGGGAACATAGCAGCAGTAGGTCAAAAACAGGAGAGGGGAAAAACAAGTGCTTTCTACCTCTGATCCAAAAAGTTATGCCATATACAACAGCAAATTTCCTGTAAGCAGAGCCTGCCCAGAGAGACACAGCTTCCCTGCTCCTCAGCTGCAGCTGAGCCACCTCAGATCATCCCTGGAGCCTCAGCCTGCTCCAAGGGCAGCAGGGGAAGCTCTGCACATGTACATCTGTGCAGCTGCCTCTGGGATTGGCCTGGCCTTGGTGTGGAGCTGAGAAGGGGCCTTCCTGGTTGGGGAATTACTGTCTGAACAGGAGGGAGGATGGATAAGATGGATAATATGAGTGTGTAACACAGCTGGGGACACTAAGAAGGTCTCCTCTGTATCATCCAGTTGGGTGAGAGTTATCCACATGGACACTGCTGCACCCCCAGCATTTTGCCATGGGACAAGCACAGGCTCTTAACAGTACTGAGCTCGAGAATGATGTGAGCTCTGCAACTGCAGACAGGTGAGGATCCAGAGCAGCAAAACCCACCACCACTGTGACCAGTGCAGCCCAGACAAGGCTCAGGAACACATGATGGCCATGCCCTGTCCTGCTGCCTCCAGCACTCAACCAGCACCTGCCAGCAGGAGCAGAAGGCAAGGCCAGCAGGGATCCACTGAGGAAGTCAAGCATGTAAAAGATCTGGCACCAAGGAATACTCCTGGGAAGCTGGCAGAGGGCTGGGCACTGGGCAGTCACAAGTGCCAGGCAGCATGCTGGCATCATTATCTCGTTCTGCTGATTTGGCAGGGACCACCTGTCACCTGACTGAGCAATCACATCCTGAGCAGCCTCAGATCTGTCTCTCAGTACATGCCCAGATCCAGCAAAAGTGCTCCTCAAGCCAGGCAGGGCAATCCCCTGGTGTGGGTACAAAGCATTAAACCCTTAGTGAAGAGCACAAAAGAGCACAGCCAGGCTCCTCTGCTTCCTTCAGGAGAATGAGCTTTGAGTTAGCAAGAAAAACTTGGAGGTTCTGTTCAATCACTGGTGAACAATCTCCACGATTACTTCCTTCCTATAAATAGGCAGTTGAGCATTAACCCTCATTAGAACTGGTTTTCTTGGATTTCCTCACAACATCTGGATCTCTTTGTGTGTCAGTGCAAGTCCATGGCCAGCAGACAAGGCAGTCTGGGGGCAGAGCTGTGTGATCCATCTGCTGCCACATGTGTTACTTCTGAGGGAAGTGGAAGCACCACAGTGCTTTTCAGGAGGAGGGTATCTGGCAGAACATTAAATGGTGACCAAACAGACCGATCCAAAGCTGACTGCCTTTGATGTAGACATATCTCAGGACAAAATCTGTCACTTATAAACAACATGCTGTAATAAAGCCTGTTTGCAAGAGCAGAATTCAGGTGGTTCCTTGGTTACAACCTGGTCACCAAGGAAGGCCTAGTTTTAAAACTACTACAGACTCATACACCCAGACTTTCCTTTCCATCTCAGGTGCATTGTGTAGCCCAGACATTTGCCTTCACTCACCAAGTGTTCAAAGTGCCACTCCCTTCTGAAAGGTCCTCTGGCCACTGCCTTGCCCTTCACGTGCCCCAGCAACCACACACATACACACCTCCCCCAGCACCACAAGGGTTAGGTAACATGCACAAAACCATCTGAATAAGGAATCTTTTCTACTGTTTATGCATTTTAAAGATGAAAGTTTACTACTATTCATGATTTTACAGCAACTTCCAGCCACAAGATATTTTTGCAAAATGTCTATGAGGACATAATTAAGACACACTCCCCTACAGGTGTTTACAAGTCTGCATGCCATATACAATGTTATTCCCTTGCAGGGAACAGAAAACCTGTAGCATAACCTGCACTTCACAGGTCACTGTGAGAAAGAGTGATGGGTAACACAGTTAACAAGGAGGGAGTGCTAAAACAAGGTAGTCACATCACATCTGGAAGTTAAAATTACCATTGTAATTTTAAAATCTGTGGCATAGCCACAAAGAGTATTGACTGCATGCAGAACACACTGGTGAGAAATAAAGTATAAGTTTTATTTTTATGAGATGCTAGACATATGAACAACATACTTCATGTGGCTCCATATGGGGTGGAAAAAGACATTGAGTCAAGGGACTCAGGTTTCAGTGCCTTCTCATTACTTCAGTTCTGCCTCTGAGCAAATGTTTATCTTAGCCATTTGTGGTACTTACATCAGACCTTTAATGCAGCTGCCCAAATTACCCATTTTCAGACCACAACAGTGAACCAACACTCAGCTGGTTTTCTTGTATAAGTAAGATTACATTTTTTTAATTCTATCCACCCCTGATGTTTTCAGCCACAATGTTCAGAGGCCTCTGGTTCCAATCCTTTACAGCACAGGAAAGGACTTAACTAGTCATGTCTGTGTTTCAGTTAATATTTTCCTTGACCATGGGAAGGTCATCCCAAGACAGTTGTGAAGTCCCTAGAGAACGGGTGAAAAGCTGGACAAGCTTTCATTCCCACGACAGAGTAACATCCAAGGGATCAGCCTTGGAAGCATTTTCATGTGGAATTTAAACTGAAGAGCTGACACACTTCAAATGGGGCTAAATTGGACTCCAGTTGGCAGAGAATGGAAAGTACAACCAAGGTTCTGCACTGTATGTTTATGTGGCACATTTGATTTTGATGCTTCTCAAAGGCACCTGAACTGCACCACTATGAGCAGGACCCACTTCTACCTGTCACTGAAGTGAAAATCACTGTGACCTGTCCCAAACACAATGACACAGGCACTGCTCACAGGATGCCCCTCTCACAGCCCAGCCTACAGCAGCCAGTATTAAACATGCAGTGCCTCAGAACTGTCTTATTTTGCTAGGAAGGGACCAGGCCTTCACACACCAGCATCCATGCTGCTGTCCCAAAACTGGGACACCTGGTCCACACACAGTGGAGGTGTTGGATTTATTTACAGTTTTTCACAGAAAGGGAGCTGGGTGTTCCTCACAAAGCCAGCACACCAGAGGCCAAGTACAAAAACACATGCATGCAGCTCTATTTGGACAAGATTATCGTAGTGAATCCACATCACTGTTGGCAAAGCTGCTCTTGGCTCACCTTTCTGGCACCTCGATTTAAAGGTGCAGCCTATTCTAGATCCACTGTGCCTGTTCTGGGGGAGTGTCTTTACTTGGGGGTGGGCAGCCTCAGAGCTGTGGGTTCCACATTACTGGTCAAAGTCCATCTAAACCACAGGACTTCAGCTGCTTTAGCTGGCAAGTAAAACTTGCACAAGCCAAATGCAGTTTTCAGTACCTCACTCAAGGGCTCTTTGTTCATGCTATCTCTTTACTTGTTTTAAAACTATTCTGCAAGACCTTGCCATTTCCCACTTCTCTGGGTCTTAATGGCATTTATTGTTCACTTTTCAGTGATTCATTCTGCAAACTCTTTTCTTTAAGACATTCATCCTCATCCATACGAAGCCCAGTAATGAGCAAATTTTACTCCAGAATTACTATATGTATTTTATTTTAAGTCCCTGGACTTAAGGCTAGCAAACCCCTTGAATGAACATTCTTTACTCACTGTTGGGACTCTGATGCATCTCTATTAATCCCAAAGGAGATGGGAGAGACTGAACTCCAGGGTAGCTGAACGGAGAGCACCGAGTTCTGAACTTGGTACCCACCAGTTCTCAGAGACAGCACAAAATGCTGAGCACCTTCAAAGCCCCAGGAAGGCATCTCTGCATTCCCACCCTGGGTGAGAGAGCATTGTTAACGTGCTGCCTTCAGAACTAAAGTCTTCCTGAGGCTTCCTTGCTCTCTGAACAGAGAGGACACCCATAAAGGAGAAGCCTGCCTGAATCATTGTTAAGCACCCAGAGCGTGCAGGAATGGAAGGTTTCTGAGTCTCTTTCTTCTCCTCACTGCAGTGAACTAGGAATCTTCTCTAGGTCCCTTGTCAGATGAACTAATCTGAATTCAGATCCAACCTTCTGCCCACCCACATGTGCTAATGCACATTCAGTGGCTGTTGGACTCTTAACCCTGAGAGACTTTCCAACACCTCAAATGGAGAGAAAGGTGCTGATTACATCCCTCCTCTAGCAGAGGAGATGAAAGAGGAATCAGCCTCTGACTGTCAGTCCACTGTGATCCTCCTGGCCTCCTCTGAGCACTGCACAACTACTTAATCATGCAGGAATAAGGCTCTTAATGAAACAAACCACGTGATTTCACAATAGTCACATATTCAGCTGTCCATTCCTCCACAGGCAGGACAGGCTGCAAAGAGTTTACATGGTCCATAAGCCTTGGAATGTGTATATATATATATATTTACATAATGTAAATATAAATATAAATACATAAATATAGCAATAACTCTACGTGCCTCTGATCTGGACAAGGTTCCACCACTATGAGAGCACAGTTCCACATTGTAATCTTTGTTCAAATGTTAAATCACATGTTAAATCACAGCATGCTACACTGCAAGCACCGAATAAAGATGTGAGAGGTGGGCTGTAGGGCCCTGAAAATACTTTTACCACAGAATTGGAAGGAATAAGACAGTTTGAGGGGGGGTCATCCAGAGAAATGATTTTCCCAGCCCTGAGAGCAGATAGTGGGAAGCCAAAAAAGAAAAAGAATGAGAGGCATTTCTTCCAAGGTGAACATATAGTTTTAACTTGGTCAGCTCCAAGTTTGTGTTCCCTTCATCCCACCTTCCCAAACCAGGAGCTGTTCCCTCCACCCAGTCTACCACCACATTCCTTCTCCCCTACACCCCCGCCTTTTCCAGAAAAGAGCCCAAACCTACCCACCTAAAAAAATTTCCCACCCACACCTCCCCACAATGAACAGTTCCAATCCAAATTAATAAAATCTGCCTTGTTTTTCTGCAGTTTCAGCCCCTTTTGTCCCCATGAAATCCCCCAGTGGCAGTGACAGCAGTATCTGCTGTGGAAGAAAAATACAAATTTGACCTCAAAGAGCAGCTCTGCTCAGTGATAATCATCTTTAAGGTTCAGATTGACTCATCTTCAATGGCATGACCTAAGCCAGTTTGTATACAAACATATTGTCTGCATTTGTCCTCAGCCTCTAATGTCGTGTTTCAGTATTAAGGTATTTTGATTAATCTCTGCTCTGGCTGCAGCTTCCCTGGGAGTCTCATTTTTCTTATTTGTAATCCTGTTTTTCAATAAAATTCTAGTGGTTTTTGAAAAAATGGTAGATTAGGGTTTGCTCAACTAATTGCTTATTTTTTAATAAAGTTTTCTAAACATATGTAATGATTGTGGGGTTATATATCTCTAAGGAATAAGATCAGATCACTCGAATTTTTCTTAGCAAAATACAATAAAGATACCTTATTCATATATTATGTTGTCTTTTGTCTTGATACACCTTTTTTTCATTAGCAATTAATTCCTCTCAGTGGCAGGAAGACGATTTTCATAAAATGATCACTTCAATAAGAATTTCTGAGTGAATTAACTAGGCCTGGCTTTCTTTGCATGGTAAAGGTGTACTTTTACTGTACCTTCTGTAAGCCTCTAAAGTCACATGCAGCCCACACAAACAATGGCAGTGACTCTCCTGGGTTTCCCTTTCTCTCGTGCCCATTTCATCCAGGCCCTCCCAGGGAAGCACCAAGTGGCTCCCAAATCCAAGTTCATGTACAGAAAACCCTAAGTGGGTGGGATGTTATTTTCATTTTGTTTTCAGTTCACGCTGTCAGGTACAAAATGATTTTGAAAGTAGTAGAAAATCAGTGCAATAACGATGTCCTCAGCGTGGCTTCAGAGCCTGTCCCGGGAACCCCCTGGTGACACGTGCTGGCAATCACGGCTGAGGCTGCACTGAGCTCCAGACTAAACCCCATCACAGGCACTGTGTTAAATAATTCATACCCCTGGGGCTTTTTGCTGAATAAGTGATCATTTCAGACACTGAATTTATTGCTTTGATAATACACTCCAGTGCCTTTGCAGCCCATGTAACCTCCAGCTCTGGAAGATTTTGGGTAGGGGAGCAATCACCTGCACAGACAAATGTCCCTGAGGGAGCTGCCCTCTCCCTGCTGCTCTCCCAACTCCACCCCAAAGGAGGAGCAGCACCAGGGAGATGAGGGCCTTGGTGCTCCTCCAGCACCACCCTGGAGGTTTGCACAGGACCCTGGGCACTGCTGTGTTTGATTCCACGTTCCTGGGGCTCGGGGAGATCCAGGGGCAGCAGCATGCATCAGCTCTCTCCAAACCTTTCCTCTTCCTCAGGGACAGTCTTCCTGTATATTCACAGACAGTTTTTTTTTTCATTTTGACTTGAATATCAGGCCACAACACTGATTTTTGTATCAGTATTTTCCAAGCCAGATGCATGTGTGTGTCAGTTGGCCTTGGCTTTCACAGTGCCAAAATAACAGTAAATCAACCAAAGGCAGCAGTTAGAAGGTGATCCTAGCTATTTCTGGACAGTACTCATGGGAATATCTGTGCCAATTCAATATGACATTTCAGAGCAGAGTGGAGACACGTCCTTCCATTTTAAAATGTGGTCACTGGAAACTGGTTGGAAAACTGACATTGCACTCTGTATTCATTCTCCATTATTAATGTTTGTCGTATTTACAAGAAAAGGAAGGCATTTTCATTGCCAGGAAAGCAAATGCATATGGAATTTACAAGTCTACGTGTTCTCTTCCCTTCTTAAACTTTGGGGTTTTAAACCCAATCTTCCTGGTGTTACAACGTGTTACAATTGCTCCATAGCTATTTATGTCAAAATCTGGTAATAGACATCATATAGAACCATCTCTTATATACATATGAATAAATATTCTCAATAGTGAGATTTAACAGCTATATCATTTTGGTCTTGACTCTCAATTAGTACTAAAATAAAAACGTATTATCTCCATTTTAGTCATCTCAAAGATTGACATGCAATGAGTTCATTACATATAAAATACCAAACTCTACCATTGTATAAATAACCTCTTCAGAACCCAACAGGACTTACATTCCCTTGTCCAGTAGCTGAGCCTGATCTCTGTTCACACACATTAGCAGCCAAAGCTACAATCCAGCACCAGTTCTCATACCCCACTCCTTCAGTGCTGGGAGGTTTTTATTCCAGCCAGACAACCACCCTTGCACTGCCAAGACCAAAGGTGTTTTAGATGTGCAATAGCCAGAATACTACCAGTGGTAGTGAAGATCATAAAATGATTGTCATCACTTTTCCTCACAGTCCAGCTTAATGTGTTGGGAAGAGATCCAGGTAAGGCACTGGAATCAAATTCACACTGCAGCACAGAAATGCAGCAGTAAATGCCATATTTCTGGGGCCTTATGCTCCTGATCACATCAAACTGGATCACATCCTTGTTTGTTATGGTGGGTGATCCAAAACCAAAAATACAGTCATATGAGAAAACAGCTATTTTATTTGCCCTAAGGCACTTGCTTACATTTTTGTGTAGCAGAACTGAAAAACTGCTGAGTCATATAGAAAAAAAAAATGTATTTATGCAGCTAAAAAGTCCAGAAAGTGATTTTTTTTTAACAAATCATAACAACAAGGCTCAATTCTTAAGCCTATTAGGGTAAATTGGATACTGCTTTTACAGTATTTAGCAGATGCTCATTTTGGGACACTTTTTTTGTTGTTGTTGTTAGTCCAGGCTTTCAAATCACTCCACTGTTTCTGTTGGGCTTTTGGTGAAAGTCAATTGTCATTTTAAGTACTAAGGAACAAAATTTGGCCTTCAGGATCATGAGTCACTACCTCAGGCAGCCTGGGGCTCCCTTCCCCTTCAATTGTTTTTTCTCCAGATATTTCATCACAATTTCCCTCACCAGACAGAACCAACTGTACTGGCTGTCCCACACTCAGACCTGTGCTCAGTTCAGAACTGCTCCTTTATCATTTTATCAACAGTTTTGAGACTATCTTGCTTTGTCCAAGGGATGCACCATGGCTGACTAGAAATTGTTGCAGTTCCAGTGCTGCAGCAGTTAATCTGAGTTCTTTTTGACATCTTTTTACTGGTTTGTGCCACACTATTTGCTCTTCCCACCGCATTAAACACCACACACACCCAGGACATCAAAGTTTTACCTGAACCCCTGTACAATCTTTTGTATTGCAGAACCCTCTGGGTGCATTCCTTTTTCTTTCTTTCACTCGGCTGGTTTTGTCCCCAAGCCCACCTTTAATTTCTCTGCTAAAGAATAGCAAGAGCCGCCTCAGTGCCCTGGTTTGCCATCATTTGTCACGGTGCTTCTCTCTCAGCAACTTCCCTGCTCTTGAGGTTTTAAATTATTAGCCAGTTTGCTTATCCTACTGCGTATTTCTTTCCACAGGGCAAAACTATCAAAAAAGAGAATACATTACACCCTTACTTTAACCATTAATAGTTTATTAAAAAAACTCTCTTCAGAATTGGCCTGACCAATTCTTCAGAATTGCCAGTCTGACCAGACACCAGCAGAAACACACCCTGGAGGGTGCTGATACACTTTTTTCCATATAAAATCTGCTTCCATTTGAATCATACATCCCCTGAGCAAGTTCTTTTCTGCCATGGGTTTCTGCATCTCATGGTAATTTCTCTCAGGCAGGAGCCTCCCAGTTACAGAAAACTGAGCATTATTTCCAGGGCCTTATTTTACCCTCCCTTTTGCCAGCACGGTTTCAGTGAAATGGGCTGGGGTTGCACATGGGTTTCGTGAATTTGAATGTTCATCACCAAACATTTTGATGTGCAGTCTGCATCTCTTCTTACTGCTGTGAGAAATGTTCAAAGTTCCAGTGAGGAACTTTGCCCCTCTGCAGATTTATAAATTTTTTATCATCTTCTACAGGTTCTACAGATGCACAAACACTTCATAAATAAAATAGTGTGAAGTGGAGAGACTCTGACTTGTGTATTCATCAGTAAAACACAAAACCCTGTGAGCTACAGGGTTTGTACTTTGCCAGGGTGAACTAAGTATTTCTTGCTGGTACACAATGGTTTCAGAAAGATAAAATCAGTTTAGGGTCGCAGATATGTTTTTTAGGTTGGTGCCATGCTGGCCTTTCCTCATTTGCACTTTAGGTTTGGGTTAACAAAAGCCTGCCTGGATTCACCTCCTTGCCTGCACTAACAGCACTGCACTAACCCCTCCCCAGGGGCTCCCCAGCAAAAGCCTCTTTCAAAAGCATTCCTGAGAGTAAAAGACAGAATATCCATATTTGATGGGATACAAATGGATCGGATCAGCAGGATTTTTAGCACAAAGGGGACCTACAACTTACAGTTTTGTAGTATTCTGACATGCAGATTTAGTATTATTACTGGTGTTGCCTAATTTTAAACTCTTCTTATCACACAATTCAGTATTTCTTTCTATATATTCCAGTATATTTAGTTATGTCTCTCCAGGGACACTGATGTTATTATTCATTAGTAATCCACTGGCCATCCTTATGTCCCATTAGAATTTATAACAAATTCAGACAAGGATTGTTGGAAAAAGAGACACTCTGCATTCACTTTCAGATGCTTTAAGGTCCTTGAAAGTTCAACACAAAATAAATTGCATAATTAACTATAAATTTAATTAAGGAGTCCCAGAGAGAGGGAAAGGAACACTGAGATAAAATTTGCCATTCTACCTCCTTAAAAATTAACTTAGTTGGCATCAGGAAGATTGAAACCACAGTCAAACAGGGGAGATATAACTGGATTTTCAATAACAGTCCTGGAGCCCATTTCTTAGGGCATATGTAGAGATTAAAATATATATATACACATCAGGCAATGACAACATAACTCGCCATTCTCCTTAAACATCTGCAAGAGGTGAATAAACAAGAAACGAATTCTGGCCCCAGAGCACCTTTTGTTCCACAGACAGTTGGCAACTTTCAAAATCAGAAGAGCAGCCTCTGAGAATTTAGGCAGGACATAAAACTCCTACAGAATCCTCTTTTGACATAGAAACTATGGAACAGAATGAAGGGCCCCTTCATTCCAGTTCTCATTTCTTTCCATAGCATGTAAAAGAACATGACTTCTGCCTTTGGGCCTTCATTCTGCTGTAAAATATTAGTTACTGATATGTTTCACCTGTATTAATAATTTAAAATTATTTTTCCTCTTGGTAGATTTCATGCCTAAAGAAGTAAAACACTTGATTTAAAACTCTGGAAAATATTGTTCAAATAAATTAACCTGTCCTATAAAAGCTAACTGAAAAATGTTAGGCAGCAATTTTATATCATTTAAATTCCACTATTTCCATTAAAATAGATTTCAGCACAGATGAATTTCCTTTGTCAGTAATTACACAGTTGGGGAAATTCACTGCTACTTGATTTTCCAAATTAAAAAAAAAAAGACTTGCTGATCAATTTTGCTCATCCTGAGGCATTTTATCTACGACTAATTGTATAATCCAAATTACTATGGTTTCATTACCACCTTTTCCATAAAGAAAAAGGAGGAAGTGAAAACAGTATCCCCCAAAATCTTGTTATGAATACATAAAAATTCTCAGTCAAAAAGAGATCTCATTATAGCAAAAGAATTTATTTTGCCTTACAAAAATTGGTTGTCACCAAGAGCCACCACGCTGCAGCATCCCTGCAGCTCCAAGAACCCCAAATGAAGCCACAGGACACGGGAGCTGAGCCAAGGGCTGTCACTTCAGCACTGATGGCAAGATTTATAATGGAGTCCCAATGTTGGGGCAAATGTAAAATCATCCAAGAATAGAACTATCTGTTCTCAGCAAGGGTTCCTTGCTAATTTTCCCTTGTCAGTAAATTGGGAAACGCCCACTGGTGACAGCGAATCTGTCCAGTTCCATCCATCAGGAATAACATTCCAAACTTTACCTAATGTACTTTATTTGCACAAGGCACACTCAGCACTCCTACAGATTAGGAAGGAACTTTCTTGAGAAGGGGCAGAATTCAGACTGGACACAGAGACCACGAACCACAGAGACAGATATTACCTTGGTCTGCCTTGCTCTGTGATGTTCTGAGAAAGACAAGTTGAACTAAAAGCAACAGGTATGAGCAGCAGTAATCCTGGACTGTGTTTATCTTTGTTCCAGCTCTCCCAAATACAGCCCACAAGCAAACTCCTGTGTATAAATCATTTATTTGTGGAGAATTTTCTTTAATACAAATCTATTTTATCAAAACAGAAAAGTAGATGCCAGAAGAAGAATCAAATAATGATAATAAATGAATAATAAACTGCCCACAGTATCACACTGCCAGCAGGAACTGCACTGAGTGTGCAAATAACAGTCTGCCCTGAGTCCCACACCACATGCAAGCTCCAGTCAGGTGCCATTGAGGAGAAAAAAGGCAAAGTTCAAAAGCTGAAAAAACACAGAGGAAAAATGGTTACCCCCCCCACCCCTCATGTCCATATGACTGTAATGCAGATTTGGAAATCAGTGGGTGAGAAAAGCCTGCATTTGTGTCTATTCCAGAGGAGCACACCAAGTACTGGTGAGTGTCCAAAGGGTTACTGATAACGGGGATGATGTTTCTGCAGGCTCTGATGCATCATGTTGTACATTGTGTTTTCTGACTCAGTTAAAACGTTCTCTGTCTCAGAAGCAGTTGCAACTCCTCAGCAGAAAAAGAATGAGAGTATCACAGACAGGGCTCTAAAGCCAGGCCGAGAGAGAGATTTCTGCAGAACTGCCAAGCCCTGAGCAGTTCCCCTCATCCAGAGTCAGGTACTAAGGCCTCTGCATTTCCCACGGTTTGCTTTCAGTCAAAACCCCAAGTCTACCAGGACTAAAGTTAATACCAGTATTATGAGCAAATGTAGGGTGCTGATGGGGAAAGACATCATCACCAAAATTTGCAGAAGGGTTAAACATTTGAAATCCCTGAAATTTAAAGTGCAGAATATGTTTTATTTTCCTTGAGTGCAGCATTGCACATGCACATCATTCTTCAGATGCAAAGTGAGGCCAAGAGGACACATATCCAAAATCCAGCATACAGGAAATCAGTTTATCTGCTGCATAGGCTGATTCACACCTTCATATGACAACTAAACAACAAGGAGCCCTAAAAGGAAGCCATGCAGTTTCCATTTATTAAATAAAGAATTGCAATGAAAAGGTCTTTCAAAGAGTTGACTGTTCTGAGGAGTTGAATAAGTGAATCAGAAGATAACTTTTGCAGCAGCATCCTACGGCCTTTTAGGCTACTAGGGTATTACAGTTTTGTCCAAAGGTACGGGTATCTCTGAGCCATGAGGAAACACACCTGTAAAATTCCATAAACCCTGATTTCAATTGCCTTATACTCTCTTAACTCTTCTCTGGACTTGAAAGAAATAAAAATATATTAAAAAAAAAAAAAAGTGACCAGTGACAGCAGGAAACTTTTTACAGACAGACCAGGGAGTTCACATCCACCCCACAGTCCAGCACAGCCCTGAATCCATCACTACTAAACCAAAGAGAAGCTAAAGAGCTCAGAGCTGTTCCTGTGTGAGGGAACTTGCTCTCTGGACTACAAAACCACCAAAGGGAAGCAAGGAAGTCTGGGTACACACTCCACACTCCACGCTCGTGAAGCTCCATCTCCACGTCCCTCACTCACCAGCAGGATCAGTGCGATCCCTCTGTGAGACCCTGCAGGTCCAGTGTGTGCACGGCAGACAGAAACTGCCAATGGAACTGCGATCCTAAAAAACCCCAAACTGCTGACAGGCCACACCATTGCATTTTTTAACTAAAGAAGCTAATGACACCCTATTCTTAGTGGTAAACGACCAATTATGGAAGCTCCTCGGCTTTAGTACCTGCTGCAGGTACTAAAGCCTCTACCTCTAACATTAGGGCATTTATCGTCCACAGTGTGAAACCTTTCCAAGATCCCTGGTAACAAGCAGGTCTTACTGTTGTAAAGAGGTCTTAGCTAGTCTCGAGTCTACATCGTTCTCCTACCCCCATCCAGCCCCACGGAATCACTGCCTCTGCACTGCCAGCTAATCCCGTGCATCCCCGCGGGTTTGCTGCAGGCAGTCCCTCCCTTTCAGTCCGAGTGCTGGGCTGGACTCGGCTTTCCAGCGCCGATACCCGCCTCCAGCTCCTTTTCCAGGCGGCGAGCCCCCGCAGCATCCCCGCGCCCGCCGCCTCTGCCGGGGCCGCCGCAGGGCGGGATGCGCGGCGGGATCGCCCCGGGCCCCCCCGGCATGTGCGGCCCGGAGCCCCCCCGGGCCGGGCCCCGCTCCCCCCCTGCCCGGCCGTGCCCGCGGGGCGGTGGTCACCGCACGGCCCCCCCGGCACGGCCCCGGCACGGCCGCGGAGGGCGGAGGGGACGAGCGGGGAGCGCGGCGGGGGCGCATGGAGAGAGCGGGCACGGCGGCGGGCTGGGGTAAGGACGGCAGGAGGATGGAATGCACAGGGATCGGGGAGGATGGCATGCACAGGGATGGGGGAGGATGGCATGCACAGGGATGGGGGGAGGATGGAATGTACAGGGACCGGGGAGGATGGAATGCACGGGGATGGGGGGAGGATGGAATGTACAGGGATCGGGGAGGATGGCATGTACGGGGATCGGGGAGGATGGCATGTACGGGGATCGGGGAGGATGGCATGTACAGGGATTGGGGAGGATGGCATGTACGGGGATGGGGGCAACGGCGATGAACAGACATGTGGGGATAACGGGATAGACCGGGATGGGGGAGGATGGGGATTAACCGGGATAGGGAAAGGCAGAGAATGAATAGGGATAGGGTAAGGACGGGGATGAATTTGGGTAGGGAGAGGACGAGAATGAAACGGACTGGAGTGAGAAAAGGGAAGGAACCGGTATGGGGAAAACAAGGGAATGAACCGGGCTGGGGTAAGGAAAGGGCTGAACACGGGTAGGGGAAGAAAGGAATGAACCAGGCTGGAGTAAGGCAGGGGCTGAACCCAGCTGGAGAAAACAAGGCAATGAACCGTGCCAGGGAGAGGCAGGAGCCGTGCTGGGGTAAGGAAAGGGCTGAACCGTGCTGGGGTAAAGCAGGAGCCTAGCCGGGTAAGGCAGGAGGAGCCGCGGGAGCTGCGGGGTCCGGCGGGGCGGGTCTCGCACCCACCGCACCCTTCCCGGCCGCCCAAAGTTTCTGTGAGTCGGGAACCCCTCCCGAAAAGGGAGAAGCCCTTTCCCCGGCCGTGCCCCAGAGCCGGGGGGGGCAGGAGCCGGGACATCGCCGGGGCACAGGGACAGGGGACAGGGCTCAGTCCGGGTGCCACAGCCCAGAGCCCGGAAAAGGGCTGGTTCACACCCGAGTCATTGCCAGAACTCAGGCTGGTAATGCATCTGCAGAGCAAAAGAGCCCATCTTTTAAGAAATCTAAAGATTGCTGCTATTTAGGACACGTTTTACTCACGTGCATTTTGTTGCCTGTCAGTATAAATCTCCGAAGTGCAAGTTATAAATACTAAAACTGGAATGCATAGGGGGAGTGTTTGTATCAAATTCTAGAATAAATTTATTCCAGCCCAGTTCAACACACACAAACCTGGTGCATTTAAGCTGCACTTTAAAAAATTAGGGGAGTTATTTGGTTTAACAGTGATGGATGCCTGTTTCAGGGACTGCTCATTGACTTAACAACAATAATCAACATATTTATATAACACAGTGTGGTTTATATGTGGGTGTTTGAATCTAAGAGGAGTTCCCATCATTTCCTGAACTGGAGTGACTCTTGTAGTATGAAGTAATGACTGGTTTGCTGTTTCCCCTCTGTTTGAGCTACATCTCTCTGTACACTCAGAACCTGAAAGGTGCAATCCTGCCCAGAGAGAGCAGGGACATGTTAACACAACGTGTCTTCAACTGACAGCTGGTTGCAAAAAAACCCCAAACTGCTATGAAGGAATTTTCTCTTATTTTTTCCCTCCCTAGTTTTTTTCTTCCACCTTCCTCTCATCTCTGGAAGCTCCATTGGTTTTGGAATAGGCAGCAATTATTCCAATCTCCGTAAGTAATCTCTTTTTCTTATGTTTTTTTAATACTGCACTAATGGCATGCCTTGCAGTCATGTACAGCTGTAGGAACATAATTTTTAAAGTCCTCTATCAGATACACATCAACCCATTAAAAAGGAAATAGCTTCCTGGTTAAGGAATCAATTGAGTTAACAGAAATGTGCTTAACCTTGCAATATTTATAAAGACAAAACTCATAGAAATTACAGAATTGTCTGAAACTGAGGACCATCACTTTAGTGTCAGGTACTTCAATATTTCATTTTTAAAAAAATTAAAATACTCCTTTTCAGCACTTTCTCCTACAACAACAAAGTAGCACATAGCTGCTAAAACTGATTTACAAATGGAGCACAGTGACATCAATCAAAATTTATATCATTTTGGCACCCACTAGTGAAAAAAATGTGGCTAAAAATTTCTTCCAGTCATTGAAATAAAACAATCCCTGACATTTGACTTCCTTCTACTCTCCTTTTTATGACTGCCTATTGTAGTTATTACATGAAGGCTTTTTGAAAAGGAAACACAGCATTGCAGGAGCCAATTATCCTCGTGTCACTGGTCCTATTTTGGCAGAAAACCATGTGAATGCAGGGAAGCAGAGTAGCATGTCCAAAGTCTTAGATGGAAGAAAGCACAATGACAAAAATAGACACACAACAATTAAAATCTGAAGTGCTGCAGCTCAAGAAAAGCCATGTTGTAACTAGACTACGACTTTGTAACCATGTTCAATCCAAGATGCCCATAATGGATGAGAAAACATATGATTACATGTGAGGTTTAAAGACAGAACAGACAAGAAGTTCCCTTATTTACTTTGGACTGAGCATACAAGAACAACAGTCAGACAGCTCCTGTCATCCACTTACTAGAAATAATACCAATTTAAATATCTGTTGTCAACAACCTACCTAATTGGAGAAACTATTCAGAGTCAAGACAAGCTTCTGTCAACACCAGGTATTTGTAGGATCTATCCCTAAGAAAACTTAGGGATAAAAAACTGGGAGCAGAGTTTGCTTGGTAAAAGTGAAGACAGTGCAAAAACCAAGTCAGTGCCAAGTGTTGTCTCTCAGACTGCCAGGTAACACTTAAACTCCTCCAAAAACCCATTAAAATTGGGCTGAAGAGTGACTGCTAAATTAGTAGATGCTGATCACAATTGTTCACCCTGTGGCTACCAACTGGCATCACCTAAATCATGGAAAACATGTAAGAGCAGTACAAAAATAACAGCAAAGTGTAAATGCTACATGTGGCAGTCTCCTCATCAGTTAGTGAACTGCCTGAAAACTTGGTGATAAAATACTCATATTGTGCTTATGTTGTTACAGGTCAATACTCCAAAAATGATGTTGAGATTAATGTTGGGTTTACATGATACACAAAATGGCATCTCAGAGCACTTCATTACATGTGTAGCCAGTCTGTGTTTAGTTTGGAATTCATACATGAACACCATTATTTCCTACCCACTCTCTGCTTTCACTGTTCCTTGACCCTTAACTGGAATTTTCCTCTGCCACTCTCCCTCCCACTTCTTCATGGCAGGACAGCTTTGCATTGCACTGGCTTCAGGTTGTGCAGCTCTGCACTAGAAATGTTGCAGCAAACAGTTCAGAGCAGGCTGAGAATTGCACACATTTCCAAATGGGTACCTATATCTCTTAAAATTAAGTTTTTATACTATGTGTTTTTTTACTTTGACCTTACTGATACAGTTCATCCAGGTCTGACATTCTGGGCCTCTCCTCTTTAATCACTGTAAGGCCCAGGCTGTGAAATGTTCTACTGACAGAGGAGATAATAATAACAAAATGCCAGGTAGGCATTAGCCAGGAAATAACCAAACCACACTGTGACCATGGTACAATTTTACAGTGACCATGGACAGAGAGTGGAGCTCTCCCAGGTTTGGGGAGGTACAACAGGAAGGAGACTTCTCAGTGGACTCCTCATCTATAGAGAAGTCATGAAAGCCAGGGTTTAATAACCTCTTTACCACTGAACTTCCTGAGCAAGAGCAAAGGCTCAGAAGCAGAACTGCAGCTCTTCCCACAATGAGAGGGCCGTGCCTGGAGAATCCTGCTCTTGTCCAGGACAAAGGGTGAAGTCACAGGAGCTGAGTTACAGGCAGGAAAGGAGCTCTGTGACTTCAACCACTGGCAGGCTCAGCATTTAGCACAGCTTTCTGATCAGAAATAAACTTTTCTGTTGGCTTTGTCCTTTTAGTTGTTTGTTTCTGAGAGAAACATAGGTTTTTTATTTGCAAAGTGTTTCTAGGTTTTGGTCAGCTGTGCTTGGTTGGTTAAGTCAAATTTATCTCTATTAAGTATTGACAGTGAGTATAAATCATCATTAATCAGCAGACACGAACATCAGTCACTGTTTTAAATACTTGAATGAAGGGGGCTTAAAACTCTCAGATAAATAAAAGGCAGAAAACTTTTTCTACTCAAAATGCCTTTCTTTCCTTTGTATTGGTAACTCCTCCACCTCCTTCCCAGCACTTCTGGGATTTGTCTCTGAAAAAATTGATTGTAATACAGATAAAATTTTAAAAATCAGTTATCCATGTTACCAATACATATCAGGTATTATAGAAAGATAGTTATTATCCAGACCATATAGTTATGTATTCAAATGTTAAATCTTTATGATAAACCATTTATTTAGGGTTTCTGTCTTATATCCAAGAGCACAAGGAATGGCCAGAGAGATGTAAAAGGTTCATTTGCATCATGAATGACAAACACCAAAACTAAAAATATACAGAGAGTGCTTTCAAATCCAGCATTACGATTCCTGTCTTAGAACCTCTAGAGATCCTACAATTTTATTCCAGCTAAAGAGTTCTTTCACAAAATGAAGAAGGAGCAGAATCATTCCTACTGTGGCTCTGCTTGCTCTGTGCATGAAATCCCATCTGAGCCAGGCACAGGCACACACACCTCCTGCAGGGAAAGGTGAAGAAAATGATCATCCTGGAACAAGCAGGCCCTTTGAATGCTGTTCCTGATGATTTGGGACAGCTCAGGGAGCAGCAGTGCCAGCCCAGCTGGCTGCCAGCTGTGTTATCACTGGGAGCTGCACTCCGAGACCCCAGGGCAACACTGGAGGATTGAATAAACTTCTGCTCATAAACAAGGAAATCTCTCTGCACACAGCAGGAATAAAACACTCTTTCCATTGCTAGGGAGTCTGTAGGGAAATCCTGTCTTTTCACCAGGGTGGTGTCCAAGCTCAGCCAGTTTATGCAGTTCTCCAGAGACATGGATACCCACTGCCAGCCAGCACAACTTCCCCAGAACACAGCTACATGTGCACAGGGGGACATGGTGGTCTGGGGGCTGTGTAAGTACCTTGCAGCAGTTCTCTTGGCTGTCCCAGATTTGGAACATGCAGACAGACAAGGTTTCCAGCCTGGGTGTGGCAGCTTCGCTGGGAGCTGGTCTCTGGAGTGAGAACACGAGGCCAGGAAGTTTGAAGCACAGGGAATGGCTCTGCACCAAGACTTCTGCACAGCACAGCATCCCCTTGAGAGGTGTCAGTGTTCAAAGCACCAACACCAACCACCTATCATCAGTCTCTCTCTTCTCCAACAGTGCCAGAAACCATGTGGATCTGTGACACCAGGCAGTGAGGGAAACACGCTGTAGTTGCGCCCTCTTCTCTTCAGTGCACAGCAAAGTTTGATCCCCAGAATGATCTGCTCTTTATCTTCATTCACTCTATTTTTTTCTCAGTGTGGATGTTTCCTGAAGGTGCTGAAGAGCTTCCCACCTCCCTTTCCCTAAGGGCACACCCCATATATCCCTGCAGTTTCCCACATGCACTTCATATTTTAATGACTCCTGCTGTGAAGAAGGGAAGGATGTTCTCAGGTCTCCAGAACTTCACCTCAGAATTCTTTGTTCTTCTCCCCTAATAAGTAATATCCTGCTCAGTATCTTTCTACCATCAATTTATTTTATGGTGGCTTGAAATCATCTGTTACATCAAGAATCAATTTATCACCTTTTAATTTATTAGGCTGGAATCTGCCTAATAAAAGTATTCACTTCCCTTCAAGCCTGACAGTTTCTCCTGTAAGAGGATGTTGCCTAAAAACTCCAAATTGTTCATTTCCACTGTAACCACTGACATGTTTTGTTTCAAGTAGCTTCTCCCAGCTCCCACCTCCCAGTGCTGATTTTTATTTAGTGGAGAGAATAACAGATTAGAATTCAGTCCTAAGCAGCTGCATGGCAAACATACAGAGTCCAGTCCCAGCCTGTCCCTGTCAAATGAAGAGAAATGCTGCTTTAGTTTTTGGAGGGGATCCCATCAAGCTGGTACAACCAACCATCCTGAGAAACCTCTCAGAGAAGGGCAGGGGGGAGAAATGCCCTAGAGGTGATGATTGTGTCGCAGTTGTTTTTTCAGGCACCTAAAAGCGCAGTGGATGCCCAGATGCCTTTATGCAGAGCATCTTTCAAGGAGAGGGCGACACCTCTGGAAAGCTTAGACAGAGTCTCTGTCTTCAGGTGCTTTGCAAACTTGGCCTCCAACTCAGAGCTGGCAGAAGAAAGCAATTCAGCTGGCTTTGACAGCATTTATGCAAACAGTGAGTTTAGCTCCAAGGCTTAATGCATATCTTGCTAGAACTTCCTGAAACACCTCAGAGTTTTTTAAAAATTAACTTACATGACACTGTGACCCCTACAATCTTCAAGGGCCTGTGTAAAGAGAATTTGCTGAAGGCCATTCCAGCCAAAGCCCCATGATCGCTGTCTACTCTTAATGCAAATAGTGCTTTTATGACATCTTTTTTCTGTGGGCTCTTTCGTTCTAAGTTCCTTATCTTTTAGTTGCTGGGTTTAGCTGCAAATATGTTAATTCCTTTATTTCTCTCCTTAAAATGAGGATTTGTCTTTCAGCAATCGTTTTGTTCTTCATTAGAAATTAATCTTTTTTAGTTTCCTGGTTCAACAGGAAGCAGCTCTGCAAGCATTTGATCTTTACAGGTTTTCAGCATCAGAGCTTTATTTTTAATTATTTGCAAAGTTGCTACAAAATTACTTCTGCTTAAAAAGCCCAGCTAAGACTGAAGCTTTGTCATGCTGGATCCTGCACAAAATAACTGGCCTTGTCCTTCCAGATTACAGGTGTCCAGATAAAACAAAAGGAGGGAAGGGGAAAAAAGTTTGGCAGAAATATTAATTGCTTTAGATTACATGGCAGCACAAGGAGAAATCCTGGCTCTCCTGGATTGGTGTCTCTCCATTACCTGGCACTGACTCTTGCTAACAAGAGAGGAGTACTCTGAAGTTACACTTCAATTTTCAGCTTCCACTCACATAAGAACAGTGTGTTTTTTATGATTAAATGGCAAATCCACTTACTGAGGAACTGTAATATTTTTAATATTTAGGTGACAAATACAGGAGGGTCTCCCTCCACCAGGGGAGGGATTTTTAGAGCAAGGAGTCAGGATCTCCAAGAAATGAGCTTTAAAAAGAGATCAAAGATCCTCTAAGGGAGAGAGTAACACAGAACATGGCAGAGCACCCAGCAGGTTGGGAGGGCAGTGGGAAGATCAGCTCTTACTACACCACCTCCTTTTGGATTTTGCTTCCAATCCACACTTAGCCATCACTTTTGTTGGCAGAAGGCAGTATTTTGGGCTAAGTACTTCCTGTTTGTGTTTATTTACAAAGTTAAACTCTGTACTTGAGGTAGGCTGCACATTTTCACTCTCCAAACACCCACAGGGTGCAATCATTGGCCCAAATAACTGGCAAGAAGTACAAGCTTTATTTAAAATGTTGATCACAGAAGGCCCAACAAAGAAGAGTGGAGTTTCTAGACATTTGTAAACCACATTTCCTTGTTGTCACCTTAATGAATTGCCCTGAAATCTGCCTCTCCCAGTGCAGTGATTACACAGCAGACTATGAGATCCTCACTCCCTGCCCAGCAAAGAAATGTTAAAACCCTCCTGCCTTGAACACACAACAAAGTTCTGAGAGAAAAATTCACACTGCTGGTTTATTGCAGCTGCATGTTGACAAATAATATCCAGTCATTTGATGCTGTAATTCCAGCTCTGCCTCAGAGGCCCATTGGGAGGAAGGGGAATCAAAAGTGTTTCTGGTTCAGCCTGACCTCGGTGCTGGAGGAGGAACACACCCTGCAAACAGGAGCAAAAAGGAGCAGCTGTTTGGGATGCCTTTTGCACATCATTCGAAGAGTATTTTAACTACACTAATCACAGTCCTCACAGTAAACACGGATATGGAACCAGACATTCCTTAGAAAGAATGTGGGACACCCAATAAGAGTTTGAAAAAGCAGTGACAGCACAATCCTGCTGTGGTGCTTTGGTGTGTGGGCTGTACCCTGAGCATCAACCCCAATTACAAATGTCCCAGTGTTTAGAGGGAGCACAAAATCAGAATACCACCAACAAAGGCTTCGTATACACATAGACACTCTTTAGAAAATGCTTTCCTTTTAGAGCAGCACACAATCTTAAATGGAAACTATACTTTTGCCACTTGATCCTATAAGCCAGCCTGAAAGATGTCTAAAAATCTAATAGATGCCTAAAACAAGAAAAATTTAAAAAAACCCAACCCACATTAATTTCACATTTCTGTGTTTTAGGTTAAAGGAAGTATTTCTATTGAAGGCAGCAATCTGTAAATTGGAGATTTTCCCAAAGTGGGAGGCATAAGATGATGCATCTGTAGAGGAAGAAATAATATCTTTTTCCCAGATTTTCAAGCATGGAAAATTATGATTCCCAAAGACAACATGATAAAACACAGGGTTAAAGGCATTGTCAAGGTGTGTAATAAGACTGAAGTGACATCCTGTGTCTGTCCCCTGGTTTCAGGTTATTTTACCTTTCTTTAGCTGCCATAAGTGTAAAAATGCTAAGGAATTGATGAGTACAAGGAGCCACCAGAGAGATGGAGAATCTGTCTTCCTTACATCGTGTTTTGCACAGGTTTTTTGTCATGCTCAGATAAATCACAGCAGAGCAGAGCACTAGACACAAAACCCACATGTGCCATGTGTTGTTTACTCTCTTGCCAAGCTCCAGGGCTGTTAAACCATCTCCATGTCACTGGAGGATCCTTCTTCACCACCACTGATTTTCCCCAGCTGGCTCAGAAGGTTCAAAGCCAGGCTCCAGGCAAGAATGAGGACTTGGGATTTTTAAAAAGCGAGAAGGGTGACACTGCAGAGCCCAGTTCCTGCTGGTGGGACAGCAGAGCATTATCACTCAGTGGTGGAGGCAAGAGGTGTGTCCTCAGTTTAACAGATTTGCAATTCAAAGTTCATGTGACAAAAAAAAATGGTATTACTAACATAGGAAAACTCTCTGTGAACTGTATTTTATAATAAAAGCTGTCTTTTACTAATGAAGGTTAATTTTCAGGCTGTGGATTAATTTTATACATCAAATTTATATAATATTACACCTTAACTTAAATTTGATGTGATCATTTTGATTGTTCTTAAATCACCGATTTGCACTGCAAAATTCATTCCGAGGTGTGCTGAATAAGAATACAAACCCTAAAAGCCATCAGCACACCATTGCTTATCCCAAATACTCTGCCTGGGGACACATGGGTTTAGAACCAGAGAGTGTTTCTCTGAAGGAGGCTTTGTCAGCTCCCTGTCACCCAGGGTAAAGATGGTTTTCAAATCAATTTTACTTTTAAAACACACCTTGAAGAAAAATGCTTTGTGGTAGCATCTACTGAGAGAGAAACATCACCTTGGACAGTAAAGCATTTTCTCCCAAATGAAACTATCAGGATCAAAGGAATTTTCACTGCATAGAACTGAAACATCATTTGCTCAGTGTGTGGCTCCTCCATCCCTGCCTGCTGTTTGTTCTCCAGCTTCTTCCTCCAAAGATCACTGACATATCTTTATGGGTTTGGGGAGTTATTTTAAAGCTCCTCTTGGGAACAGATGGGTGATTTGTATCATTTGGCTTCACAAAAGATGTAATTTGCTCTTGCTACACCTGGGAAATGCAGTTTTTTGGGATAAGTTTGCACACTCTCCTCTTACCCGTCAATGTACCCACTGCTTCTCAGTCCAAAGACAATTGGATCTGCCCATATAATATTTTACAGCTCACAATCTTAATGGTTGTCCCTGAAGATAATAAAGTGGGGACACCTAAAGTCTACACCAAGAGGGACTTCCCCAGTCCCACAAGCAGCAGCAAAAGAAGCACGGTATTACATCCTGCATGACAGGGGTGTAAGGATTCAAGTGACCTCCAAAGTACAGTCAGTAAGTGGAGACAAGTAAAATATGAATTTTATGTTGAAGGAACTGTAGAAAACTTTCACACAGCCAAAAAGTGGTGCCATCACAGCCAGTGGTAGAGAATTGTGGTGAGCCAGTGATAACAGGACCAGGAAAGGGGGTAAATTGGAGCAAGGTCAGAGAGGTTTAAAATAATTGGGGCAATTTTGAACTAGGTTATGAACTAAGCAGACTTGAAGGAAGGTATATGTCTTTAAGATATGTATCAGGAGCAATTACTGAAAAAAATTTGCTAATATATTATATTTGCTCTTTGCAACGTTTTCCTTCTGATATCTGCAACAACGGTGCAACCAGTCCAACACTAGCAGAAGTTGTTCCCACTTACACAAGGACTCAGCTTGGCACCACAAAATATTATTGCTTAGCTGCTGCTTCTATCATTTATTTAACTCTAAAAAAACAAACAAAAGACCCCAAAACCACAGAAAACTAACCCCCAAAAAAACCCATAAACAACAAAAAAACCCCAAACAACCCACACCCAGACAGGAAGTCCCACAACTCTGATTGCTGGAAATTCCATGTTATTTTACCTCAAAATTGTCTGATTAAAAAATTAAAAATATTTTATTCTGTCATTAATCAAATATTTTGTCTATTTTACTTCTCTTCCTCCTTATTGGAAGGCTCTAAAAATCCAGGCAATTAAATGGTATCAGTATATCCATTTCCTTTCATGTACCATCCAAACAAGATAACTTTTAATAGCACTACTGGTGAAATGGAGACAAAATTGTAAAATAATACTTTCTTTGAAGGAGGTTTTTTCCCCCCTCTTTTCCTGGATGATTTCTTGACTTCTTGATCTCCATGAATTCGCTTGTCCCTTAGAGTATGTTAATAGATTTGAACATTAAAAACTGCCATATATTTACATGATAAGTTCTTTTTTCAACGATCAGTGTTTCAGATGGCACAGCAGGTCCCTGGCATTCTCTGGGATATTTTGTGTGCTTGCTGGCATTGCAGCTGCAGCCCTGCACAAGACAAGACATCAGAGCTGTTGGACTGGGCAGGGGTGACCCTGTTCAGACATGACAGGTAAAAACAATTCCCCCCACACTCCCATTTCCAGTGGATTTTGTGCAGGTGAATTTTAGCATGGCCTGAAAGTGCTGCTCTGAAGCTGCAGGGCTTGGGCTGTTCCCATCTCTCCTTTGGGAGCAGGGGATGTCTGATCATGCCTGTCTGTGCAGAAAAAGGAACCACGTTATTAAAGGACAAGGCAGAATTACTCCTTTTACCTCTCTCTAGGCAGAGATGAGTGATCCAGTTTCTACTCAGCCCCCCCAAAATCAACAGTAGTCCTGGGAATTTGCTTCAATCATTCAGCTGAGGAGCCAGTAAAGCACTGGGGTCCATCCAGAGCTGTAGACACTCTATATAGGATTTCGTGTCTCTGCAAACCAAACCTGTTTATGCCTCTAAAAATTCACCTAAAGCTTTATTAAGAGTACTCAAAAAAATCCTTCCCCACCCTATCAGACTCAGTTCCTACCCTTAACTCTGAAACTGGAAATGGATTGTGAGAGAATTATACTTAGAGCTAAGAAGCCCTTAATCCAGTCCTTCAGGTTTATGCAAGATAACAGACCTCTTTTTTTTCCCCCTCATTTATCCATTTTGTGTTCTAAACTGGGGCAAAGACGGATTGTTTAGATTCAGATGTGAGGCAGCCAGAAGGCTCAGAGACACAGTGCCCCTGTGATTTATTTGATGTGCTTCACCTACACCTTGTCTGTCTGGAGCTTAAATGACCAGCAACAACAGGACAGGAAATATTTGTTTCAGTCTGAGCCCCTTTTCATGTCTGACAAAGAAAAGACAGCGTTGTCATCCACCCAGGGCTTCCAGAAGTGGGGAGATTGACTTCCAGGAGACACGTGGCTTTGTTGCTCAGGAAGTAACTGCTTGTTACACACTCATCTGTTGTTTCTCCTCCTTTCAGATGAACTGAGCATTCTGCTGTGTAAAACAGAACTGCAGTGTGGTGACAGACTCAGCCTCTCCAAGTGGCTGTGCTGTCACTACAGGGGGGGCTGTGGCACAGACCACATGTCCATAAACTCGGTGCTCAAGCGAGTTTATCCCTCACTTCCCTAAATCGTGGCACAGCATCCCAAGGATGCAAATCCATCTACTCACCAAATCAATGTTTGTAGCAATATACTGTTTTGAACATCAGATTTGATCTGGTTTTGCTGTTGCAAGGATCTGGCTACTTAGAGGTTTATTTCTTCATATGTCGAAATCATTTATGCCGCATGCTGGTTTCAGGGAGAAGATGTGGTCCAGGCAGCAGTGGTAATGGAAGGTTTGGGAAAGCTCAGGATGCATTAAGCTAATATATTAAGAAGGCTACTGCTCTGAAATGCCAGCTGAGCAGGGAGAGGGAGAAGAGCCTGAGAAAAGCAGGTGCCATTGCCACAGACAATTAGACACTGGCAGCTCTGCAGAGCAGGGGTCCTGCCTGGGCACTGCATCTGGGCGTGTTAATGTGAATAATCACCCTACCAGCTGATGCAGTCCTGCTCAGGCAGGGGAAAGGGAAGAATTACTGTCAGCTCAGGGATATCCAGTGCATTTAAAGGTACTTTTTATAAGCAGTGCAGACAATTTTGGCCAATCAAGACCAGACGTGTTGCAAAGCAGTTTAAAGATGTGTTTGGAGATTTCAGTGAACACAAGTGTGTCGTGGTCTCAGCATCTGCTGTTTAGTACCAAACTCAGTGATATAACCACCTCAAAACATTCAGTTCCTACTTTGGGCTTGTTATGTTTATGTGTTCATATCAGCTTACAGTTTTAAACTCTCCTTTTAACACATCCATTTTGTAACCAGCAACATCTAAGGACAAATTACTTTTAGACCTCGGTTCTGCCAGATACAAATAGGATTGATCACACCCTGCTGGCACTAATTAGTTGCCAAAAACACTTGGAGAATTGGTGATTATTGTTAACACAACATTGTAAACAGAATTTAGTCTCAGTTTTGTAAAAGGACCAGAAGGTAAAAGAGGGAGAGTAGGCAGACTGACACGTCTTTAAGACACTTCAGAGGAAAGTAAACCAAAAATGAGGTTCAGGAGTGAGCCCAGTACACTCCATCCTCAAATGGATATTCAGAATTATGGAGGCAAAAATCCAAAGTAAAACCCTCTGAAATATGCTCAGTCCAGGCAGCAGGCCCTAACAAGAACCCCTGCATGGAACCACCTCCCAGGATCCACCGTGCATTTCAAACCCTCACACAAAACCAGCACCCTGCAGAATTGATCACAGGCCATTAAATAGAGAATGATTCTTCTATTTTAGAAGGAATGGAGCACAAATGATTAAGGGTTTCCTATTGAGAATTCAGAAGGGCTACAGTGAAAATGCATAGGAGGACACATAAAACTTGAATTTAGGCAGGACCTCGGCTTCTTACACTCTTAAATCCTAATCTAATCAGCAGAGATTACAGCTGAGCACGGGGCTTGGTGTTTTCCTCTGAGAAAACATATTGGATGTGGTTGTGGAAGGTTTCATGGGGACACATCTGTTTTGATGAGCTTGCACTTTGCCAGGATTCCATGAAAACGTTTAAGGAATTTGCTTTGCATATTGTCTGGCTGGATGGGGCTTGCAGCAACCTGGTCTAGTGGAAGGTGTCCCTACCCATGGCAGGGTGTGGAATGAGATGAGCTTTAAGGTCCTTTCCAGCCTAAACCACTCTGTGATTCTGTGATTCTCTGTGTTATGTTCTGCCCCTCTGTAAAGCTGTGCATAAAGGAGTCAGTAGTAACACACTTCTGAACATATGTAAAAATATATTTTTTAGTAAATGCAAAGCTGTCAATTCAGTGCTGGTGAGAAAAAAACTAAAAAAAATGACAGCTGACAAAATAGAGGCAAATAGTCCCAGGTTTGCTCTGAACAAGTTACAGTCTTTAAGAGTTCAAAACACAAACCCAACAGACCATTTGCAATGGTTGCAGATGGGCACAGAACTCAGGAATTGCCTAGAGGGAAAATCATTATTTTTCAGTGAAAGGACTGATGATCTTCAGTCTTCACAGACTGACTCTTCACAAATGAACCTGAGAGCTGAGTGTCATCCAGAGAGCACCAACATCTGTCACTGCACAGGCACAGAATTATCTCAGACAAGGCGGTGCCAACGCACCTCCTTTGTCAGTGGGTCTGGCTCAGATAGAGCAAGGCCTGCAAAGATCAGCAGCCCCAGAAAACCTGCCCAGAACCACTGCAGTTCTCTGTGGAGCAGCCTTCCCTTCAGTCCCAGCCTGTCCAGAGCTGCACTGCTGCCCAGGGGTGAAGGGTAGAGGCAGAGGTGGTGGAATTCCAAAGCTGACAGAGAGATTGCCATAGGCAGTTGTACTCACATCAGGAAGTCATGGCTGTGGCTAAATGAGCACATAAAGGAAGTGTTTCTGCATTAAAACACCCACCATTATGACTAATCTATAGGTTAGATTATACACTGTATATAAGGGGATGTGTATATATAGAAAATTCTATGTATCTTATTTATTACTTTTCCTTCTATCTGTGTGCAGGATAGAGACACTGCACTGGAATCATTTACTGGTCTTATTTCTAACTCCCTGCTTTTCTAATCCTGACATCTAAACATTTAGTCCATAGATTAGAAAGTACCTTGGTTCATTCAGACTATCTCATCCTGATACACCTCAGAATTTCCTGGCAGGATCCAAGCACCTTGTGCTGCCCACTGAGGGCAACAGTCCTTCAAATTACCACACCCTTGAGCCACAAAGCATGAATGAAAATATCAGGCTTTTACGTATTAATTACCATTTTTCTTTCTCATCTTAAATTTTTTGCATTTACTTTACAGTTCATGGGAAATCAATTCACAAAATTTAACTGTCTTTTTATTTTGGCCAAGAAAAGCTTTGTCTACTTCATATGAAACCCACACAGAATAAAAACCAGGTAGCAAGAAGGAAATGTAGTTCCATTATTCCATGTTTTTCTGTTCAGTCATTATTAATAGACATCTTCAAAGCTTGTCTCAGTCATATAACCTACCCATTATTTTGTGTGTCCTTGGACAGTTTGTCATGCTGCTTAAAAAACTGATTAGAAATGCAAATCTATCTATGATATAAGATTGTTTACTCAATCTGATGTTTTCAGAGACACGGGAATTGTTGCCTTTTTTTAATTGAAAAGTATTATACATATAAATATATAAAAGTGGGAATATACATTTTTTAAAGAAATTTACATAAGAACCTTTTGATAAGTGGCTTTAATTCACTTTAAACCTGTTTTTAACAACGGGCAAGTGTGGTGTATAACAGATGTATATCACTACTAAAAATGTGTGGCCATTATCCCCCCACACATGTTTAGAGACCACATCTGCATTCCCCTACACTCACACACAAATTCCCTGTGGAAATTTGGACTTTCTTTTAAAGTGCTGTTTCTCCAACAACAAAACCTGATGCAATATTTTCTAAGTCCCGGTGCTGCTGGTCAGCAGTGCCCTCCCTGGTCTGTGGATGTCTGGGGAGCACCAGGGCCTTTGACTACCTGGAGTTATGGGGAATTAACTGGGAAGGAGCAGGAAAAAACAGCTCTTGTTTAGGGGCTTTTTATGCCCAAACAAAAGTCCAAATTTCTGCCACGAAATGTGGTATTGCTTGACTAGAAATACTTCAATGGATGCTAAGCAAATGTTTTGAAATCAATTTCCATTGGGCTGGAGGTTTATAATTCTCATAGAAAATCACAATGTAAGACTGGTGCATAGAGAGTTAAAATTTCCATTTTTATTGTGTTACAAATCAGTAATTTCAGCATTAAAAAAATAGAGCAGAATAAAGCCATGTCCTACCTCTGAGCTCTCTGTGAAAACAACCCTTGTCAAAGTTCTTCATTACCATTAGGAAGGACAGCTTTATATCTGAAGAGGAGCTTCAGTCAGCTCCTCAGATGTTCCCAGCAGCTTGTTAGGAAGATTTGTGGGATCCTCAAAAATTGATGGGGGGAGTAACAAATAGGAAAAGGGAAAAACTGTCCTAAAGGAGATCTTCACAATCATCTGTTCTTGTTTAAAGCTTGACCCAGAGCAAGTAGGCTGGAGATTACCTCCTCAGCCTCAAAGTGTCTGAGCAGAGAAAGCCCACAGACTGTGCTGTGAACAGATGGAAGTGTCCAAAAGTGCTGCTGGGGTCACAATCCCTGCTCCAATGGAAGGACTGACACACAGACACATTGCACAGCACTCAGCAGGCCAGCAAAGAACCCTCACACAAGACTGCTTTCCATCTAATTAGCAAAGCAATTCTGTGATGGAATCAGTTAATTACATTGCCAAGCAGCTGGTACAGTCACATAGTGTGCAGGGATCTGTTTCTTAAATTCATTACCTGGAATATTTCTCAAGGTCCAGAAAGGCCTCCAGTGCTGATAACATGCCTCATTGTGCCCTTTTGCTTTGCTCCTTCCCCCACCTCTGGCCTTCCAGAAACACAACTATCTTTTACTAAAGCTGGAGCAGCAGCAAGAACACAGTTTGTGTTTGGCAACTCGTGAGCACGCAGCACACACACCTCGAAGAACTCACTATCTTTTGCAACTGTTGAAAAATCTGGACAATAATTTTGCTTTCAAACACACATCAACATGCAGGAAACTGGAAAATGAGAATGTTTATAGATGCAGCAGAGTTCACCCCCAGCAAATACCCAAAGGCACAACTGGGGTGCTTAATTGTTTCTACTCAAAAGCAAATCTGGCTTTTGAGACCATGGAATTTTTGCTGGACTTGGGCTGTACAAGGATTCCAAAGGGAGCTAATCACATGAAACTTCACTTGGTAAAGCTGGAATAAAACAGCCATTCAGGCTCAGCTGTCAATTAACACAACAGAACAGTCACCAAAAATAATAAAATATATCCACCAAAGTAAAATGAAGGAATGTCTTTCCTATTGCCCCCCTCAAAATTATCCCATCAATCTCAGAATTGGTCAACCATTCCTTCAAGACTGGAGTTCTTAAAAATGCATCACAGAAGCATGGTGGGGTTTGCTGGACTAGATCCTCTCTGATGGTACCTGGGTTTAAAGGCAGCTGTGGTGTGAGTATTCAGGCCTTGAAACTAAACCAAAAAAATTCAAAATACAGAATCAAAACCATGGAATTTTGTGCTCTGTGCGGGTTTAAAAACAAAAAGTCTTTTTTTGTTTAAACAGAGAAATAACGGGCAAGTTCCTCAGCCTGTAAATCTGTGAATGTGCAAGACCTGCTTCCTTAAACACTGGCAGCACATCAGCCACGGGAGCAGAGGGAAAGGGAAATGACTTTCCAATACCTCCTGCTCACTGTGTAGTTAATGCCTAACCCAATATCCTGGATTCACTTACTCAGGAGCTGGGAGGGAAGAAAATGAGAACCTTTTGTTCCAGCATTTACAAAATCAGCTCCAGTCGTGTCTGCAGCAGGAGCTCCCTGTGCCAGTGAGTTCAGCACTCATTTAGCCTGAGAGACTGCTCTGGATCAGCCAGGCAGCACCTCAGAAATGAGAAGGGCAAAGGGAAAAAACATCCTAAGGAAGGAGTTCAGAAACAAACACCCAGGAAAGGGAAGAACCAAAACAGGCAGCTCTTTATTTTCAACACTGGTTTTCCCATCCCAGGAAGGGGAAGAGAAGGGAACAAAGGTGAATCTTGGGTCCTCAAAATCAACATCCCCAGTGTCTATTAAGACTAAGAGGGGACCTCCCAGTGAGGCCATCTCCCAGGAAAGATTGCATTCATATGTTTAGCACATTGCTACAAGGTGGAAAACCTCTGTGCTGCTGCCACAAGCCAGTCTGGCAGGAAGAGCCTGAACAAGTGAAGGATAAAACAAGAAGAATGTGGGAGGAGGGAATCTTTTTTTTCTTTTTGTAGCACCCCACACATCCAGCTTCCCAACCATGGCATTATGGGAATATAATTAAGAGTAGCAGGCCCTGTCAGTATATTGAGCCATGGCTCTGATATTCCTCAAAGGCTGTTTTTCTCATCCCAGTAATCAACAACAGCCTGACAGGATACATTTTTGCCTTCAGAGAGATGATTCCTACACAGCTCAGAGGATGTGCTTGCCAACACATGATGTGTGCACACACACACACACACACAAACACAGCTCTGTGCCTTAATGGAGAAAAAAAATAAAATATATACATTCCATAGTGCAGCATAAGCCCCTGGAATTCAGTTAATTTTCACCCTCCACAGTTGCCTTTGCTTTTCAGAGACGAAAGAGTTACTTCTTCAGCTTAATCTGAGAGCTTAATTTCAGCACTTAGGAAGAAAAACTCTGAATTTAAAAGAATTGCATTTAATGTGCAGCTACCATGAAATTCAGCCTAATGGGCGAGAACATGATCTATCTAAAGTGTGTTGCAGGTATGAATATATATATTTGCCTATTCCTTTTTGCATCTGTCAGCTGGAACAACAATATGACAAAAACACATTCTTGTGTCTTTCTTCCTCTCTCCTTCTCCCCCTTTATCTTCCCTGTGCTCTCCTCTCTTGGCTGAGGGCGATTTTTGGCTGTTAAATCCTCTTGGATCAGAGGTAGAACCACTGGTAAGACTCCACAAAAGCATTGTACTGCTTGTACCCAGGGAAAGCTGCCCTGAGAGGCACTGCATGGATTTGTTCCAGCTGAGGAGAAAAGCTACTGCTTCCCTTGCTCTGAGAGGAAATCAAATGTATAAGCTTTGCTCAAGGCTTAAACCATACATTGCTCAGAAATACAGAAAACACATTTGGAAAAATAGTGTTGACTTGTATCACTTCAGATGTACCTGCCTTCATCTACTCTTTCTCTTTTTCCAGTCCTCTAGCCAGCCATTTTTTGGGGGTGTTTTTAAGGCTGTTTCATCTATCTGGAAACTTTCCTGACACCATGAGAAGGTTATAGGGAAGGGTTGAATTCTAATTCAGATTTAATCACACATTTTCATGGGAAGCAAGGAGCTTGCCCCACTGAAGCCAAAGAGAGTCATAACTTTTGGAATCATCGCTCCCAGTTCCCAGGGGTGCAACTGGAGGCTTTCACAGCAAAGAAATTGCCTTTTATGCCACTTGGTACTTCTCATCATCTTATTAATTAAACACTGCACAAAAACTTAACTCTGCCATGAAGATTTTACCTAAGACTCCCATTGACAGGAGGTTTCTGTTTGTTCCAAGAGCTGCATCCCACAGATTTCCTCTCTAGTAATCACCAGGGGCCACTTGGATTAATGACCCCCCTCACTCTCTAGGCAGCTTTGTATAAAGTCACAGATACAATCCTGCCTCTGGCAAGTGCCCTCGAGGTAATCCTGCCTAGAGGCAGCCAGGATAGCAACATAATCATAGAGGTAACTAAGAACACTACCCAGACCTGGATGTTTTTGGACAGTTCTTGTCAGAAAAGCAGATTTCAAGAGAGGCAGGGTACTGTTATTTACACACCTAGTCCATCAGTGTAACAGCTTGAAATATTAGATTGCCAAATTGAGATCCAAAGTGAAGATCCAAAATGGGTGGATACTCTAAATCTGTGTGATACCCTTATGGACCACTGGAATACATGGGAAAACCTGGTTTTAAGCAATCTTTTAAGGAAACACAAACGGAAGGCTTGTCAGAGGCACAGTCTGACAGGAAAGAATGCAAACTCAAGAGACCCAGACTGTCTTGTGTCTGCCAACTTCCTTCTGAGTCATTTCAGCCTCCTTTAACAGCACTTCTTCACCTAGAAATGAAAATAATTGTACTTGTCAGCTTTGAAAATTGCTTTATTAAAGGCACCCAGGACACCTTTGAAGTAACAAAATTATATTCCTTATATTCAGGAATATCTTTATAATACAAGGTTGTCTGTCAGGAAAAGGATTAAGGACCCTAAAAAGGATAAAAGGAGGGGGGTGAAAGGGAAAAAAACCTATCAGCATCCAATTTAGGGGCAGCTGAGTAAATCAGTTCTTATAACCTTGATGACTAATTCAAGGCTCTTAAGACATGAAACTATTTGTTGTAATGAGAGTTTAAAAAATCTTTGTAGCTCTGAATTCACTGCTGCTTGTTGGTCTCATTTCTTCATTGCTTGTTCAGCCACAAGCAGGTGCTTTGACCTTCAGAGACGTTTCAGTTCTTTGGAGCATTCATGGGATCTATCAGTGTTTGGTAGGAGAATTTAGCTTGGTGTCAAAATCACCATCAACTCTTCCCCTGCTACAGCAATATGCACCCCAACAAAAATGCTGTTGCTGGGCTTGTAACAAATTTCATATTTTACCTTGGTCTGGATTATCAAAACCAATGACAGCTGTACCCTCTTTCAACTTTCACTTATCCTTTCTAAGGATAAATTTGGAAGGCTGCTTCTTCCAGTACTGTTGTGTTTATTCAGTATATTTTTCCTCTGATCTTTGCTGGCATTAAGTTTTATTTAATGTACATTGTACTGCCTGCTGAGTGTCACTGTGTGTTAATCTTGCCTGATATAGAGAATCCTACTGATGCACTCCCAACTTCTGTGAGCAGAAATGAACAGTGGCCATAATTGTAATAGCCCTCGAGTAATTGTTAATTAGAGCAGAACTTTTATCCATGTTGTGCATCTCTAATTTGACAACTTATCTTTTCATAAGCACACAGATTAAAAAAAAAAAAATAAAAGGTTTAGAAAATAACAACTAAGCACAGAGTTGTGGCCCACAGTAAATGTGAAATGCAAGCCTGGCCCCCTTTGCCTCCCACCTGGAGACTCCAACAGTAACTAATGGAAATGGGGAACCTTAAAAAAGGAGGATGAGGAAGGACTATCAAGCACAGACACCAGTGCCAGGTCCTCCAGCAATGGGACAGTCATTCTGCTGATGACCTGTCAGCTTAGAAAATGCTCAATTCTGCTAAATACAGCTCTTTCCAAGGAAGAGGTAATGACAGTAAATTATCTGACAGGATGTAAAGAATGACCAGCTCAGTTTCATGGTTAGAAATGGTCAGTGGATCTGTTATATTTTGAAATATATTAACATATTTCTGTGAATATTTTTACAGGAAGAGAAGCCAAGGTTTAAAAGGGAAGTTTCTATCAAGGCAGCTGCCAAAGGCTGTTCCATAAACCCCCAAACACAGACAAGGAGCTCTTCTACTTAAAAGAGTTACCTTGATGTGCCTTTTCCTTCACCTGTTATATGAAGTCTATGGATTTCAGAAGAAGCTATTTTGAAACATTTCAATAATTTTTATTTTAACACTTCTATAATATAAATTCCAAACCAAAAAGACAGGCCCATCAGTGAGACAAAATACCCTCCTGCAATGTAAATAGGTAAAAGCACGACAGTTCTAGAATATGGATCTCAGTTCTTCCTGGACTGGAAAGTTTTGTAGGAGCAAGATCAAGAATGCATCTGCAGTGTGCAAACTGTGCACAGAAACCCCTTCCTGAACTGAGCCAGACTTCTTCATCCACAGTCTCTTTATAAGCAAAGAGCAGAATCCAGATTTTGGCACATTGTCTTTATGAGACATGAGTTAGTGGGAAACACTGTAAACTGTAGAGTTGAGAATGAGAGGAAAAACACAGAGAGAATAGAAAACACTCAACAGGGCCAGGGGGTATAAAGGCTCCTTGAAATCCTAAATTCAAATTGCCTTGAGTCATAACTAAAATAATGTGGTTGGTTCCATCTGAGTGGAGAAGAGAAGAAACTTGTTCCTATCACTACATTGCAAGAGAAATGTTTATACCTCCTAGGCTTGAGAGAATAATGACACATGAATGCAGATTATATTTATATACATAAGCAGGGTAGGAGAAAAATATAGGTAGTGGTAGACAGCAAAATATTCTGATCTATCTGACTGAGCATCACTGGTGACTCTCACACACAACAATAATTACAGAACTAGGAAATGGGGTTTATAAACAACAGAAACCCTGATGACACTCTCTCTGAGGAGAAGGAGAAGCAATCACCTCAGTCCTCTGGCCTGGGAGAGCCAGAGAAATGCACAAAGCAGGGAAATGGGAAAGGAAGATTAAAGAGTTCTGGGTCTAACTTAGATGATGCTCCTGCCCAATGCACTCATTCCTTCCCCTTCTCTGGAACAGGCACTCATCCTAACTTATGAGGGAAAAGATTCTTTGCTGCAAATTAAAGCATCCTCTTAGTGCAGTTACAGGGATAGCCTTTGTTTCCCAGGGATTCAGCTGTCTGACCCAGGAGTGCTGGATTGATCTGAGGTGGAATTCCTGCTGTCCAAGGGTTGGATCTGCTTTGTGTCACCACATCGTGGCTCTCCTACCTCCTGTCAGTGTAGTTGTTTGTGCATCTTGCTCCAGAAACCAGGCCTGGGGACCAATCCTGTGTCTGCTCCAGATCCCAATCCTGCTTTCAGGATAAAAGAGTTGTGGGAATGGTTTGTATTCACACCGTGGCCATCAGAGGTTGTTGTGGCACACTCAGGGGGTGGTGGATGAGGGGCAGGAGGTGTGAAGGCTTGCACTGCTCCCATGGAGCCTCCAAGTCTGTTGCTCAGAACAAACACAGCCATTCTGGGGATTCTCCCAGCGCAGGGAAATGTCAGAACTGACAAAATGTTTGCAGTAATAAGATGTGTTGGCAAAATTCTTGTAGACGTCACCGAAATGTAAATGAACTCTGCTGACTCAGGGAAGCAAACTCCAGAAGAGAGACAGAGAACTTATTTGCATTTAGCAGGGGATTACAAATATCACCCTTCTCTCTGCTCCCTCAGACTGAAGCTGTTGGCTCGGTGTCAGCAGTGCACAGATGCATTTCCCTCCCTTTAAACTAGTTTAATACCATGAAAGTAAAGAGTTGTATCCCTGTGCTTGGCAGCTCCCTCTTTTTCACACACCCTTTGTTGAAGGAATCTTGATTCTCAATACTGGGAATGGATTGTAGGAGACAGTACAGCAGAAATATTGTAAGTAAATAATTGGTGCAGAAACAGAGAGATAAGTCAGTGAAAATACAAAAGAGGTTAATCAATATTATACCCTGAGTTCAGTCCACAGGCCCTTGTTGGGCTCCAAATGTTTTCCTGCTCTAAATACTACACTGGAGACAGGAGACAGCACAGGCTTCCACAGTACTGCTGGACCCCCAGTCTGGAGATATTCAGTGGAATATGAACTAACAAGAAGGACAGGCAGTTTGCTTGATGATAAAATGAGACAGGTGTAATGGAACATCCTAATTTTTGGAGAAAGGAGACAATCAGACTAAAAACAAAACACCCAAAGACAGTACAGGAATGTGACTTACATCTCTCAATTTTTAAGAAAGATAAAGCAGAATAATGAAGCACTGACAAAGGGGAACAGGAGGAATCACACATTGTTGGGCCATCTCCAGTCTCTCCTCAGGAAGTGTTTATCTCCAAATAACACAGGACGTGAGCAGCAGCAGTGAGTTTCTTTCTGAAGCAAAAAACCCTCTGAAACAACAACATTGCCCACCCCAGCCCAGTCATGTATATTGTTAGCAACCAGGCCATCTGTTTTACCATCAACCCTCTCTTCCTTGGCCCAGCCCTAAAATCTGGTATTTTAGGAAACACTATGCAGCAGCTGATACTTGGAAAAATCTGTGATCTCATTCCCAGAAGGGTTTAACAAGATAGTATTAACAAATGACACAGTAAATATGAATCCATCAATTATTGGAGTAATCCAAACAGCAGGACAGTTCTCGTCTCCCTTGCTGTCAGCTCAAGGGACAGCAGAGGATCTAAGGGTAAAGTCCCTGCACTAAATGTTGTCTAGTACAGCCTTTAAGACAAATTGTGGCAGGACAGCATGGACAGGCTGAACATCATAAAGCTGTAGATGTAGCTCTAGAAAACACAGAGGTTATCCTTGTTAACATTTCCAGGACATTTCTCCAATTAATACCAATGCAAAGCCATTAAGAAGGCAGCAGGGGCTCAAACAGGATTTATTGTTGCATAGTTACACTTTCCTTGGTAAAAACTGCAATCTGTTCCCTTTATCTTACAGTAGCTAAAAAAGGCAAACAAACCAACCCCAACAAACAGAAACCAAACCCACACACAAACAAACAAAAAATCAAACCACAGAAGCCATCAAACAAACAAACCAAAAAAAAGAAAACCACAAATAATTTGAAACCACTTTCCCTTCCCCATTTACAGTGGGAGGCAGGACCTCTCCCTTCTCCAGGTCATGAGCACAAGGTTGGAGTATTTTCCAAACACCCCGACCTTGACTGGGACCCCTCAGAAGAACCTTGTCATGCACCAGCAAAGAATGAGGAGTTACAGGCAGTATTTAATGCATGCAGAGATTTCAAACCTTTCCCATTCTCATGGTTTTACCCAAGCTTCAGGACAGTGGGCGCTTTAGATTTTTTAGAAAACATAAATAATTAAAACAATCAAAAATCCCCACGTTCCATTGCCATTCAGCATTTTGGCCAGTACAGTTTTACTCAGCACACCCTCTGAAGTTCGTGGTTTCATAATTCAGAGTAGCAGGTGAACAGCTGTTTCTCAGAGGTAACATAGATTTAAACTTTGCTTTGAGACAACAGGGTAATTCTGAGTTCACTCCTCTTCAGTAGATCAACACTGACTGGTAGCTTTTTAGTAATTAATATGAGGCTCTTCTCAGCTTTTTTACCATAACCATCAGGATTTCAGGCTTACATTAAAGAACAAGAGGCTTTAAAGAGAAAACAGCCACCCGTTCTAAACTAATTTTTATTGAAATCTCAGTATTCTGTTGTTGCACTGCTCTTGCCTTAAGCAACTGATGTTCAAGGTTTCCTTGTTGTCTCAGCACCGTTTTCCTCCTTTTTTACTTTCAGTGCGACATCCCTTCCACAAACAAACCTTTTTCAGTTTACCATTCACTTTCCTGCAGCCCACACACTGCATTTCTAATTTGTCATATAAAATAGGAGCTAGTTTCATGCTGTCAGTTCTTTCACCAAAAAAATTCATTGTCTACTCATGCAAAGAATATAAAATTTCCTCATTGGATTTCTTTTCATCTGGTTGTTCAGGAACTGAAGAGGTCCCTCTGTTCACACCAGAACTGAAGAGTGGCACATCCAAGCATTTCAAGCAATTATTAGTCCACAAATCTGAGCATATCAGTCTCTTTTAGTTGGTGATAAATTCTGCTGTGAACTCTCAACATTGCCATGCTATTGAAGGACATTCTGGGTTCTCCTGTAACACAGGATTTCCTTTTGGTAGGGAAGATGTTTAGCTAATTTGAATAGAAGCACCTTTACTGGCTGCACCACATGAATCCTCTCAGCCTCATTTAGCACCTGACAAGATATCCCTGATCTGCCAGCACACAGTTAAAATGAATAATTAAGGCAGGTAAGAGGAAACTGAAGAAGGAACTCCTTTTTTTTTTTTTTGGTGATTCCTTTCTGTTAATCATCAGCAATTGCTCTTATCAAATATGTAGATTAAAATCCCTCTGCAGTCACGTGTGATCAGGACAACCAAGAACAGAAATTATTCCCCTTTCTATTTTCAAGTTATTTCTTTCTTCATGGATCTACCCATGCATTTGAAGGGGGATAGAAGGGGATTTTACATCAGCCTAGATTCTAGTTTCTCTACCAAGAATCCCATATCTTTGCTCAAAATTTCTCTTCTTTTTCCCTGCAGTGGGAGAGAATGGGAACAATTCAACAGACACATTTCCACTATGGCTATGAATAGAAGAACAACAGTTAGTGACATTTAACGTGGATTGACCTGGGTGGTATCCCTGGATATGAAAGAGCTTTCATTGAGACAGTTTTATTTGAACCAGCCACGCAGGGCACACTTACTTTCTGGTACTGAACCATTTTCTGGTCCCTTTTTGTTTAAAAGACCACAAAAACTCTACAAGCCTTAGACCCAGTCAGTGTTTCAGGGTCAGACATTGTCCAGGCTTCTCTGTGGGCACTGCAGGTGTTCTAATCTACAGACAACTCTGTTCATTACAAAGGGATTTATGAGCCCTTTGGATTCAAAATTTAAATAGCTTTCCCATAATGTGTAATTTTGGAAGTGGAGTATAATTTCAGAAAGATTTTGCTCACAGGAAAAGCCCAAGATCTTTTTCCATTATTATTCTCACTCAACCTCACTTGCAGAGCAACGCACATTGAATTTCTGTTTCCATTAGAAATATTCCCTTTTTAAGATCACCTTTTGTTTTCAAATTTGTAGCCTTGTTTTAGGACCAGGGAGGAATACCCACAGCCTAGACTTTCAGCTCCCAGGGAGGGGTACGGTGAAGCACACAGAGATGATTCTCAGGGTGTCTAAATATCAGTCCTTCGCAGCATATCTGTGTTTGGGGTCAGCTCAGGCCCTCTTCTGACCTCCCAGCTGCTAGAGATGATGTTAACCCCATGGTGAACTGGCCTTGAGGAGGAAACTACTTTTTCTGTTTAAAATACAATATACACATTGCATCTTATACTGAGAGGTGAATAAATGCACTTTCTCAAAGTCCACGTTGGAATGGGGGGCTATGTTTGTTTTTAAAGTCCTTCCTCTGCTACCTCAAATGAAAGAGCAACCAACACCATATTGTTTAGGAGAAGGAACTGAGTGGAACCTATAAAATGAAATGATTAGGCAGCAGAATGTTTTGCTACTCCAGGACAAACCCCATTGCCTGTCAGCTGGAGGAGGCACTTCTTCTAGCCCTTCATTGGGGTGAGTGTTCTCCCCTCTTTAGGGCTGATCCAGCTCTGCCAGGCAAAGAGAAATACACTCCCATTTATCACCCCTTTCACCAAACGGGTTTTCTATAATAAGCAATTGGAATTTCTCCCCCTATTTCTGTGAATAGTAATGTTTGAGTATTTGATTTCTACAGATCTTCCAGTGCCCTTGAATTTCACTGTCTCCTTTAGCAACAAAGAATAAAGGTGATTGAAATTGTCCCAGGAATCAATATCTGGTTTGCTGTTATTGACATTCCCACTGCTGTCTAAGCAGAAATCCTGATCTTCTTAATCTGAAATCTGAAGGTATTAAATCACTTCTCAATGGTACGAGAAAACCCCTTGATTTATGCAGGCAGATAGCTGTTGTAGCTTTTACAGATACAAATGATAATGTAAGTTATGCTCCAGGCTTGGCGTGCTCTGCAACGTCAACCCCATAATTCCTGTGGGAGTGCAGAGCAGCACTGCAAACCATTTTAATTGTTTAAAAAGTTCACATCACCTCCAAAGAAAGCCCCAGATATATCACCTATGATCCCAGCTGTTAAAGGAAGGTCTGAGGATTGCAGTATTTACCAGTTTTCTATCTTAGCAGCCCATGCCTCACACAACCAGTTACATCAGTACTTGAGTTGTCAGTGTTCCCTAAGCACTAACTTCACTCATTCCTCTAAGAACTTTCTCAGTATTGGAGAGTGTTGAGGAGGCTGGAAAAAGAAACAGGATTAATTTTAATAGAAGGGTCCTAAATAGCCACAAGCACTCAAGAAGGAGTGCTGGAGGTGTGTGTGTAAGGTGGTCCTGGCTCCTGACCCTCAGTTCAAGCTCAGAATTGAGTTGCAGCTGATTTGATTTGTTCACCAGCTCTTTTCCAGAGTTTCAAACCATGTGAGCAGGGTAAGGATTGCTGAAAGTGATGGCTGACAGAGCCCACTGGACACTTCAGTGCAACTCCAGGACAACACAAAACTTCATCATTTACAAAGCCTCATAAATCTGAGCCAATGTTATAGTCATCAGAAGTGGATAACTGATTAACAGGCTCATAAATACATATAGGGGACAACTGAGCACAAGTCAGCTGCTCTGGCTGTGACTGTTTGAGCCAGCAAGAGTTTCATCCCTCATCTTCTTCTCATCTTCTTCTCATCTTCTCTCTGCAGGAAAGTTTGTAAGGAAGGAACTTTTCAGTGGAAGGTTTGGGGGGGGTTTGTTTTTGGAGTTTTTTCCCCACCTCCCCCAGTACAGATTGTGTTTCTACCTGGGCTCCACATTCCATGAGAGTAAACATTAGATACAGTTCAGACAGAGCTCAGCCTCCTAAAGACATGAGAAATCAAGATCACAGTTCAAGCAGACACACTGCCAAGGTAAAATACACAATTATTCACCAATTAGATTTTTTAAAAAAAATATTAAGAAAAATTATTTTCACTACTATTTTTTTTTCCAAAATTTTATATGAGAAACTTATGTGCCAAAAAAAAAAGAGTTTCTCACAATAAAAGAAAAAATATATTGCTTTTGTCCTGGTCAAGTCACTACCACCCTGAGTTGGATCTGAGTTACTTTAATGGGTAAAAGAGGATGCTCATCATTCTTATTTCCAAGGCTTAATACAGAGTTCCTTAGGAAAGAAATGGGTTTGAGTTCTGCTTATAAAACTGTATTAGTTCAACGTACTTGGAATATGAGAAAATAGGGGGGAAAGTATCTTGTCCATCAGAAAGTGGGCTGTTGTACCTCCAGAGTGATTTGTTTCACTGCAGTGCTATTCATCAGTGTTGATAAAATAGCCAATGGATATGAAAATTGGAAGATTTTTCCTGTTAATTTGAAACAGCAGCCAAAGAAGCTGCTGTGACATCAACATAATACCCTAAACCACCCCATCTGAAAAGATTTATTTCCTGAGCCCTTGTGCAGCCCCATTCTCTTTGCTTCTGACGTTCTCAATTTGCAGGCTGCTGGTGATCCAATCTTGCTCATTCTGGCTCTATAATAAGGATGTCAGTGCAAGAAGAGAAAAAGTCATTATCTGACAGCCAGCAGACATGATAAAAGGCAGAGGCAGCCACCTCACAGGAGAGGCCACCCTTTCTGCCTCGGAGGAGCTTCTCAGTGTCATGGGCAGCTTCTGTACCTGCAAGTGTGTTCCAAATTCACTTTAAGCAGCAGGCATAAAGCTGAATCACCCTAGGACACAGTCTCAGTCTGAATAAGGTTTTGATTTTCTACTATTAATCAGTGAAAATATTTAATTCTGATTAGGACATAAATAGGCAGTGAAAAAGATCAGAGAGACAACGTGAGCTGCAGAGAAACTTGGTCTGCATTCCTGGGTCCTGCCTGGTTAACTGAATTCATGTGGGTTTGGCTTATGCTGAAGTATCTCCCACAAGAGCAATTATCAGACAAGACTAGTTACCCATTTATATAGGAAGATTTTACTGCAAATTTAGAGATAATAATTAATATCATCTGTTTTGGGGAACTGTTAAAATGTCACTGATGCAGCAACTGACAGCAAAAATTTATTTATTCATCAACTTTGTCAAATAACTACCAAGTACCTTTCCAAGAGATAAGCCCCACTGAGGTAAAAGTTTGAAGCAATCCCTACAGAGTTAATATTGAATATCAACTGTAACTTAAGAAGCAGTTTAATTTTCTGTGTGGAAATCAGAAAAGCCTACAGAACAGCAGAACTGCGTGTGAGAGCAGTGTGAGAATTAAACAGCCTCCTGGGCCTCCTGTGTGTTGTATTTGTGGGCTTCAATATACATTTTCAGAATATACTTGTATTCTGAAAGAAAAAATCATAGCATTTTTATATACAGAATGTACAGCTTATCAAAAGAAGATGTATTTGGATAAAAGAAGAAAAATGTATTAACATGTTCTTTTGCCAAAATTAATATAAACCTCTTTTGCCCCCCAAAAATTCAAACCCAAAGAATCTACCTCAACACAGCCTTTCCTTCTGTGGTTGTTTGTCACACAGTAGTAAGTCAGTGTGCAAAGTCTGGAGGACAGGACTCACAGCCTCACACTGAAAATGGTGCCTTAGGAGATGTTTATCAAGTACATATTTTGTCAGAAGCTGGGCTAAGGGGACTTATTCATTCCTTCTAATAAAGCAATATTGTAATACATCTTCTCTTTGCAAAAGACTGAGTTCAGTTAGATTAAAAGCACAAAAACCCCAGCAAGATTCATGGTGGTGAGAAGCAAGAGAGAAAATAGCTGAGGAAGCCCTGAGAATGTGGTAGATAAATGATCTGTCTTAAGATAAAGCACAGCACCTCCAGTACCAGTGCAGAGCACAGGACAGAGGACTTGCTATATGAAGTCACTGAGCATTACAGCTCTTGCTATAAAGTAAAACAGGTCCAAATATCAGGGCTCACACTGGGTGGCACCACAGGAATCTCCCAAAGAGTCAAAGAGTTAAGATACCAGCTGGCCTCCAACACAACTGGAGAACCCCATCTAGTCTACTCTTCTTTTCCTTAGACAGCCCCTCTTCCCTTCTACAGGACCATTTAGGATCTGTCCCAGGTTTTAAAAGATCTGAGAGCACTCACTGCATCCATTTCCTCACTGAAGCCTCTTTTTTCTTTGCCACCTGACAGGACTTCAAACTGAAATGACAGTGCAGGGGGACACCTCCCACCCCAGGCTCATTTCTCAGCATGCTGGTGACAAAGTCGATCTTTACTTCACCTTTGCAAGACAGTCAAAGTTCCAATAAATTACCTGCCATAAATTACCTGAACTTTCAGTTCAGAGGTCAACCCCTCACCACTGGGATTTAAATTGTCACTGCTGTGACACTTGCATCTTTCAAAGAGGGAATTTGCAAAAATTTGAATAAACAAGGCTTTGGAAAGCCAGCAGGAATGCACACTTTTGGACATTACCAAGCTGAAAAATGTACAAAGGAGTAGCATGGTCAGAATTTTGTAAAGTTTGAGGAAGTTTAGTTCTAGCTCAAGAGCCATAAGACCAGCAGAATCTCCCCCTCAAACATATCCCACATCCCAAATCTCTTTGCACTGAGACTATTAAGGAGCTCGGTTGTCCATAGCCTTTTGATTTAATGCTACAGCATCAGTTAATTTTCAACAAACTTAGTTTTCTCTTTTGGTATAAAATACTTGGTAAAAGCTCAGCACATTTCTTGGCTATGTGTCTTAATTGCTTATAAACTTCCTCAGCCATTGGTCAAAATTAAGAAAATTTTAAAAAAAAAAAAAATAGAAAAAATCTAGAAAAATAAGAAAAACTCCACTATATTTTAAGTCTACTTTTTTTATACTTCTAATTGATTCTTTCAAGCTCAAGCATCAGCCAATGATAACACACACTGGCTTGAAGCCACTGTCTTCTTTTTAACTTCTTGGGACTGCAACACACCAAGTGGTGTCTCCCAAAGGAAAAGAGTGGAGAAAACTTTGACTGAAAACTACCTGCTGACACCTGTCCACGTCAAAAACACTTGCACTTCCTAAACCACATATTCACAGAATATTCAAGAGAGAAAAAAATGTTTTGTGTTTGGTTTCTGTAAGAAACAAATTCTTTATCTGTTCAAATGACATAAAGCCAGACACAAAAGTATATCCAGGCCATACTCGACAGCCAGTCTTGGTTCACAGGCACCTCCAGGAATTTATGCATCAATAAGTCTGGTTGCCTGATCCTGAGCAGCAATTGGGAGATTTCTTTTTAATTTGGGAGAGGTGTGGGGGGACATTTTATCTGCTTAGATCCTGATTTGTTTTTCACATAATTTCTACCATTTACCTCCTCTCTCTTAGCACTGCAATCCCCATAAATACATCTGTGGGCAACTAATTCACATACATCACTGGTTGATTCTCTAAGGGAAACTTCCAGTTTAACTTCTGGTACTCTCTCTGTAGCTTGTCTCAAAAGGATATTTGACTCGGGTGTAAATTACTGGAGCTATTCTCCCTTAAGCAGATTTATTATTAAATTGAAATAATTCATTTATATATTTTTTGGAGTTTTGTTCCCACCTTTAACAACGTGCAATTCCTCTGTCCTGCTCGGAGCTCAAATTCTGGGATCTGCACATTCCCCCTTGTGCACTTAAGCTCTTTCAGCATCGTTCAGCTCAAGGTACAGGGAATTTTGCCAGGGAGAAGCCATAAAAATTATGGGCCATGCTCCACTGGCTCCAGCAGGATATTCTCCACTAACAGGGACCCCGACAGCTCCTGACAGCCCAGTTTCATCCACAGGTTTTCCCGGATCATGAGCTCCTGCAGCGGGAGCGCCCCGGGCTCTGTGGGGCTGTGGGAGCCCCGGGCTCGGGCACGGGGTGTAAATCGCTCTCCCCCCGCTGTCACCGCCCTTTTCTCTGCCCAGCAGCTCCCCTGAACCAGAGCACGGCAAGCAGCGAGCTGCCCGGCCCCGAAGAGGCGGGCGGTGACAGCAGCCTGCTGGTGTCCCCGCTGCTGGTGGCAGGGGTGGTGATCGGGCTGGTGCTGTCCCTGTCCTGCGCCACCATCGTGGTGGGCAGCCTGAGGAAGGACCCCCAGCCGCGGACAGAGCCTGGCTACGGTGAGTGACAGCGAAATAAACACTGTAAAAAGCAGGGTCTGTAGGTCACGGGCAGCAGTGTAATGGTGCTGGGACTGCGCTCCCACAGCTCATGGTTAACATGACCCAGGCTGGTGCCCACAGCAGGTCCTGAACAGATTCCCCCTTGATACGGTAGAAGAGTTCTTCTCTGATGCATTTTCACACCCCTGGGTGTAGCATGTGATGTCATTTCTACCTGTTGGAAAGCCAGAACTGTTTTCAGTTCGTGCATCAACCCACATCAGTGACTGGGGAAATGTTGTTTTTCTGACCGCGAAAATTGATCACTGGATATAAACAGAAAAGCAGGGCACCAAAATGGCGTTGCAAGCAGCATAGTTGATGACATAAATGTCATTACCATGGTCATCATCATACAGTGGTCATCGTCATTACAGAGTCAAAAAGGTGCCAAATCCTGCTCCCTACCCCCAGGAAACCCCAAAACAAACAAAAAAACCCCAGCTACCCAAACAAACAAAAACAAACACCTACAAAAAACTTTCAGAAATTTTGGGACTATCAAGAAGTTAATTGTAGAGTTATATTTTTGACCCCTTCTGGGTTTGCTGACCAGAAGCTAAGAGCCATTTTGTCAAGGAAATGACAGAATCAGATTATCTCTCTTTAGAGGGGAAAGGGGTGGGGGGAACAAACAGTTACAAAGTTACTTTGTAAGTCCAGATTTTAAAAATTCATATTATAAATGGTGGAACACCAACAATTACATCCTCTGTGGCCAGACTCCTCTTCCTGCTGTTTGTTGTGAGTGCAGTTCTTTGCATGTTGTTTTGGTGTTTATACAGAAAAGACAATAATAGAGAGTAAGATAAAAACGCATTATCTTAAATCTTGTTTTCTGAGGTGCATCAATTGGACTTCATTTAATTATTTGGACCAGGAATTTTTATGTCTAAATGGACACATTTCCTACCCACAGTTTGTCCACTTGGAGCTGGGAATAGCTATTTTTGGCTTTTCCAGAAACATTTATCCAGATAAGGGATCAAACTCTCTGTTTTGGGAATGAAATTTAGAATCCAAAATAAGCGAAATGCAAACTCCCATAGACAATTACAGAGGGAAAAATGAAAAAATCAAAATCCAGAAAAGTAATGTCTACTATTCCGGTAACATCCATTGTTCCTGATTTTCAGCAGGATTAAAATGGTTAAATTGGGGTTACTGCTTCACCCATGAACAGCAATATTTTGGCATGATAAAATACTGACCATTAAGATTAAATCACTACCTTTAAGTCTACCAGTCTAATAAATTTCAGTTTCAATAAACCCTGAAACTAGGCAAAAATTTACAGGGCAATTTTCAAACTGCTTGCTAGAAATAACAGTGCTGGATAAATGGAAAAAGGAAAGCATCTTTTCAGAGATATTTCAAAATAATAATCTGAAACTAAATTGTGCCACACTACCCAAGTGTGAAGCTGCCCCATAAATCCTAAGAAGTCAGTGCTGTTTTCTGTGTTAGGCTTGTTTGAGTGTTGTTAGTTGGAGCTGTGAAGCTCTAGTGTAGAAGCCACAGGAAAGCCCTGGAGCAACAGCAGGATGAATTTTCTCTACTAATTTCCAGCTTTTACTGGTTTTGTCAGTGTTTTTTATTGAGAACAGCATTTTCTCAAGACACATAGCTACAAATCCTTTGAAAGCCCTCATGGAATGGTCAGGGTTCCCATGCCTGCAACCCCTGGCAACTTCAGCAGCCCCTTCAGCAAACACTGCTTTGCATTTCGTTTCTTTTGGGCTTTAAATTTTATTCCCAAAAGGGAGATGTCATTCCCTTACCAGGATAAATGTTTATACAAAAGCAAAAAATTCATGGCAGTGTTAGAAAACAGTGAGAGGGAATGAAGCACTGGAGAAAAGAGCAGCAAATACTAATTGCTTGTTTTCCAGCTCCAGATGGCTTCTCTCACGGTGGCTCTTCTGGAGAGCTGAGATCCACCTGCAGCGAGGAGTTTCCCCAGGCTTGTGACTTTGGTTCCTATCTGGATATACTTTCTCAGGTCAGCATCATGTATCCTGACCCACCTCCACGGTAAGCACTGTCCTGACATTCTGACTGCTACAATCTTGCACTTGCAAAGCCTTCTAAAGAAAATAAACCTGCTAGACCTATGCCCAGTACAAAAATTCAGGTCACACAAAATCCGAATGCAGAGAGACTTTGGGGTTTTTTTGACTCTAAGTTCAACTTTTCCTTAGCAGAATATATCTTCATAGAAAAAAGACATGTACAGTTCTCATTTAGTGATATTCACATTAAAATTTAACATATTGATGACATACTAATGAAACACTCAAGCAGAATCACTTGCAAACACCTGTCTTTGAAAGAAATGGATTTACAAGTGAAAGTTTCTCCAGGGGAAAAAGACACACTATTTCCAAGAACTTTTATGTTATGTTTGTTACTGACCCTGAGAGTGTTCAGATCAGAGGGAATAGAGAAAAGCAGAAGCAAGCTTTTGTAGTGCTGTGTCTTACAATCAGCAAACAATGGTTGAACAACCCCCTTCTTTCTTTTTTTTATCTTCTTTTAAGCAGACTGTTTGGAGGTAATGCACTGTAAAATCAGCCCCTTTTTGACTGCTTTTACACATGTGTGATCCAGAGCAAGCCAGCAATAAGAACACAGAATATATAGGTCTCTGCTTTTTTATTCCATGCATAGTCTACAAGCAACCCTTTATGCATTACAGAGCCGTATTATAATAAATGGGCTTTTAGACATGGAGTAAATATTTTAGCAGAAAGCTCACAGGTGAAAAATTATTCTGAGCCTGGCACCTGTATTTGTAGAAATTCGTATGAATCCACTTTAAAATGCAGACTGGTTTTTGGACCCACCTCCACAAGCCTTTACTGACAAAAGGCAGCCACCTGACACCAAATCTGCCTTGCACACCCAAGGAAACAGTGCTCATCCCAGTAACTGCAGCTCTGCAGCACAGGTCCAAAGTAAAGATTATTGTTCATGGTTTTGCTGTTTTCTCGCTGCTACCACAGTTAAATATTTTAGAAAAAAGAGCTTCGGCAAATCATTTCAATTTTAGTCATTTTTATATCTTAGCAACGCAACTTGTAGAGCACTCGAGGGAAAGCAGAGCTCAGCAGATGGCTGAGAGTGAAGCTACACAGAGACTTTTAAAGTTGCTATTAATGCACTACATAGACAATTATAACTTCAGCAAAGGGCTGGGTGAGAGGCATTGTAGGAATTACTGCCTAAGGTAAAAGCCCAGAGAATTTCTGTAGAGCCACCTTTATACTCTCCTCTCTGGCATAACTCTGGAGGGTATTTTTTCAGTTAGCAGATCATAAAGATCATTTGGACTGATGGGTGCAAACAGCAGGAAAACTGACTGTCAGATGTGGCCTTGAATCATAAACAAGACCTGCTTGACCTTTTGCACTTTTAAAATATTAACTCCCTGGGATCAATCTCGTTGCATACAATAATATTTGGAAGAGTAGGTTCACTGAAATATAGCACTGCTAAATTAATGTAATTTTTCCTTGCAATTTGAGCAGTGCCAGGTGTAATACAGAGCTAAACCAAAAGCTAATCAGGCAGCTGGAGCATCAACAGAACACGAATGAAGAGCAGCAAGGAAACACAGGACTGAGGCTGAGGGAGAGCTCCCTGCTCAGGACTGCCCACTCTCAACCCTCCACCTGAAAGCCCAGTAACTCTATTTATATAAAATACTATTTATATAGAAACCTTTATTCATAAGTTAATTAATGAAAAATGCCATGGAGTGTTTATAACTGCTCTGATATCTAAATCACGAGTTCCATTTGAGACTCAACGTGATGATCACCAGAGACACCTTCACTAACCTCTTTCTTGCAGTAGATTTTGTGTTGGATTTAGAGGGATGCCAGGCACAGAATTTTGTCATTAGCCTGCCTCAGTTGCTGAGTGTTTACAGAGAAGCCATTTGGTCAGTTTGTCTTGAGAGCCCAAAATACACAGTGCTGCTACCCATAAACATCCCTTAAGGATAATTAATGACCTTCTAATGAACCTCAGGTCTGTGTTAGCATCTGTCAGATTGATTTTACAGGAGCTGCAGAAGGGAAATATAAAAACAAAATACAGTGGGTACGAACTAAGAAATTTCAGGATAGTAGGGGGTTATTTTAGAGTCTATTTTTAACGTGTACAGATACTTGTAGCATTGCTAGGAGTTAATGGTTCATAGTCTGTGTTGTCAGAGATGGCAAAGAATTTATTTCTAAGAAACTTAGCCCTCTGAGGAAGATGATCCAGGTGATACAGCAACAATTAAATACCACAGAATTCTAATCCCCCCAAATTAGCAAACTTGAAAAAATTCAACTAGGACAGAATATAAGAACAATCCTACTGCCACAGCTCAACTCTCATCACAGTCAATATGATTTTGAAAGAAATTACAGGAAAGCCTGTAAATCCAATGTTTGTCAATATTTGTTCAATGCTCACTGTGCTGGTGTGGGTAAAATCATGCCCTTGGCACCTTTATAGACAGAAATCTCAAGCTTGTGTTCTTTGTAGCACTCACCCTTACAGTGAACTTTCCTGATTATCTTCTCATATATATGGGGAGTAAAAAAGCTGCTTAAAAATAAGTTGAGCTCACATATTTGAAATGGTTTCAAGCACAGTACCAACCAAAGTCCAGGTAAATTAAACCCTATTACATTTTCTTTGTGAGAGTCTCTGAATCCAAGCAATGAGGAGATTTCACTGCATGAAAGGAATTTTATCAACTGTTCACCTTTTGGCCAGAGGAAATGCATCTCACCCCTCTGGATAAGGTGCTTTTTCACTCCTCAGTAATTGGATGTTAAGGGTATGTAGAGAGCTTTAGGCAGCCAAGGTTATCACCTTTTCCACCTGTGACCCATGAGTGCCCCAAACAGCCCACCCCAAGGAAGGAGTGCCCAGGCAGATGCAGGGCTTCAGCTTCAGGAAGAGTTTGAGTGCAAGCCACAAAAGTCCTCTCCATATTTCAGGGTGAAATGTGTCCCACAGGGCACACGATAATAAAAAATATTAAGTTGCCCGTTATCCCAATATTCCCACAAAACACATCCAGCACATTCTGTTGTTCCAGTGGGCTCACTCTGCCTCATCTACTCATCTTGTTTAACCCATATAGAATCAGTTCTACAGAAAATTGTCTTATTTAGGCTTGATAAATTCCAGTGTTCTCAATAGCCATGTTCGGTCTGCATTGTTTAAACGGGCAAGTCCATTTAAAAATCACTTTAGGATGGCAAAAGGAAATGCTGGGGTCTTAAAGACAGAGCCTAATTTTTCTCTAAATACGAAAAACAAATCAATCAAACTACTTAAGGGGCTTTTATTTCCAACACATTCCCTTCCATCCCTCACTTCTGAGGATGCAAATCAGCCTAATCACAGGGAGGAGCCTTGGACCAGCTTCCTAGATTTTCTCGAAAGGCAGAATTGGGCTTGCAGGGAACTGACATTAAAGCTCATTATTTTGGGATGTGTTCCTTTGCCAAGGCCATTTTCCTGCAGCAGGCCAGGTAAGGAGGTTTTGGCACATTCCAGTGGCAGGTGGCAAAGCTTGAGATGGACATTTGGGCTGAAGTTCAGTTCTCCCTTCAATACCCTCACTGAGATTTCAGTCAATAAAGTAAAAAAATACCATTGGAAATATGATGGTTTAAAATGAATTGGATACCAAGACATGAGCTAAAACTCTCCATTCTTTTAACTCCAAATTCCACACAACCAGGCCATCAAAAACCCCTCCCTTCACACCCGAGTGCTATTCCCAAATTTCAACAGAAATGTTCCTATTCCATAACAGGGTTTGCAAGGATCTTTTGTCCCCATTATGCTCTTTCCAGAGTCCCTAAGGACAGGCCTGATTCCTAATTATTACAGCAAACTTCTTCTTTCCAGCTCAAATTTTACAATAGGTGCTTTTCATGGCATTTCAATTCCCTCTCATCTTTCTCTTTACTTGCTTCTTGCATTTGTAGTCAAAAATCTTCTCACACCTCAGTTTGCATGTTTTGAAGCTGAGACACAAAGTTCTCTTTGTTTTCTGTCATCAAAAATATCTGTGGGGAAGCTGGATGGTCTGAACCTGTCCCAGTTACACTCTAGAAGTGCAAACTATTCCTGCATTTCAAAAACTCTGCGGCAAGGGAAAGCAGAAAAATATGATGAAACTCAAAAAAACAAAGTATTTCTAACGATAAATCTGCTGTGCCATGAGAACAGCCACAACTGAAAGCTCTTAAGTCTTTGATAACTGCATTTACAAAAAAAAAAAAATCTCAAATTTGCCAGACTTTCTGTTGCATCCTGCAGCTACTGTTTCCATCACCTGCTCAGAATTCATTCCTATAATGATTAAAACAAAGCCCTTTCTAGGAATATGTTCTTAAAACCTCTCAAATGACGAAATTCCTCAAATATCAGCAGGTCCTGGTGACATACAGGAATTGGTGGTGTTGTTTAGGACCCTGTTTGTGGATTAAAAAAGGTTTGGGAGGCTACAAGAGATTATTTTAACTTGTCTCAACTGATTATTGTTACTCACCCAGTGCCCACAGCTTCACTGTCCTTTACTGTAAGATGGTGACAGAAATGCAGGGACCAAACACTGCTTATGATCAAGTGGTTCTTTTCATATATAAAATAATTGCCAGGCTGAAACGCATCACAAAAAGTCTTCATCATAGAATGATTTATTTTAGTTAAAACATTTTTTTTTAATTGTTTAAAGGTGCACAGTTATGCTGAAACTGCATTAGATCAGTTTGAAATATTATCTGGCACATATTCAACTTACTCTGAATGCTGCTTACATCGAATTTTGGTTTTCATCTGAAATATTTATGAATCAAAGAGTCATAGCTTCCTCCAGACTATCCTGATACATAGCACAGAATAAAGATGCAGACTTTTAGAGCACAAATACTCCCTTTGTAGTTGTGAGGAACTAGAAATTCCAGATATAACTGTGAAGAGGAAAAAGGCAGAAAAAAGAATAACTTCTAGGTTTCTTGTCTCTTCGATGCTTAAGTTACTTAAGCTTTAAATGTTTCCTTGATCAATACTTTGAGTTGCTTTTTTTACTATTAAAAACATTAAAATATGTAATAATAGTGATATTTGTGCATGGTTACCTACTCCAAGATCAGAGAGGCACCTTGGAGCTGCACTGACCACACCTCTGGGGGCTTAAAACTCAGATAAAGCAGATCAGCCATAAAAAGAGATGTTCCTCCAGAATATCTGCAGAGGAGTCTCCCCCTTGTTTAAAAAGCTACATTTCAAATGTATGATGTGGCATTCCCAGAAAATCCTCCAGTGGTTCCTCCAGGGCCCTGTCCCGCTGACACTGGGGGCTGTCACCTCCATGTGTTATATCCCCTCAGCATCTGGGATTAGGCACAGCAAAAAACTCTCATGGAATGTTTTCCAGGCTCAGAGACAGCTGGAATTTGATTTCCTACCCACACAGTAACTGGGAGGCCTCAAACTGCACAGGACAAGGTGCCACTGAGCTCCAGGGGTTTATTCTTGCACTGTAATTCCCCTGCTCACCATGACCCAGCGCTCAGGCTGGGTAGTTTTTAATAAAGGAAGGAGTTTCTGCTTATTTTTAATAAACAAAGACATTTTGGCTTTTCATTCTAAGTCACTGTTCAAGAATTAAACTAAATTAATAATAAATAAAAACCAATTAAAATGAATGACTGAGGCAATCAGTAATATGGAATATATTGCTATCATATAAAACTATTAAATTAGTGTTAATAATTCACTGACAAAGCATGAAAATAAAAGTTAAAATACAGTTATTAAATGCAGTGTATTAAAAATGGAAACTGCCAGTATCAAAAATAAACCTAGAAAAACATCCTGTCTCATGATATATGCCGTTATAAGACCAGTTCTGCCAGAAATTATGCACATCCTCATGGCAGTTATACACCACCAAAGAATATTTTTATTCTAAGAAAATAATACATCTCAGAGGAAACAGGCACAGATTTCCAATCTGCTGTCCTACCAACCCAGCTGGGAGCAGCCAGAGGTGGTGCTGAGTTCAGCATCAGCAACTGAACTGCCCACATGGTCAGCAAAGACAGAGTTTATTTTCTTTTGATCCTCCTTTTAGAGATTCACAGCACAATTTGTGTAGACTCAGCTTTTATATTAGGTAACAACACGATGTGAGCATCCTCTGTGGTGTTTTCATGGGAGTTAGACCTGCCAGCACATTTATCTGCCAGATTCAGTGATTCTGTTTGCCATTACCAAAAGAAGGCAGGAGGTCATCAGCAAAATGGAAACAGTGCAAGGGAGCAATTTTGGTAGAGTCATGATATGTAACAAATGAACAAAGTAAACCAAAGACAGCTATTTCACAAGGAATTCTTCATTCCCCACATTAGCCTTTTTTTTCCACTAGCTATTGTTTGCATCCTAAAAAATTCTGTAAGCAGAACCTTCTTCTTGCCCCAGAGAGTAGGTTATAATTTATGAATGACAGCTGGTTAAATAAGCTCTTTTGTGTTTCCTTAGCAACAAACCAATCCTAATACTTGCTGCAATGAGACCTGACAAATTTATAGTTATTTTCCCCCCACTGCAACATTCTAAGTCAAGAAGGTCAGCTTGAAGAGCTGTTGTAATTTTTTTTAAGCAGCGTTCTCCTCTTTGCAGATCACATTCACACACAGTAAGATGTTAACAGACATCAGCCTTCCTTGCCTTTATCAGTAAAATTACCCTCAACAGCATGGTCTGTAATGACAATGAGGGTACTAAAACAAGAAACAAGGCCAAAAAAAACATAGACAGTAGCACATTTCATGGTCAGGAGCCCCTTCCTCCTCATGACTGCTGTAAGATACACCAGACCTAAAGGTAACAGAATTTTAAAAAACAGTAGATTGAAGTGGATTCACCACAAGTACTGTGATCAAGGGTTTGTTTCAGGGCTGAAAAGAAAGACACATGATGTTCACAAATGCAGTGTAATGAGTTCCTGTGGCCCATTGTTATGTTATGGTAACATAATCCTTTCCAAAAGTTTTGCTTTCTTGTCTAAAAGGCTTTTCCTGTGACTGCTGTAGTGGACTTCAAGCCTCAGCTACTTTTTACATGTGCAATAACTTCACAGAACTGAATCTGTCACATATTATATAAGTACTGTTGTCTGCTTTTTTTTTTTAAAGTCTAGCAAGTACTTTTGGTTTTCTACTTAAAAGTCATACAGGCTTCATGCTCTTGCAGTTTCAGTTGCAAAACATATATATATATGTGTATATATGTGTGTGTTTATACATATTATAAATACACATTATATATAAATGTATATAAATTCACGTATTTTATATATAAATATAGTGTACACACACTACACAAATATATATATGGCTCATTCCCACAGCAGTTACTGAGGTTGCACTTTTAGGACTGGCCAAAATGTTTTATCTGTAAGCTGTGGTCTCAAATCTCCCCCTTTCCTCCATCTCTCACACTCCATCTCTCCTCTTCCTGTGTTCCTGATGCCCATGTGATTATCTTGAGGCACCTAAATCAGGAGAAATCTGGGCCAGGAAAAACCACACACAAAAAAATATACCCAAAAAAAGAAAAAGAACAAACAAACAAACAAACAAACAAAACACACACACACACACACAAAACCACAAACCAAAACAAAACAAAAAACAACAACAACAACAACAACAAAAGCCAAACAAGAACCTCCAAAAAACACACACATACAAACTTTTTGCCTATTTAGCTCCAGGTTGGGGATCACGGTTTGGAGGAAGCAGTGCAAGGAGCAAGTGGGAATAACAGCAGGGCAGGGGACACTTCTTTCACAGTCACAGAATGTGCTGAGCTAGAAGGGACCCACAAGGATCATCCAATCCAAATCCTGGCCCTGCACAGGCCCATCCCCAAGAGTCACCCCCTGTGCCCCAGAGCATCATCCCAACCCTCCTGCAGCTCTGGCAGCCTTGGGGCTGTGCCCACTGCCCTGGGGAGCCTGTTCAGTGCCAACCACCCTCTGGGGGAAGAACCTTTCCCTGAGATCCACCCTGAGCCTGCCCTGACACAGCTCCAGCCATTCCCTGGGGGCTGTCCCTGGTCCCCCCAGAGCAGAGCTCAGTCCTGCCCCTCCTCTGCCCCTGCCCAGGCAGTTGGAGCTGCAGGGAGGTCTCCCCTCAGTCTCTCCAGATGAACAGACCTGACACAGGATTGGCTCATGTTGACACCACAGTTTTGCACGTCCTGGGTTTTCCAGCTGCCCCTTTCCCAGCTGGAACCAGCAGCATTAGTCATCACACTGGGGGGACCCATATGTAACACTGTCATTCCAATCTCAGGGATGACATCCCAGGTGGTTATGGATGCCCTGGATCCTTTCAGTGCTGTCCATCACTGCAGACACCTCTTGGCCCCTCTGGTACCGAGGTTTCCACACCAGCTGATGAAAAGCAGCTCCTTCATTCTGGTCTAGTTCACAAGTGAAAAGAAAGAACCCCAAAGGCTGTGTCAGAGGTGCAGAGGTCACACTGCAGGACTGGTTTGGGACACAGCTCCCTGCACTGGAACGCAGGAGTCCCTCCACCTCTTCTCCTCAAAGGTGAAGCTTCACTTTAAGGTGTCAGGAAGGATTTGGTCCATTATCACTGGCATCAATACATGCTGATCAACTGCAAGACATTCTTGCTACTGCAACTTTTTAATAAGTAATCCCTTAAATCTTTGAAGGAATGATTTCCCAACCACAAACACACATGGGCAGTGGATGCCTGTGCAACTGTGTTACTTCTTATAATACTTGCTTAGATCCTCCAATAAAGAAAAAGATTTCATAAAGCCTTATATCTTTAGACATTAAGGTCTTTTTGAAGGAGAAACTGCAAAATAAAATTCATGCTTGTAGTATTTATAATATATTATTTGGACTACAGGAATACCTCTACAACAGCACTCTGAAAGCACAACCACATTGCTGATGCTGTTAAAGAGAAGGGGGAAAATAAACAAACAAAAAAGCCAAAACCCCCAAACAAACAAAATCCCAACAGAAGTAAAGAAAATGGACAAGCAAACAAAACCAATCCAACCAGGAAACACTTGGAAGCTAAGGAGAACAATGAAGTGCTTGTATGACCTTAATTCACCTCCATTTTATCCTTAACAGGGAATACCAGGAACCTTGTCTGCAGCCTTCACTGTTAGTAACAGCACCAGCTGTTTGCAGTGACAGCTCTACAAGCAGAGACACCTTTAATAGAAAAGCACATGGGAAACTGAACATCGAGATAATAAACTGCTAATTCAAAAACTTATTTAAAAAAAACCCCTAACAACTCTCTGAATTGTTTGCAATTCTCTTCTTGGCCACAACAATCTGTAGGTAAAGCTGTGGAGGTGCCAAAAAGCCATTTAAATTGAAAGTCTGGCATGTGTCCTTTATTACCCTATTAAATTTTTTAAGTGTGATCTTAAGTGCCAAAAATGAGGGGAGGAACATTACTTGCTTTTGGAGAAAAAGAGATCATTATTTCTGGCCATCATATATGGGAAGAAAAAGAGCCCTGACACTAATATATCAATATTTGGAACTAAACACTGAAATGCCAGGCCTTGAATACCATCATTTGTACCCATTTGTCTCGACACTTAAAAGTCACCTTGACAAGAGCTCATCTTGCTGTTTATCCCACCGAGCAGTTCAGTTCTGCAAAGCCAGGCTGTGGCTCACGAAAGATCGTAAATTAAATCCAAGGGAGGGAAATGCAGATGATCAGGAAACACCAGGAAGAAACAGTGCCCACTGTGCCCACTTCTCCTTCAGCTCAGTGGCAGATTTCCCACGTGCTGGGCCCGGGCCCAGAATCAGGAGACAGAGAAGCTTCTTTGCTTTTGTGTCTTGGCAAAAAAGGATTGAAAATTTTCCACCTTGAAACTCCTGTGGGCTTTTCTGAATGGAAACTCTTCTGCTGTGGTAACACTAAGTGCTCTTCATTAGCCTGATTCAGTCAGTCAAAATCTGGGGAAAGATTTTAAATAAATTCACTGGGCTTTGGGTCAGCAAAATGTAAATGAAGTAAAGATGCAGCTCACAGCAAGTAACCCTGCAAAAAGAGTGACCTTCCCTTTACTCTCACTGAGTTCAAGGAGAGTTGAGGACACCAAGTCCCTGATCTCTGACTTAAGTCCAACAACTTTTAAAAGACTACTTTTAAAAGGTATGTTTGAAAGGTTTAGTGTATTTAGTAGAGGCTGGGGTGAAATCTTTTTCACATGTTATAAAGCAAAATAATTCTAATTCCTATATGCTGGGACTTTTTTCTGAAGTAGCTGGGAGCCCTAGTCAGGGTCTTCAGAACAGACTTATGTTTTTAAATATCATTTTCTGATGGGGAAATGGAAATTTTCTAGTCTGAATTTAAAGCCATTGTCCTCATTAATATAAAAATAAGAAAAAAGGGGTGTAAACATAAAACCACTTACGGATATTTGAGTTTCATAATCCAAAACTATGACTTCACTTTCTTACCTTTTCCTTGCCAAAAAAAACCATTTCCATCACCTGGACTAGGGACAATGGCATCAAAACCTATTATTTGTATGAAAATCATGAGGGGCACTCCAGGAAAAGCTAAGATTGAGCAAAGGCAGGGCCTCCAGGCTGGGCTGCAGGAGGCACAGCACCCACAGCCTGCCAGGAGGGTTTATTAGCTCTATTTAGCCTGGCAGGACACAAGTCAGGGGCAGAATGTGTGCCTGCAGCCTGCTGAGGAGACACATGCTAAATATCCCAAGCTTCAGGAAATATCCTACATCTTAATAGCCCTGCAGATCTCAATTTTTCTGCCTCCAGACAAATGTTCTTCAGGTTAACTGAGTAAGCAAAGGTGGGTTTTTTACAGGAAACCCTTGTTCAGAATGGGATATAAAATGCTCCTGAAATGGTTTAACAAGGCAAGTCTAACATTTAAGGTCATGGTGTTATGGCTCTGTCTCACTCTTGCCTGTAGCCAGTGAGCTGGGAAAAGAGGAGCTTCCTTCAGCCCTCTGGAGCTGAAGGATGGCTGGAGTGGAGGCAGGGTCGGTGTGTGGGCAGAGAGGAGCTGCCAGGACAGACACAGGAGCAGCAGAGACAGCCCAGAGGGAGCAGAACCCTGCACAGACACAGGAGCAGCAGAGACAGCCCAGAGGGAGCAGCAGAGACAGCCCAGAGGGAGCAGTTCTGCTCAGCCCTGGTGGGGCTGCAGGGCACTCCCTGAGCTCCAGTACCAGTGCAGGGATCCTGTGCATTCCCTGTTCCATCTGCTGCCTGCAACACACAACGTGGCAAAACACAAAGACAGACTGGTCTATCCAGGCTTGCTGTCCTCAGAATCACAGAATACTCTGAACTGGGAGGGACCCATGAGGATCATCAAGGTCCAGCAGTGCAGGCCAAGCTGCCATCCAAGCAGCCTGTCTGCATTCCCACCAGGACACAGAGCAGAGTGAGGAGGGAATGAAGAGTTTCCCCTGGCACCAGCTTGGTGGCACAGACAGAACCACAAAACCTGGGTCCACCTGAGCTGGCTCCTGATGGAAACCCCACAGATCTGTCTGTTTGCATCCCTCTTCTCTGGGAGGGATGTGATGGGCCATCTGCTGAGCCTCAAATGACCAGCATGAGTCAGGATTATTCATCACAGCTCTGCCCCTGCCAGCACAGGTCTGCAGCCCAGCCATGTGCCAGCAGCAGAGCCTGGGAGTGAGCAGGACAGCCCTCAGTGACACTGCACTTGAGACTCCATCAAAGTTCCATGATTAAATAGCAGCACCACTTCCCTTCCCCCCCAGCCATTGCCTAACTTGGCTCTTCCAGGCAGGTGAGAGCAGGAATGAGCTGTGGTTGCATCATATTTACGGTGCCTGTGCACCTCTGGGATCGTCTGTATGGATCTGGAGATGTGCTTTTAGGGATTATGCTCTCCATTGTCTCACATGGCAGGGCAAGCAAAGATGTGGCCTGAGGAACAAAACACCTTCTGATCCTTTTCTTCTCACTTTACCTGCCCTTGTTACTCTGAAAATAATGTACTGTGGTTTTTGTTCCACAGGAGTCTAATGAAAAATTCCTTGTTTTCTTTCAGCTATGATGAATGTGTGGGGCCAGGAGCAACACAAATATATATTCCCACAGATGATCCCCCCCCATATTCTCTCATGGACCCTTGTCAAGGGAATGAAACATCTATAAATATCTATATTAGCCAGGAAGAGGAAGCAGCATCTGGGACTACAGGACAGGCTGCAAATTCTGCAGTCAGGCTGCAGGACTTTCAGCAGCCCATTCCATCCATCTCTGTCATCTCTCACCCTGGAGGCTGTGCCCCTGTTCAGATCAGTGGGGTGTGAACAGAATATCCTCATCCCACGTGTCCCAGCAGAGGTACAGAGCAATTCCTCCACCATCAGACCCCAGATCACATGAATAGAAGTGGCTCTTTCCTTCAGTACTTCTGAAGAACTCAGACCGACAAAAACATTTAAATGGAAGAACAAAACCTCTGGAAGTTTTACTTATTTTATATCTTTCAACAGGGATGCAACGGGGTTGTGTTTTTTACAGTGACTTTTTAAAGTTTCCCTAAACTTCCCTCTTTGTGCTTCAAAGTGTTCCATGACCTCACACAGCATGAAAGAGCAGCAGTGACAAGCAGAACACCCGACCTTCCTGAAGCACTTCAAAACACATTGAAACCAGGCACTCCTGATGGAGATACAAGTTACTTTTGATGTTATGACACTTTGCATGTTTTAGAGCAGAAGGAAAAAAAGAGCATTTTCTTGTCATTAGAGGTATCACGAGCACATTTTGTTCCATTTTTTGGCAACAAAGCATTTTTAAGTGATTTTTTTGTCTAAGTACGTATTTCAGTGTACAGAGAAAAGGCACTGCCTAAAAATGGTGATGAACAGTACCACAGAGAAGCAAAGGAAAAAAAGGAGAATAATACTTGGATTGCCACATTTTTCCCTTGGTGTCAGTCTTTCCAGACCATTGCAAAGCCTGCTGTAAGTCTTCCTCAAAGAAACCATCAGCAAGTGATGGAGAAGTGGCAGTGGATGCTCAAACACCAGTTGGCTTTACCTGCACCAGGCCTGGGAGCTTCATGTCCTTCCTGGGGACTCGCTGTAGCCAAGGGAAGGGCACAGGAATCCCAGAGGATGCTTTAGGCCAATTCCCACCCAGGATGCATTTTCAGGCACGACCCGGTCTCTTCTTTCAATAAGGAGTGGCAGTTTTGCTACAGTGACCTCTGGGAACTGGTGAGTGTGATGTAAATAGCAGGTGCTGGATTGGGCACAGGAACAGAGAACATCACTGTGTGCACAAATCTCAGAGCAGTACCCAGGTCTGAGAAAAGAAAGCAGGCAGACAAGCCCAGGGAGCAACAGCAGGACATTTCCATGATGCTGTGAGGGTCCCCCCCAGCCCTGGCTGAAGGGGACACAGAGTGCCACAGAGGGCTCCCCAGGCAGGGTGTTTGGCCCTGGGGGGGCAGGGCACACACTGACAGCTGGTCCATTGGCCACCTCTTGCTCCTTTTCCCCCCTGCAGACGATGCCAAGCCCCAGGGCCCTGCAGCACCTTGCCCAGCTCCCTTGCTGCTGGGTACACCTCCAAAGGACAGCACACCCCAGAGATCCTGTCTGTTCACCCTGAGGTGCATCTGTGAGACAGGAACATCTGCTTGCCCCTCTTCCTTTTCATGGCCCAGCAAAACAAACTGCAAGACTGGACTGGAGGAGAGCCCTGAGATCAAAGGGTGAGAGACAACAGCACACTTCCACCTGACTGCCTTAAAATAGTTTGGATCCCACTGTTCACTTCTGCCTGGAATAGTCCCACTCCTCATCTGGAAGTGAGTCTGGCTGAGGACAGACACAACCCGCAGAGAGAGCCAGGAGAACTCAGCCCTGTGCTTTCCTGGGGAGAGCACCCTTGGGAAATTTCTTGGCTGTGATGTTTTGAAACTGGTAATTGCAAGAAAACCAATCCCTCTTGTGTTTGCACTACACATTTTTAAGTCATTTTTAAATTCTCTGTCTAGTGGAAAAGCCCTGGGTATCTACATCTTCAGTGAGCACCACTCAGCACAGTTATCAGAGGCACATCTCCACTAAATCTTACCGGTGTTTTCACTGAAATTTAAAAAAAAACACACCACTTCTAGAAAGGAATTCATTTACTATTCCCATTTACCATTTTCACCAAAGGATACATAAAATGGAGCATAGTAAACCTATAATTGTGTTCAAAAGGAACCATCATCCAAATAATTAAAATTGCACTTAGGTTTTCTGTAAATATGAATGATTTTCAACCGTAATCATCATCCAACACTCCAAAGATTGACACAATTATAATTAATACTTAGATGGGAAGTAATTACATGGTTCTTACTGCTATATAAATTATACCATTACTGAGTCATATGCACATGATGAGATAAGGTAAGTATGCATTTTTTGTCAAGTAGACAACAGTAAATACGTATTTTCTAAAATAACAGAATTCTTTTGCAGTTCAGCAAGAGTTTCAATATCCTCAGTGCACTACACCCAAAAGAACAAAAATCCACCATTTTGCATGGCAAAACTGCTGGCAGGCATTGGCAGAATTTCACATTTGTATTTTTTAACAGAGAGAACAATTCCTCTGTATAAAGTACTATCTAAACAGTTTTGTGGCAAACAAAGTATCCTGCAATAATCATCACCTGTAAGGGGCCAGGGGTGAAATGCTGCCAGTTTTACTGGCAGGACACTCAGCAGTGGAGGAAGGCACAGAGGTTGGTTTGTGCAGAGGAGGAGCTGCTTTCAGAGCTGTGCCTTCCTGCACCTCTGAAAACCTGCCTGGCACACGAACAGGCCGTGGCACCAGCCCTGCTCCCTGCAGGCTCAGACTGGGGAGCTGCAGGGGGAGCTCTGATAACAGAAATTAGAAGGTAAATACAATTTCTCTTGTCCTCCCAGTGAGCCTCTCACACATAACGTGACAAACATGAAGGTTCTTCTGAAGACAAGCACAGAGGGCTCTTCTCATGTGGCAGACAATGTGTCTGTGCATGCTGGGGGATCCTTTGGACCTATTTGGCTTTTAAACTTTTTAACAAAGATTTCATGGCCTTCCACTAACTCTCTATCTGTAATTTACATAACAAGCTGATTTTAAGCAGACCTCTGATGAAAATGGGAGATGGACATTTTACTTCATGGCAGCAATGGATTGGGAAGGTTGTAGAAAACTAATCAAAGTCTTTCATCTTTTAGTTGATGTTGAAGCACCCCCAGCACTGCGATGTGGGCCGTCAGTGGCAGCGTTTCCTACACTGTCTGCTCCCTCTGGTGGTGTGAACCACTCCAGAAAGTCTGGGCGTCCTGATACCACAGATTCACCAAAGCAATCAGAATAATCCCAGATTAATCCCACTTCCATACTGTAGCATTTGCTGAGTTACCACTGAACACAGGGGTTTGTCATTCATTACAAACAAATATCTTTCGAAAACAAACTGTGAATTAGAGGCAGAGTTTGCTGCCTTCAGTGATACCTTACCATGACCACCTGCAAGAGTGGCTTAGAATTCTCTGTTCCTGTTGGTGTTTTTAACTGGGTGATATCCAACAAAGCTGTGGGGGAAAAAAAGCTTATAAATCCAACCAAATACCTCTGCAGACAGACAGCACTAGAAAGAGAAGTTTTAGCTCTAAAACACTACAAAGAGAAGTTTGCAGCTCTAGAGCTGCTCCAACAGCCTCCAACACTACTACTACAAACAGTGTTGAGATTTGTTGTAATGATGTAATAAGGACATGTTTTCATTTCTTTAAGAATATTTAAGATCTCAGATAAATCTCAGCAAAGTTGGCAGGGGCTCTCCTGATGCTGCTCTTAGGAAATTCCTATCCTGCTATCAGATTTCGTCCTAAACTCTTGCAAAATTCTAATGCCAGTGCTAAAACCCAGGCTTAACACAGGCCTGTCACTTATGACATGACCAATAAACTGTTTTGCCCACGCTGTTTCTTGCCATGTGATCACAATACTGTATTTCTGTAGTCGCCTCTTTTGCTCCTACTTTTAGTACTGATCTTTACACAGGACTTTTAGTAAAGAACATACACTCTTGGTATGGTTGCTGTGTTTTTTTATGTCTACCCATCTTTGGTCTCTGGGTAATTGGGCAGTTGAGCAGCTGCTGACAAAGCAACTTGTTTTTTAATCACTTACATTTGGGTTTCACATTTGTCAGGAATAAACAACCATGGGAACAGTGGGGTCAGTGTGTGCCCAGCCAAGATCAGAGCAGGAAGGGAAGAGTCTGCAGAGTTGCTGCAGTGAAAACTGTTATCCTTGAAGTGCTCTTGGGATTTCCAGAAGCATCAGAAACCCTCACAGGCACGTTCACAGGTAGCTGTGAAAATCAGTGAAGTCAGGACACTGGAAAATAGCTACATACCACCAAGGGAAAAGATGAAAAGCCGGGAAATAAAAGGCCAATTCTCCCAGAAGTGTTCAAACAGATCATTTTTTTTTCGCACAGCAAGGTGAGTAATGGTTTGTTTCTTGAATGGAAAGCACGTCAAACTGATTTAACTGGTCTTGGTGCAGTCTGACAAATCATTCCCCTCCCTAAACTACAGAAATACTTTCTAGATAAAATTATAACCATAGCCTTCTATGAATTAAAATTATAATCATCATACAAGGGAGTATGTATCAGCTTCCCTGGGTTAGTTTGAAAGGATGTGTCAGGCATGTCCTAATGAAAATACTGAGTGTTGCTGGATTTCAAAGAGAATGGACCTCTTAAAATCAACAAACTACATTAAACTAGGACAATCAGCAGTATGTAGGAGGACAGGACTGGAATTTGAAGAGAGAGAGAAATAGCCTGGAAAGCACAAGATGCAATTCAGGGAACACACATGCAATTCCTGCACTTGAGAAATGCAGGCTCAAAGTCACAAATGCACCACACAGTGACCTGTCAGAATGCAGGGGAGTGTCTGAGGATGAGACTGAGGCAAATGTGGGCTGAATATGAGCCAATAGTGTTGCACTGCTAGGAAAAAAAGGAAAAATTAGCAGCAGCAGCCTGCAAATGCAATCAGTGCTGTTGTTCTTCAGACATTCCAAACAGCTGTCCTTTCCCTCTGCTCTGTTAGGAAACAGCCCAGGCTTAGGCTCTACAATCTAATGAACCTGATGCCTGGAGGAAGGAATAAGAAAGTTAAATGGTCTGGTTATTATTTTTCTTGGGTTTGCATGACAGAGAACAGGAAGCTGTTCTTCACTGCCATATAGAAATGAGATTTTAGAACTGAGGGGAAATGGAGAATTAATATTTGATACATCTTGGAGGAAGAAAGATTCCACATTACCAGAGATGGAAAGGGCGAGTTTCAGTCCCACCCTTCCAGCAGAGCTTCCCATGTGCTCTCTTTGTCAATGTGTGACAGTGTCTGATGGTGTTCCATGGTCTGGGAGCTGGCACTTGTGGTTTTTTCAATCAGTAGCAGCTCTCCAAACCCCAGATGCTCTGCCAGTACCCTCTGGAAACAGATTCTCATAGCCCAGAGCACACTAGTGACCCATGGTTTCCAGTGTTGTCACAGCAAAGACCTTTCAGTGAAAATACCCATCCCCAAAATTATATCCAGAGTATATGGAGAGCACCTCCAGCTCCACTGAAGTGATGTCCTACATGTGAGATGGGAATTGTAGATGGATAAGATACTAAAGCCATGTTTTCTGAATTCCCAACAGCATTTCATGCATTAAAACTTCTCAGCTAACAAAGCACACACTCCTTGCCCTTGCCCTCAGCTCACTACTCTGTGCTTGAACACTGCTGACCAAACTCATAAGAATATCAGACATTTGCAGCTTGGATTTCAGACAGGTCCAGAGGTTCTCGTTTCCACCAAAGCAAGGAAAAATAACAAGCAAAATAGCTTCCATGTCCAGCAGGGGCACAGAGTTAAAGCTTTAGGAACATGGAAGAATCCAGGGTGCTGCATTCACGGTGTGGCTCCAATGCCTTGATCCTCTTATTTGTTCTCCAGCATCCTCTACCAATGTTGTTCCAAAACCTTTCTCAGCCTCAATCAGCCCAACTGCAAGAAGAGCCAGGTGTGTAGCCTGATGTGATTCACCAGGTACTGGAATTGTGGCTTTTGAGCTCCAGGAAACAGGGAGTTTGCATGAAGAGCTGGAAGTGGCCATTCCTCCCTGCTGAATTCCTCCTTCTCTCCTGGGGCCAGAGTCTTGCCTTGCTGTAGTCTTAAAAAAACCCACAGATTCTGATTCTGTTACACTGCAAGTGAGCCCAATATATTTACAATGGAGAGACTTCTTTTCTTAAATTTAAATTCAAATTACAATGAAGCAGCAGAAGAAGCCTGTAAAAATTAGGATTATTTTGTCACAGCTTTGTCATAGCAGGATTTTTTTATTTCTGCAAGAGACTGAAATCAGTCCAACTACTTTGGGATTGGTACCACACTGGTACCATACACACTTGCCAGCAAGTGATTAAGCTTCCCTTTTAGAGAGCAGAGTCTTATAACACTAGAACCTCCAAAACACAGAAAATAAATCCCATCCTGGGAGTCTGTACAAGGAAACTGGATAGAGACAACTCAGTGTTTACTGTGTGATGCAGGCACAAGATGACCTCTCTCTGACATGGGGGGTACCAGGGGCATCTGTCCCTCTTGGCTGCATCAGCAATTTTTATGCAACAATTACCCACACAGAAATTCTACACAAGCATTTCCTGATGACATGTCACTTGGAATGACGATCACCAGCCCGTGTTTTTGGAAAGTTCTCTTGCCTGGAAAGCCAGAGAGGAAACCAGCTTGTTTGCAACACTCCACAGACACTTTCCTCTGGAAAAGAAACAGGACTGGGGAGGCCAAGCAAGGCCAAGATTTCAGTGGATCAGGAGAAGCCACCCACTCCCAGTGGTCAGCAGTGAGACAGATATTCATTTCTAAACCTGGCATGTCATGAAGACAACCTGTAATAAGATGGGCCATTAAAAAGACACGAAGTCAAATTCACACCTGCAGCCAGTCAGGTCAGTGGAGACACCACTGATGACACTGGTCCACACAAACATTAAGGTCAAGGGAAGCCAGTGCCAGCACTGGTTTGGGAAGTCACGCAGGTGCACAGTGCCGTAGTAGCCACAGGGGGTGACTCAAAAGTTCAGATTCCAAATTCAAGATTAGCAAAATCACCCGGATCACAGGTGTGTGTTCCAGCTGCTGGACATGACCTCCTTTTAAACCCATTCCAGGACATTGTCAGCCACCTCAGCAGACACAACTCTGTTCCAGCTGTTCCCCAGGCGTGGTGTGACTGTTCTGTTGTGACATGTCACGACACCCCACGACAACAGTGACATGCCATGACACGCCCTCACTGCCTGTGATACACCCTCACATTGACATCCAGACCCTCAGGATCTGAATCAAACTTTAACAACGAAAATAAAATTTCAGTCAGCAGCTGTAGCTGCACAGTTATGATCACACAGGTGATTTCAGAGTGTTTACGCCTGGCTGACCCTGTGTTTTAAGGCAAAGGGAAGACAATCCCAAGAGGAATGGGCTGTCTGGGCAGGAGGCACCAGGAGTGATACCGGCAGGACTGAGCAGCGCCTGGGGAAAGGCAATTCCAGCAGTGGGAGATCGGGACCACCCAGGGACCCGCTGAGCCCAGAAGGGACCCGGCCCCAGAGCAGGGCAGAGCTGCCCCTGTGGGCTCTCTGGAGAGACACAGCGAGCGAGCAGGGCACTGACCGACAGCGAGGCGATGTAACCTGTGACCAAGGAACGCCGATGCCTTTGTTTGTTAAAACGGACCGGTGGTGTAAGGTTTTGGTGATGGGGAGCCCCTTGTGGGTCACCCCCAGCTCGCTGCTTTGCACGGCTGCGATAAAAACAGAGATGCATCGCCTCGGGGCGGGAATCGGCGCTGCGCCGGGGAGGGAGCCCGCATGCGGCACAGCACCACTGCGGCACAGCACCAGTGCGGGACAGCACCACTGCGGGACAGCACCAGTGCGGCACAGCACCACTCTGGGACAGCACCAGTGCGGGACAGCACCACTCTGGGACAGCACCAGTGCGGGACAGCACCACTGCGGGACAGCACCACTGCGGGACAGCACCAGTGCGGCACAGCACCACTGCGGGACAGCACCACTGCGGGACAGCACCAGTGCGGGACAGCACCACTGCGGGACAGCACCAGTGCGGGACAGCACCAGTGCGGCACAGCACCAGTGCGGCACAGCACCAGTGCGGGACAGCACCGCTGCGGCACAGCACCAGTGCGGCACAGCACCAGTGCGGCACAACACCAGTGCGGCACAGCACCAGTGCGGGACAGCACCACTGCGGCACAGAACCAGTGCGGGACAGAACCAGTGCGGGACAGCACCACTGCGGCACAGCACCACTGCGGCACAGCACCACTGCGGCACAGCACCACTGCGGCACAGCACCAGTGCGGGACAGCACCACTGCGGCACAGCACCAGTGCGGGACAGCACCACTGCGGCACAGCACCAGTGCGGGACAGCACCAGTGCGGGACAGCACCACTGCGGGACAGCACCACTGCGGCACAGCACCGCTGCGGCACAGCACCGCTGCGGGACAGCACCAGTGCGGGACAGCACCAGTGCGGGACAGCACCAGTGCGGGACAGCACCGCTGCGGGACAGCACCAGTGCGGGACAGCACCAGTGCGGCACAGCACCAGTGCGGGACAGCACCAGTGCGGGACAGCACCAGTGCGGGACAGCACCACTGCGGGACAGCACCAGTGCGGGACAGCACCACTGCGGGACAGAACCAGTGCGGGACAGCACCACTGCGGGACAGCACCACTGCGGGACAGCACCAGTGCGGGACAGCACCGCTGCGGGACAGCACCGCTGCGGGACAGCACCGCTGCGGCACAGCACCGCTGCGGGACAGCACCGCTGCGGCACAGCACCGCTGCGGGACAGGACCAGTGCGGGACAGCACCACTGCGGCACAGCACCAGTGCGGGACACACCCCCCATCGCGACACATCCTCAGCGTCGGGACACGCCCCATGGCGGGACACACACACCCCCATGGCGGGACACGCCCCCAGGTCGTGACTTCCCCCTTCCTCTAGCTCTTCCCCAGGCTCCGCCCCCGCGCTGACTGACAGCCCGTATCACCAATGGAGAGCCGGTTCTTGGCGGCGCGGCCAATGGCGAGCGGCGTGGGCGGGTCCGGCGCGGCGCGGCGGCCAATGGCGGGCGGGGGCGGTGCGGTGCGGGCCATGGCGGCGCGGGGCCCCGAGGCGGCGGCGCTGCGGGCTCTGTACCTGTCGCGGGTCGCGGCCCGGCCCGGGCCCTGCACCGACCCCGCCATCGCCGCCCGGGCGCGGCGGCTGCTCCGGGGCCCGGCGGGGCTGCCGGGGCACGGCGGGGCCCTGGACGTGCGCGCCGTGGCCGAGCGGTGCCGGCGGGCGCGGGGCGATCGCGCCTTGCGAGACCTGGTGAAGGCGCTGGAGCTGCTGGAGCTGCTCTGCCTCAACCTCCTGCTGTGCCCCTGGCGCAGGGAGATCCGCTCGCTCAAGGTGCGGCACCGGGGGAGCCGGGGCTGCCGGGCCGGGGAGGGCAGCGGGGATGGAGCGGGGCCAGGGGCACATCCTGCCCTGATCAGGGTGCTGGAGCTGGGGCAGTGCCAGGGACACATCCTGCCCTGATCAGGGTGCTGGAGCTGGGGCAGTGCCAGGGGCACATCCTGCCCTGATCAGGGTGCTGGGGCAGTGCCATGGGCACATCCTGCCCTGATCAGGGTGCTGGGAGCTGGGGCAGTGCCAGGGGCACATCCTGCCCTGACAGGGTGCTGGGGCAGTGCCAGGGGCACATCCTGCCTGACGGTGCTGGGGCAGTGCCAGGGGCACATCCTGCCCTGATCAGGGTGCTGGGGCAGTGCCAGGGGCACATCCTGCCCGGGGCAGGGTGCTCGGAGCTGGGGCAGTGCCATGGGCACATCCTGCCCTGATCAGAGTGCTGGAGCTGGGGCAGTGCCATGGGCACATCCTGCCCTGATCAGGGTGCTGGAGCTGGGGCAGTGCCAGGGACACATCCTGCCCTGATCAGGGTGCTGGGGCAGTGCCAGGGACACATCCTGCCCTGATCAGGGTGCTGGAGCTGGGGCAGTGCCAGGGGCACATCCTGCCCTGATCAGGGTGCTGGGGCAGTGCCAGGGACACATCCTGCCCTGATCAGGGTGCTGGGGCAGTGCCAGGGGCACATCCTGCCCTGATCAGGGTGCTGGGGCAGTGCCAGGGGCACATCCTGCCCTGACAGGGTGCTGGAGCTGGGGCAGTGCCAGGGGCACATCCTGCCCTGATCAGGGTGCTGGAGCTGGGGCAGTGCCAGGGGCACATCCTGCCCTGATCAGGGTGCTGGAGCTGGGGCAGTGCCTGTCCCCGCTCTGAGCCCTCCCCTCTGTTTGCCGTAAGGAGGGGCTGGCTGGGGGTGGGCAGGACTGGGTGGGAAAGAGGGAACTGTTGGTTTTCACGGCAAGGTGGCCACGGTGACCCCACGCCCCCAGCACACCCCGCAGGTCTCATGGCCCACGAGAGACACAATCTTCACACCTGCAAGATCTCCACAGAAACACACAACACACAACATGCAAACTTACTGCCCTTCCTGTCAGCAACATTGCTGGTGAGGAAGAGCCATTTCTTTGCTTTTTCCTGCACGTAGGTCCCCCCTGTGGATTCTCAAACAGCTGTAGGTTCCTGTTCTCATTCATCTCCTTAAAACAGGGCAAAGCATAAGATAATCATTGCTGCAGCTGGTGGGGTCAGCTTTTCCTAACACAAAATCTTAGGCTTCATTAAAATTAAACTTTGCAGACCACTGTGGGTACCCCAAAGTTCTACTCATTCTACTGCAAGGCACGAGCTGGAGAACAACCAGTGTGTTGTGTATATGCAGGTTGGATAGGAAGCTACTGGGTGTATGTGAAATACTGGCTCACATGTGCTGCCTCTCACCTGCTCTGGTGTCCCCAGTGCCTGCACTTTGCTTCCCTTCCCGAAGGAGCAGAAGGTGGGGATTGCAAAGCCCTGTTGACAGATTTACCCAAGAATGGACCGAGGTTCAGTCCCACATTATCCATAACTGTGGCCATGTTGGGGGGCAGTTTTGTTCTCCCTGAAGCTTCTGCTTGTGAGACCAGTGCTCAGGTGTCAGCCTTAGGCAGTGGGTGAGTCTGTCCCCAGCTGGACAGGCTGAAAACAAAGTGGAAGGAAGTCTTGTCTTTGCATTCCCACCTCTGCTGTGTTCTGACCTGCCAGCAGTTGATCGTGCTTAGCTTGACAGAGTCCCTCTTATCACAGTATTTCAGCCAAAACCAAAAACCACTTCAACTTTGCAAACTAGGCCTCACGTCTGGGGTAGCTCTAAAACCAAGCACTTGTTGATTTTTGAAGTCATTATGCAGCAACAGCAGCATTCTATTTGTGTTTTGCAGAAAGCTTGTGCAAAGAGAGGTGTTTGGGCAATATTTCTGCTAGGCTGGTCTGCCTTCAAAAAGGTGCTTTAAAAAATGGCAGTTTAATTCAAAGGTAGTAAAGTTGCAGCAGGAATCTGAACCATGGAAAAAGAAAATGTTACAGCCTTGTCACCAGTTAGGAAATGCATGAAACACATGAAACAGTGAGTGCATCTTGTTTGCTTTTTCTAGGAAAAGATCAGACCTCAGTGAGTTAGTCTGTGAATCTTTGTTTGTTTAAAAAGCTTATGTTCTTCAGTAGAGCATATAAGATTTATTTCTGATTTTCTCTAGTTTGACTAAAATAATTTCCTCACTCTCTTCCTTTTTGAATGCTGATACTCTTAGCCAGGACCTCAGCAGGTTTCAACTGGCCTCACTTCACTGAAACTACTGTGCTGTAGCAAAGCTCTGATGCTTGAGAGGCTGACAAAACAATGCTTTAGGAAAGCCTCGCTCACTGCAATTCACAATTCAGACTTTCGTGAACACGGGTTTTTTGAAAGATGTAAGCAATTTCTGAAGTATTTTTGATTTTCAGTCTTTCACGTTTTCTTCCACCCCCTTCCCTCCCTGTTTTTCTGTGTTTCCTTCTGTTTCAGACATTCACTGGTAACTTTGTCTACTACATCCAGTCAGTGCTCCCAGATGACACTGTCAAAGCACTCCTGGAGAAAATAGGGTACGTTGCAACAACAGCAACAGAGTTTTCACTTGTCAGAAAGAGAAACAATGAGGAAACAAAGCAGACTGCGTTTGAAATATTCCTGGCAAGGATCGAGTGTGAAACCATCCTGGAAATGACAAGTGAAGGAAAAGGTGGCAATTTGGAGGAGCCCCTCCAGGAGAGAACACAAACACAGCGGCAGCAGGGAGAGCAGGACAGGGATCAGCCACCCCAGAGAGGAGACGCTGGAAACCTGGAAGAGGAAGAAAGCAGTGAGGCATCTTTGTGCCTCGCTCCCCAGCAGAACTGCTCAGCTCCCTGCCCTCTGTCCTTTGAGGCTGCTGGGAATGTGGAGATCAAGGACAGGCTGGCTGAGGCAGCAGCTGCTCCATCCACCACCAGCCCCCCGGCACTCCCCAGGCAAGGCATCAACACCACGCGGCTGCCGGGGCAGTGCTCGGACAGCGAGGACTTCCTGGTCAAATACAGTGACATTGTCATTGGACAAACACCTATTTTCAGTGAGAGTCGTTCTCCAAAGGCCTTTGAGACAGAGCCAAGAGCCGGTGTGAGTGAGGAATGTGCCCTGGCAGTGGCTGTGGAGACACCTGGGGCTGAGCTGGGGCCTGTGCCGCTGTCACCAGCAGCCAGCGGCCCCCCAGCCTTTGCCATGTTTGCTGACTGCCCCTGTGACAGCTCAGCCCCCGTGCAGTTCAGAGCTCCACAGCTGCCCCCAGGATCCATTGAAGCAGAGATCAAGGATGCCATGAACTGCACAGACCCAGACCCTGCCGAGGGACCCGGTGAGCTGAAGTCTCTGCCCTACACGGACTTTGCCTCTGCCCAGACTGTCCCCAGGGAGGAGGAGGTTTGTGATCTGTCTTTAACTTTCACAAAACTGCAGATCAAGGACACTCAGGAAGATCTGATGTATCCAGTGGAGGAAACTGGCCAAGCTGCAGCAGTAGCATGTGCAAGGGCAAGTGACAGGCACGTAAGAGAATGTAATCACTCCAAACTCAAACACACATACCTGGCTGATGCTGAGCTGCAGAACAGGGCAGCTGCACATGCTGAGCCATCCTCAGACCTGTGCTGTGCTGCTGGGAACAAGGAGCATTCCACCTCTGGTTCTGATGGCAAGAGACTGTTCATGGATACTGGTAAGACACACACGGCCTCTGAGGGCTTCAGGCACATCAGGGAGCCCCCCAACCTCACCTACATCCCACCACAGAGCATCGATGTTCGCCCTTCCCACCCAAGAAGGACCAGCACACGGGACAGAAGGACCCTCCTGCAGCCTGAACATGACCCTCCCGAATCCAGTGAAGTAACTCTGGAGAACTGGAATTCAGAACTCAGTGAAAACCAGGAGCCTTATGTCATTATTGACAGGACCGACCAAGGATTGTTATGCCATCACACTTGACTCTACCAGTGCTTTATTTCTAATCTGCCTGGGGTTTTTGCCTCTCACTTGTGGCCTTGATCATCTTTTCAAGGAGATGATTAGTTTTGTCAAAACAGTTTTAAAAAAAAACCAAAACCACATCCCTGCTTTTGGACAGTAAAAAGCAGGAGTAGTTACACAAAGTCTTAGTGGCCCCTGTGGCAAGGAAACCTGAGTGGTCACCTTTCTAAAGGGTAAACTTCCATACATTTCAATCCATTTCATTCATTAGCCAGATTCCTTCTGGCTGTTTCTGATGCCAGACAGGTTTCTTCAGTTAAGCATACTGCTTTTTTTTCCCCCTTCACAGACCTGTTCCTGGAGTATTCTTCCAGTACGAGGTAAATCTTCTAAAGTGGAAGGGCCAGCTTTCTAGCTTCACAAATGCTGTACTGCAGTGTACTTATGTTTGTTAGCTCACTGCATTCCTTGGAAGCTGCTCTGAGCTGATCTTCCCCCTGCCTGCAGCTGAGAACAAGGTTAGAAAGTTTGACCACATTCCTCAAGATTTGAAGAGGGAAACAGCCCTGTGAACACTCGTGGGTTTGGAGAGGCAATAACCTGTATTCCAGGTTTTATAACCAGAATATTTTGTGGCTATCACCAGTTTTCAAGAGAAGCTTTGAGCGTCGTAACTGTTCACTGCCACCAGGAGAGAGATCCAGCTACTGATGCCATTTCCCTTGTCCCTGCTCCTGCCACTTCATTCCATACCAGGATTCATGGAATTTTTCTGTAAACCAGTTCAGTTCACTAAAATTAAGGAGAAAAATGCCATTCTTTGCCCTTTTAGTGTCAAGGAAGAAATGTCAGCAGAGAAGGGTCGCAGTGACACCAGAGCCAGGATCAGGGATCTTCTGGAAGTGGCAGTGCTGTGTGCTGAGAAGGAATGGGAGCAGGAATGTGGGATCAGCTGGAAGCTGACTCCCAGCAGGGAGAGCCTCTGGCATACACAACATTTAGTTAATTTAGAAAAGCCCCTAGCCACTGGTACTGTACTTAAGCACAGTCTTCAGTGCTTCTTTATACACTTGTTACCCAGAAGGACACTTTAATACTGCATCAAGCAGCTTCTCCAGTAGCACTTCAATGTGTGCTGGTTTTGGCTGGGGTGGAGTTAATTTTCTTCACAGTGGCTAATATGGGGCTGTGCTTTGGATGCTAAAAGTGCTTTGTTGTTTCATGTGTAGTTAAAATACTAGCCGAAATTAATTTTGTATGAATAGTTTATAATTGACGTTCAGCCCTCAAAAAATTCAAAGAGGAGCACATGGAAAAAGCTCAGGAGCTAAATGTAAAGATCTGCTTTATGAACAACTAATTGATGAAGCTCTGCCATCTCTGGTTCCAGCAGTGTGGGGGGATCAGAACTCTGCCCAAGCTCACACCAAGGGCTGCCTCCAGCTTTGGGTGAGGTTGTGAGGAACAGTTATTATGGACAAAAACTGTTCACAGGGCTCTTTCCTGACAAATCACAGTGACATCCTCTGGGCTGTGAGATTTCTCTGTACTAAACCATTAAGTGAGATTTTCTGGACTGTGCAAAACATGCATCCTGGGCTTCTGCAACCCTTAATGAAGTCAGAATTTAGAACGAACTGCAGATGACTGAACTTCAAAGGTATAGAAGCGTTTCCAAAGAAACAGTTCTTTTGAACTCTTTTATAGAAGAAAAAGGTTTGAAAGTTTAACAGAAGGTTTTAAGAATAATCACTGTCCCCCTACAAATAAGCTTCAATAAGAAAAATAATTAATTAGGACACAAAATCATATTTTTAAGCTAGAATTCTAAAAACTTACAACACACCCATAGCATGGCATTACTGGGATCACAAGCCTTAGTATTAACTCAGTACTAATCCAGGAAATGCTCAGTGCACTCATTATTAATAAGTTGTAGTGATTTGGAAAAAAAAATAGCCCATCAAATGGGACTAACGAGACATGAACTGCATTTCCTGACTTGATGCAGTCCCTTCAATGCAAGGGTTTTAGTCCTACCACAAAACTGCAAAGGAGAGGCAGTGATCTCCACAAGCAATGCCATCAGATGGTGCTGAAAGGCCAAATCACTGAATATTTATGTCCTCCAAGTGCCAGACCCATGTCTGCAATATGTGATCAAAGTGCTCACTGATGCCTTGCTTGCTCCACCTAAACCAACCAAAACTATTAGGGAAAATAAATTATATGTATCTTGTACTTCAGGGATCATTCCCCTAAAATTACACAGAAAAGGTAAGGTGAAAACAGTCCAAAGTGCTGCATTGAAAGGATTACCCTGAAGAGAACATTCAGAGGGTAAAGCACAAGAGAAGGGCAGCTCAACACTTGAGCTGAAGAGTTCTGAATGAAACCCCCACTGGTTCACTGTCCAAGTACCTGCAGGTCATAATAAACTGATCATGATCTAAACCCAAAGAACCATCTGTATTTTTCTTTGTAAAAAGAAGTAAAATCTGAGAATCCAAAGCAGTTAAGAAATCAATTAATTCTAGGATTTTTTATAACCATTTGAAAGGAACAACAAATGCCTTTCTGTGCACCCTGTGTTTTCACTCCATAGCAGGGCTTGGGATCTCATGAACACTGGAGAGAAATAAGCTCTCTACAGAAAGCTGGCTGTGAAACAGCCTGAAAGCCATCCTGCAATCGCTTACAAATCTGTGGTTTGGGGTTTTCTTTTTTTGCCTCTGAATTCAGTGGGAACTGCTACAGAACTACAGCTACACTGTGGTGTCCTGTAGAGCAGGACCGTGCTGAGCTCACTGGAACTGCACTAGTGTGGGTAGGGTTAGAGTAAGACCCAAGATTTCAAACTGGTGAGACCTGTTTAACAAAGCTACTTCACTTGATGCACTTCATTTGCTTCCTCTAATAATAAAAAAGAACATCCCACCTCTTCCACTCCTTGAACACCTCCAGGGATGGGGACTCCACCACCTCCCTGGGCAGCTTTTTCCAGCATCTAATCATCCTTTCTGTGAATAAAATCTTCCTGTTGTCCAGCCTAAACCTCCCCTGGTGCAGCTGAGGACTGTCCCCTTGTCCAATCCCTTGTTCCCTGGGAGCAGAGCCCAACCCCCACCTCAGTACAAGGCTGAGCCCCCCCAGCTCCCTCAGCCCCTCCTGCTGCTCCAGCCCCTTCCCAGCTCCGTTCCCTTCCCTGCACACGCTCCAGCCCCTCGGTGTTCCTGCAGGGAGGACCCAAAACTGGACACAGCACTCGAGTGGCCTCAGCAGTGCCAGCACAGGGGAGTGGGGACTGTCCTGGTCCTGCTGCCACACTATTCCTGATCCAGGCCAGGTGCCCTTGACCTTCCTGCCCCGCTGGGCACACCTGGCTCGTGTCCAGCCCTGTCACCAGCACCCCCAGGGCCTTTCCCCGTGGGCACTTTGCAGCCCCTCTGCCCAGCCTGGAGCTGCAGGGGGTGGTTGTGGCCAAAGGGCAGGACCTGGCACTTGGCCTGGTTGACCCCACACCCAAATGTGCTAATGGTGCACTCAACTCTCTCATCGATAAAGGTACTGAACAGAACTGGGCCCAACACTGATCCCTGGGGGCACCACTGGTGACCAGAACTGGATGCAGCTCCCTGGGCCCGGCCCTCAGCCAGCTCCTGACCCAGCACAGAGTGCCCTGTCCAAGCCTTTTCCAGGCGTGTGCCGTGGGAGATGGTGTCCAGGGCTTTGCTGAAGGCCAGGCAGCCACATCCCCAGCCTGCCCCTCATCCACCAGACACTCACCTGACCATGAAAGGAGATCAGGGTGGTCAGACAGGACCTGTCCCTCCCTAACCCGTTCTGGCTGGGCCTGAGCCCTGGTTGTCCTGTGTGAGCACACCCAAAGTGATCTGCTCCATGGCCTTGCTGGGGTTGGGCTGTAATAACTGTAATAAAAACACCTCCCTCATGCACACACCAGTCCCTGGGTGTCATTTCAATTCACCCTAGGGGCTTCACCAACAGCAGCCTCAGTTCTTTGCTTCAGAGACAGGTAGTAACAAACCATTTATTTTAAATTACAAAACCGGGGTTGTCTTTAGGGAAAAATAAAGAAGACACTTAGGTTACTTCTAGGAAGTAGCAGTGAACTGGGAAATGAGAGAAACAGCCATATTTTAGCTGAAGAGATTTGACACAGTAAAAGTGATGGAGAACCCAAAAACACAAAAAGGAATTGGTTTATATTCTGTTCCTGACTTGAACCTGAACATTTCATAGCTATAAGTCCACAACATTCTACAAAGCATAGTGCAAAACCAAAACCAGTTATATTTAAATATTAAAAATACCAAATCAGACTTCCTAAACATTATTTGGTACAACAAGCACAGGCTTCTATAAATGGTGTTGTCTATCAGATGGGTTTAGTATTTGGTCCCGTTTTTCTTCATACTTTTCTATCATTTTCTGCATGTCATGGTCAGCTCCAATAACCTTGAAAAGAAGAACATGAACATTAGAAATACCTGACACCATAAAACATGGGGGGTTTTGAGCAAAACAGAAGAGGACCAGCACTGAAGCCAAACCAAGATACTCCTGGGGTCTGTCCAAATCACTTTCTGTTTGAAATTTGGCATTCCCTGAAAAGTTAACATGGCTGATCCTGCAACCAATCACAGTGAACAGACCCTCAAATTCCACAGAGAAATGGAAAACCAGACTTTCATGCTATACACTACACATGTCTGTAAACAGTCTTCTGAGGTTCTCATTCTCCAAGGTTACCAGAAAAGCAGATTTATTTACTTCTATCACTAAATAATGCTCTTATTATTATTTGAAAAGCACAATCCTCCACATGCCTAATTGGTTATAATTAAAGTAATACTCACAAGCACTGGGCAGGAAACCTCAAACAGTGCACGTTTAATGAGCCACTCTTCATAGAGCTCGTGAATAGCTTCTAAATATTCCTGGAAAAGAGGCACTGGAATAACACACATGCCCAGGGATGAAACACACACTGCAGTTTATCCGTTTGGTAAGCAGTTAAACACACAGAAAAGCCAGCACTGGGTATTTCCACTAACAAAACATAAAAAGCATCTGAAGGTTTCACAAAAATTTAATTCCCAGCACAAGGTTTTACTCCATGAAGAACCTCAAAGACACAGTTCACAGGAGCTCTCAGCTCCTTTTAAGATCAAGCAACCATGACTGTCTCCCACAGGTATAAAGTGGTTCAGGATTTTACAGAGGAAAATACAACAAAGAGAAGTAAGCACAGAAAGGGCAAGGCTGCACAGAACATGTTACTGGAGGCACTTTGGGTGTCAATACATTTTCCTAAAACTCCCAGTTCACTTTCTCCTGACTCAATTTCCTCTAAAAGCTTCTCTGCCTATCATCAGCTATTGGTGGTTTTTTCTTCAAATTGTTCATTCAGAACTGCTCCCCCAGCCCTCAGCAGGAGCTGTCAAATAACATGAGGACTCTTCCAGTCCATCAGAACAAGGATTTATTCTCAAGGCAAAATTTCACATGGCCCAAAATGCAGCTCCTGGGCTGCCTGTGCTGGAGGTTCAGAAGACATGCTGTGTGTGCAGAGGGAAATCCATTTGTGTCTGCTCAGGCTTTCTTTACAAGCCCAGGTTAATTCAGTCACCAAACTGGCATGGAAAGGGATCTTTCCATTACCACAGTTAATTTCCATTACCACAGTTAATTTTAAAGCACATTCCCACAGTTAAAATTGTCCAGAGTTGCTGCTTTTCAGACACAAGCAGAGACACTTTTCCTGCACAAACATCCTGGTAACAGCAGACAACAAAGTGCTCACAGAAATCTCCAGCACCTGCATACCCAGGTATTTGTGCTTCAAGTGGGTGCTTTTATGCCATTTAATGGTACAAAAGCAATTGACTTTTTACATCTTAGAGAAGATTACCAGTTGATTAATATTGCACCTAAAGTCAGCTATAGTACAGTGATTACTAAAACATAACACTTGGGACAGTCAGTGTGCATGACAGATCATTTTTTAAAAATAAATCAAAATTAAATACTCAGGTTCTAATTTGCAGTGGAAACAGCTGCACCACATTTTGGCAGTACACTCAGGGTACCATTTTAGTATTTAGATTGGAATCATTATGGTTTTAAGGCTCCTTGTAACCACATGTATTGGAGGAACTCCTTACCAGAGGAATGATCTTTTCTTCTTCCCTGCATCGTTTTTTTAACCTCTCATAACAAACTTTAGGAGATGTCTGCAGATAAACTGTTATAACAACAATTAGACTAGTTATGATCAAGGATCAGCTTTAAAAGCAAAGGAGAACTATAGAAGGAAAGAATCCTGACTTGGGTACCACCACTGAGCCCCCCTTTGGCACCACCATGAATCCATCCACAAACCACCCACAAATCCAAGCTGTCTGATGCTCCATGTTACAGCCACTATTATAGTGAATAATGTGATTATTTATTACCCAACAAACGAGAACTGTTTTTACTCCCAGTAAAGGTGCCCACCCAGAAACACAGCCCTCCAGATCCCACGGAGATGTTACCTATCAAATCCACTGAGACGTCGATGTTGCTCTTGATCCAGTCAAACCATTCACTCAGCACAGCATAATCCACCTCGGGCATTTTTCCACTGAGCAAACAGAAGAGCCATCACTCACTGAACAGCACGCAGAGATCAATTCTAAACTCTGGGTTTTCTCACCTGACTGGAATTGCTCCCCATTTACTCCAGCATGTATGAAATGAAAACACCACCAGTGTTTTTCCCACCCAAATTGAAAGCCATATAAACCGTTGTCTATACAAGAGAAAGACCAAATATTTTTCTTTTAAGTACTTATTAAAACAAAGTTTCTATTATTAACAGTTACAAACATTAATTATTTTTTTCCACTACAGTTAAGACATAATTACTTGGTGACAAGGAAGAAAACATTACCACAGTGACATTCACACAATAACAGCAAATTAGTGTCAGTGGTTATTTATTGCTCAGGTTCTTTGGATCAGGATCATCGCAAATCCATCTGCAGTGCATGGCACCAGAAGGGCTGGGTTTACTCAGCAGCACTGACAATTCCTTACAGAAGCCACAGTAAAGAGCAGTGAAAAAAAAATGACTCTGTAAACAAATTTATTGCCACTGTAAGAAATATTTGTGGAAAGAGTAGTGAGATATTCAACATGCTTAACTGCAGCTCTGTACTCAGAGAGCATGGACAATGTTGGAGACAACTGTCCCAAAGTTACCTCACCAAGAATAATAAAATATCAGACAGGGAGTTATAGAGAACATGTTAAGAATCACATTAGTATTTTATAATAAAAACATTCTGGGATTATTAGTATCAGATTTTCACTTATCACCATATTCCTAGTAGTCAAATATTACTGGTTTTACACTACCCTGTCTTCAAAACTGGTGATAGCAACACATACTCCACACTCCTTCCTAAATGCCTCTGCAATAAAAGTATAAAAAGAGATGGAGTTGGAGGGCTCCTGTCCTCTGCAGCTGAATGATTCACACCAGTTACAACATTTCAATAGTGAAGAACAAGATTCCACGGATTTCTAAGCCATTCTGCTGGCAACATGCTTCGATCACTGGCAAAACTGAGGAGAGGTAATACAGAAAGGTATTGCCCTTTAAGTTTGTAAGAAAGCAAAACGCCCTATTTGTAACCCCTCTGTTCTTTATCTGCCATCCAGCTGAATGTCTCCCCTCCTAAAATGGGATATCCCACTTCCTGAAATGGGATATCCCCCCCAGAAATGGGATAACAAATCACTGCTATTCTTCTAATACACCAATCATATCCATTCCTGGGTAGCAGGGACCTACATAAAGCCAAATACTGATGCTGCTGCTTTGCTCCAGGATAGATGGGGAAAACTGGAACATCAAAATGAATTGGAAATAAGAAAAAGCACCACTATTCTTACCCTAAAAGATGGTAACATCCAAGTCCATTCTGCACTGACCTGCCCTTTGCTTCCCCTTTGTCATGGAGCGCCCTGGATAATCCTGTGAGGATTCTGGATCAGGCTCAAGATCCATCAAGATACAGGGAATGTACAAGGCACAAAGGGGTGTTCTCATTTCTGAGGTTTGCTGACATTTGACTCCAACCAAGTCAAGTTTTCACTGCAGAAGTTGAACAGACCAAGCCTTGTATCATAACTATGAACTCCAGGGGGCCAGAGGGAATGGGTGGTGCTCACACCCTGCAGCACATCCTGCACACACATCCAGACTTCTCCTGGTTTTACAGCTGACATGAGTGTGCCCTTCATGCCAGACTCAAGACACAGCTGCACTCAGACTGCAGTGGCAGACCCTGGACACTCGTGCCTCTCTCTGCCTGCCACGGCCACCCCCAGCAGTTGATCACAGCTGAAACCTTCCATCATTGCTGTGCATCTTTCTCTGTTTCTCCCTCTGGGACAAAGCCTGCAGAGCCAAAACTGAGTGACTGGATCAAAGGAGAACTGATATCCCTGATATTCCCACAGCTCTTCATCCCTGTTTTCAACTGACCATTCTCCTAAAGGAGCAGAGTTTGTGTAGACATGAGAGAACAGCAACGGGGGGACCTTCTCTGCCTCTCCAGCTCCCTGACAGCAGTGGAGAGCCAGGGGGGCAGGCTCTGCTCCCAGGGAACAAGGGACAAGAGGAAACAGCCTCAGGCTGTGCCAGGGGAGGGGCAGGTTGGAGATCAGGAAAAATTCCTTCATGGAAAGGGTTGCCCATGCCTGGCACAGCTGCCCAGGGCAGGGGTGGAGTCCCCATCCCTGGGGGGATTTAAAATCCATGTGGATGTGGCACCTGGGGACAAGGGTTAGTGGTGGCCTTGGCAGTGCTGGGGAACAGTTGGACTTGATGATGATAAAGGTCTCTGCCAACCTAACAATTCCATGATTCTTCTCCATCTTTAGGACTGGACCCTAAGCAGTGTCTTCTCTTACAGAAAAGCAAGCACAAAATAACCTCTGCTCTGCAGTTTGCTTTTGGCCACTACCAACAACAAGGGTATGAGGGAGGCCAGATTTACTTATTCCTTTAATGTGACACAAAATAGCTGTTTTCATACAGCCCCAATTATTCCTTGTTTTATTTAAAATCCTTGCACGCACCCTTTTCTTCTGGCTTGCTCTTGGTAGCACCAGCTGCCTTCTAGCTTGCTGAAACCAAACAAAGCAAATGCTTCTCATCCAACTTTGAAGAGTGCTGAAGCCATGGAACACCTCAGGTGCCCCTAAAATGTTATTACAAAATTATCACATGGAGTTGACACAAGTTTGCCTCACAGCAACTGAGTTCTGAGTCTTTGGGACAAAAGCACTTTGTCTACAGTGAGAAAGAAAAGTCAGTCATTAAAAACAAATAATGTCTTTCTGTTTGCCTCACATCTTGCTGTCTCTCCCCACTTCCACAGCCATTCCTGCAGCACGGATGACACCTTGTGGCAACAAACTGGTTTGTGCCTTGAGGCCATTGAAAAACCCCCTAAAACAACAGCCTGTTAAACAAAAGGTCAGCATTCCACACAAACCAACCCCAAAACACTCAGTGGTGGTTACTGCACTGCTTTGGTTAGTTTGGGAGGCGTGAGTTGGACATTGGGACAGGTAATAAGTGATTGTTGTTTCTTTACTCACAGCCTGCCAAGGTTTGCAGCCTGTTTTGGTCCTGTAAATCCTGAGCCAGAGCAGTGACTCGAGTTCCTGCTTCTCCCTCAAGTTCCTGCTTGCAAGAAACACCAGTCCTGGGTGCCAGGTTGGGTAACACTACCTAGTTCCCTCCTTCCTACAGTGTTTTTCTTCATATCCTCATGGTTTTTAACCTGTTCAGCATGTGTTTGCTTTAATTTAGCAGGATTTTTGTATTCAGCTGGAGAGCAGATAACTTCAACAGATGTTGTCCAACTAATACTCTGTGCCAAAAACACAGCAGCACTGCTGAGAAAGGCTCTCCATGTCCTACAGGTTTTATTTTCCCAGTGGGCAGCACACCCTGACCCAGCACACTGCCACTCCAGCACAGAACTGACACATTTCACTGCCACTTGGATGCATATTACCAAAGAAATTACCAGTTGATTTTATATATATATACATACAGATATGAATATGGATATAAAAATTAATTAATCTAAGAAAGTGAAGTAGAAATCCATGTACCATACCTCCTGTACAAATTTTCCACAAAGATGTGCTTTGCACTGTGAATTGATCTCTCCATCATTCGGACTGGGGAAGTCTACAAAATAAACCTTGACAGTGTACATTTTTCAGCATGTTTGTTATCCTTTCAGACTCACACTGCACATTATATGAAACACATAAGATTTTCAGAGCTTTCTTTCAGATTTTGTGACAAACAAACTTACTGGGAGGGTGGGAACCACAAAAAAACCCACAAGGATTCCTGATCTTATTTACGGTCACTGCATTATTTAACAGCTACATAACTAATTTGCTACTCATACACAATTTCAGCATTTGGTTCATTTGAATGAACTTTTTCTGCAGCAGAACAGGATTTCTGTCGTCTTGGCAAAACAACTCTTCGAAAACCTAATGCTGGTATGTGCAGTATCACTCACAGGTGGTGCTGCTGAAAGTCTGCCCCGACACAGACCCAGAAAATAAAACTTAACCACAATCATTAAGGTAGAAGTATGGCACCTAAGATCACATCTTGTAATCAGGGAATGGAAGACAGCATGGAATGTAAGGAAGAGAGTTTGAAGGAAAGAGAATAAAAATCTTGGTAAAAATGTAGAACATGAAAAATCAACAGAGAGAAAGAAAATATTACAAGAAAAACCGATGTAAACCATCTGAAATAAAAGCAGTAGCAAACGTTAGAAGCACTTGGAATAAACACAAGAAGCAAGGCCTAAATGAATCCTAACACAAGATTATTTAATGTTTGCCAAAGATTTGAAATAGCAGAACTACAGACAAGTCACTGAGGTGAGATGAGGGAGATTCCAGCTCCTCAGGCTGGTGCCAAAGCAGCAGCACTGGTCTGGGGAAGTGAAAGTTCTGAGCAGGCAGGAGGCAGATGTTTTGCCCCCAGAGCACACACAGTGTCTTTGCACCACAAAAACTCCTCCTCACTGCAGGGACAAACAGAACACAAATAGATCCTAACACCAGGTTAAAAGCATTTAGCACTCATAACCACACCTAATTCTCTTTTAAATTATAAAAGAAATGTCTCTTTACCATTGGCCTGGTGTGCTGCTCCAACATGGTCAGCTGGACGTAAGTCTGTAAGGTTATCCCCCACCTGGAAGCATCCTCGTACATTAAGCCCTGGGGTCAGGGATGGAAGGAAGACACAGACATCTGTCAGGTCAGAGCCACACAGTGAAGGTGGTATTTAGGAAGCTCTTACAGCACAACAGCACTGCTACAACAAAGGCACTTATACAGCCAGCACCAGGTTGGACAAGAATTAAGGGATGGTTTGCTCTGCACAGTGCAGGTGTCAGAATTATGGCTCTGGTGACCTAAGTGGAAGGCTCACTGAAGTCAGCAGGAATTAAGTACTCTGCACATGGGGCAGTCAGAACCAAGGCACAGCTCCAGTCAGACAGTTCAAATATGTTTAGTAATTAAAAAACAACATATCTGCTACTTTATTTTTGTGCACTGACAGACTCTCAGTATACCCAGTCCAGCTAGAAATCATAAATGGTCCAGTAAGTGTGGTCTGGGCCTCAGAAAAGGTGTCCTGGAACACACACCCCTGTTCTTCCTACAGGATCCTCAAAGCAGGTCTCAGGGAGCTCCTCTACTCTTTCTGACTGCTGCAATTCCACACACACATACATTCACCAGCAACTCTATCCTGCAAAGCACAGGAAAGATCTCACTCAAAATAAGACATCATTCAGTGTCTACTTGGTGAGGTGACAAGTTTTAAGGCAGCAGCACAGCTTGAGCCCACAGATCTGACCTCCTCCTCCTGTCCCTGCCCAGCATCAGACTTTCTCAGTGCTCCAAAACACACAGACTGCTGTGCTGATGCCAAGCACAACCCGCCCCTCTACTAACAATAAGAAAGTAAGGCATCAGTAACTCCTAGGAGGGAGAATTTACTTTTCCAGAGGACCTATGGCAGCACTGATAGTATCACACACACATTTGGCCTTGTGTGCTTTGGGGTGTGTCCACACCATTGTGTTGGCAGCAAATTCCACCACCCTGAGCACAGATCTGTCCTCAGCCAGCAGAGGTTCCTGCAGGGCAGGTGATCCCTAAGCAGAACTGACATCAGGAACCAGTTCCACCAGCCCAGCAAAGCCAGTCTGCAGTGCAGGCAGAGCACAGCTGTGACCCCAGGACGTCCTCGTGGGGAACAGTTCCAAGGAGCCATGGCTACCCAAAAAACACAAACCCTCAACACCTCAGCTGGGGTGAGCTCTCCTGTCTTCAGCAATCAGAGAATCATAGAATGTTAAGGAATTGGAACAGATCTTAAAGCTCACTTAGTTCCGCCCCCTGCCATGGGCAGGAACACCTTCCACCAGCCCAGGTTGCTCCAAGCCCCATCCAACCTGGCCTTGGACACTTCCAGGACTGGGGCAGCCACAGCTTCTCTGGGCAACCTGTGCCAGGGCCTGCCCACCCTCACAGGGAACAGTTTCTTCCAAACACCTCATCTAACCCTGCCCTCTGTCAGTGTGAAGCCATTCCCTGTGTCCTGTCACTCCAGTTCCTGAGGAACAGTCAGACCCTGGAAGGTGCTGTGAGGTCTCTGCACAACCTTCTCCTCTCCAGGCTGAACAGCCCCAGCTCTCCCCTCCTGTCTCCACAGGGAAGGTGCTCCAGTCCCTTTATCACCTTTGTGGCCTCCTCTGGACTTGCTCCCACAGTTCCATGTCCTTCCTATGTTGGGGCACCACAACTGTGCAGAGTGTTGCTGTCAAACATCATTAACTGATCAGATCCACCCCTCACTTTGAGTGATCCTTTGGAACAGGCATAAGCAGATTCAGAAACAACTGTCACACTCAGGGCTTACTTTTATGGGAATTTCTTTAGCTCATCCCATGTAAGATGGGATGCCAAAACTACATTTTATATGCAATGTTTCTATTATATCTTAATCACAGTAAAAAGCCTTTTGCTTCATGAAGCTTTACTTTTTGCTGTGTGAGGTTCTGACCACACCCTTTCCAAACAGTTTTGCTGGTTGGTAAGGAGTTGTCACACATGTATTTCTACAAGAACAGTCACTGTAACTGCAGACATCATTCCTGTCACTTACCAGGATATTATGACCACGAACATTCCTCCACTTGACCAGCGGTTCTTTCAAAACCTTGTTAAAAAGAACTCCATGTTAACTCCATGTTAAACATGTTTTAGATGCAAAACACTTTAAGTGACTCCACAAGGCTGCAACTACTTTTAAGGATTACTCATTCAGTAAGTCAGAGTATTCACTACTTGTATTGGAAAGCTCACCCCTCTTAAAAAAACAGCACTGCATCCTGAACACAAAAAGTAATAGCAAAAACTCTAAAAATAGAAAAATATCAATACACAACACCATCTTAGCATTTTTAAACTGCCAAAGTAAAACACCTCATGAGCCTGGAGAGAATTTCTTTTGTTTTGGGTCAAAATCAGTCCCACATAAGGGAAAGAAGTGCTTAGCAGAGTCCTGACTTCATTTAATGACCTGCCCATTGCCTCACAAATTCATGTCTCAGAAAGTAACACTTGGCAGAAGGAGGATCAGACTGCAATCACATTAGTTTTATTTTTGTGTTTTAACAAACAAAATGTATTCAAAACCCTTACAAAATTAATCAGAAAAGCTTCTACCCTGAATAGGTAAAATCACAAGACTTGCCTGGTTCAAACAGGGTCTAAAACTCCAACCACAAAACCAGGCTTAAGAGAATTAACTAGTTACTTAAGAAAATGTTGCACTATATGCAAATTAAAGTCTGCTATCTTTGGGGTTAACAGTTAATTACTCCGTAAGAGTCATTTCTGTTAAATTACCAAATAACATCTGGCAACCCAGCACTTCCATGGGGACTCCTAAAACTTGCTATCAAATGTATTGCCAGCTCTGCTGGGGAAAGTATTATACAACAATATCTGTTGTACACAAAAACAATTGTTCACTGAGGTTTGATCTTGATTTTGTTTAAAAATACAATAAGCCTGCCCTTCCCTCAATCTTGTTCTAAGCAACGTGAAATCAAATATCAAATCAGTCTACGAAACCTTCAGGAACAGTTCAAACAGATTTCCCATTTTTAAAAAAAGCCATCTATTCACTAGAATCTCAAGTGTGTGACATGAGTATTTTTACATCATTACTTCTTTACTTTGCTTATTATAAGACACACCTACGATTTCAGTGACATGAGATGGCCAACAGGCATGTCCAAACATGCCCAGCCCCTGTGTGCTGCTGTTACTTTGCAGAGGCACAGACTCTGATCCACAGGTTTGACTGATCTCTTTGCACTCTGTACTTTATTACTTTCTTTTCTGCAATCTGAGTATAAAATCTTGGGAGATGGGGAGGCACCTCAGTAATCCCCTGGCTCACAACCTGCTGCTCCTTCCTATGTGCCTGAGGACAACACTTCCAAAGTGCTGGTTCTGCCAGGACAAGCAACTGCTGCACGTTGGGAATAAAGAACTGTAGATCCAGTACCTCAATGCTGGTAGTTCGAGCAAAATAATCCAGGCATGTTGTTTTCCCACTTGCAATGTTCCCCTCGATGCATATCTGATGAGAAATAGTCACTGTGAGAACAGTGTGTGTGAAAATGTACACTGTGACGAGATTATTTCCCGGGAAGGATTGCTAAAGCCTTAAGAGGCACTATGTTTTTATTTTCAGAAACTTGAACAACTAAAATAAACTAAGAGAATTTTTTTTCAGCTGTCTTAAAACAATTTATAGCTTCAAGTGATTAGATTCCAAATTAAAAAACAAACAAACAAAAAAAAACACCTCCCAGGAAGGGTTGTACAGGGCAACAGCAAGGCTACACATGCAACACTGACCCCAAACTGTCACCTGTCCCGACACAATCCCTCACCGTTTTATCCCTCACAATTTTTGGACAAATCCCTCATAATTTTATTGGAATTTACAGAACTAGACAAGCGTAGCCTTGCACTGACTATGAGCCAGTGCCAGAGCCAGCATCACACAGTGACACAGGCACAGCCAACAGCTGCATATGCTCAAATTATAACGAAATTATAATGAAAGAGGCTGCACGCTTTATTTTCCGAACAAAATGCAAATACTTACAACTCTCTTTCTATCATCTTTCTTTATCAGAAATTTATCTAGAATGGAAATAAACAACAGTTAAAACCAAGGAGGTCTTCACAACTTAGTTACACTGAGCCTCTTAAGTGAGCCCCTCCATGAAGTTTTTAGGTTCTCTGTTGTTTAATATGACTATTTGCTGAATTACCAACCTCCAGCATTTTAGGTCATTCTTGGGTCACGCACTAGGCACATTTGGCACAGACTGACACAGCTTTAGCTGAAGTTCACCATTGTTAACACTACCGACAGTCCAACGGGGAGTGCCCACACTTCCACCGGGTTTTTGTTATTCCTGCTGCTCCTCGCTTGGCACTGGGGAAAAGTGAATTTCGGGAAGGCCAGTCAGGGAGCAGCCCCTGCAGGGTCCACAGGCCCAGCTACAAGGCAGGGGAAGGGTGAAGGCTCCAAGACAAGCGGTTCAGGTGCCTCACACCTCAGAACTGCGGTGTAAAACCTGTGCAAGCCATGCTGGGCTTACCGGACCCCTCACCCCACAGAGGGCAGGAAGGCAGTGATGGGGGGCAGAGGGGCCGGGCACGGCCCGAGTGCCAGGGTCTGACCCTGCTCCTGCTCCCTCACGGTCTGACACTGATCCTGCTCCCCCAAAGCCGCACCCGAGGTTCAAATCCCGCTCCTGTTCCCCCAGAAGGTCCGACCCCGCTCCTGCTCTCCCAGAGCTGCTCCAGCGCATCCCGGGCAGCCGCCCGTGCCCATCCCGAGGGGCACCGGTCCCGCCCGGACAGCCCCGCACCCCCGCCCCGCACTCACGGCCGGCGGTGCCGCGGGGCCCGGGCGGGGCGCGGGGCCCGGTGCCGCCCAAACCCCGCCGGCCCCGCGCCCAGGCCGCGCCCCGCCGCCACATGGCCCATCCCCGCCGGCCCGCACGGCCTTCCGCCGCCGATACTGCACTTCCTCCGCCCGCGCCGACAGGCGGGGCCGGACCGGCTCCTCCCGCGGCTCCTCCCGCGGCTCCTCCCCGGCACCTCCCCCGGCATCGCCCCGGCACCTCCCCCGGCACCTCCCCGGCATCGCCCCGGCACCTCACCGGCACCTCACCGGCAGCTCCTCGGTGCCGGGGCTGTCCCGCGGAGCGGTGCCGGTGCCGCCGCCATGGCGTGCCTGGAGCTGGACCGCGCCTTCCCCCGCTCCCCGCGGGGCGCGCTGAAGATCGCCCGGCTGGTACGGCCGGGGAGGGGCCGGGATGCCGGGGGTGCCCTCGGACCGGCCGGGGAGGGGCCGGGATGCCGGGGGGTGCTCTCGGACCGGCCGGGGAGGGGCCGGGATGCCGGGGGGTGCCCTCGGACCGCCCGGGGAGGGGCCGGGATGCCGGGGGGTGCCCTCGGAAGGGCCGGGGAGGGGCCGGGATGCCGGGGGGTGCCCTCGGAAGGGCCGGGGAGGGGCCGGGATGCCGGGGGGTGCCCTCGGAAGGGCCGGGGTCGCTGAGGGACGGCGGGGTCCCGGCCCGGCACAGCGCTGACCGCCGTGCCCCCTGTCCCGCAGCTCCTGGCGCTGGCAACCTTCCTCTGCTTCGTGGCCTCGAATGCCCACGAGGCCTACACGGCGCTGGCCGGGCTGGAGATGGGCATCACCCTCCTGTTCCTCCTGCTCTACCTGCTCAGGCTCGACGCAAAGATGCGGTGGCTGTTCTGGCCGCTGGCTGTGAGTACCGAGGGGCCCCGGCTGTGGGTGCCTGTGTGCCCAGCTGCGAGATGTGCCCTGGTGTGAGTACCGGGGAGCAGGCTGTGAGTACCAATGGGCTGTGAGTACCAGTGCCCTGGCTGTGGGTGCTGATGTGCCCTGGCTGTGAGCACTGATGTGCAGGATGTGAGTGCTGATGTACTGTGGGTGCTGGTGCCCTGGCTGTGAGCACTGGCTGGCCGTCCCCCATCAGAAGGGTCATTGTCAGTCAGCTCAGTGACTGTTTCTATCCAGTTAAAGCAAGCCCAGTGTTCCATGGATGCTGAAGCAGGTTTTCCTCTCACAGAGTGTTCTGTTCCCTCAGTTCCTGGATAGCCGGGTAGGTCTGGTGACAGCCCCTCCCTAAACGGGCACTGATCACTTCCCTGTGTAACACTGTGCTCTGCATCCTGCTCATCACAAATTAGACATACACTTTCACTCACGTATTAACGAGTTCTCTTACCTCCCTCTTGCACATCTATTTCCTGCAGTCTGACAAGTGTAGCCAAGTTGCATAAATTCGACTAAAAAAAAAAAAAAAAAAAAAAAAAGAAGAAGAAGGTAAAATGAGGAAGTTTTATCCCAAACGCTCCTTTTACCACCAAACCACTGGGTGTCAGTGTCGATCTCGCAGGGATATTGCTGTAACTTATTTCCGTAGCAAACCAGTCGTTTTTAAAGACCCTTACCGTGTTGGGAGCTATCCACGTTCTTCTTCAGGTGTGTTCAGAATAAATGTTTTGCTTCCACTGGCTGTTTCAGGATATTTTCAACTCGGTGATTGCAGCGTTGTTCCTCCTCGTTGTGTGCTTGTTTGCAATAATAGTCAAGAGCAACAAGGGGACACTGGCTGGAGGAGTAAGTAGGAACCTTGTTAATGAATTTCAGTTCTTAAAGTGCACGTGATTTGAACCTCTTGGTACAGTTACATCATGGTGGGACCACAAAAACAACTGTCTTGGAAGAACACACTCAGCAGTCACAAATAAAAATGGATACACATTCAGTGTAACTAAAAATAATCCTAAAATCACTGGTAATTTAAAAATGCTACAAGACTTAGGAGTTACTGCAGAGAAGTACCAACACTGAAAAATTTGCATAAGTTGGATTTACTTCCACAGACTGAAGTCCTAGGTGAGAGAGTCCACAGCTCTTTTAGGACTATCCAGTTTGGTTACACTGTTTAGGAAGAAGTGCCTAACTAGTCCTGCTAAAAAGAGTTGAAACTTTTTAGCAGGCATGCTGGTACCTCCCTCCTGACGTGTACATTATTTTTGCTGACACAAAGTGAGGAATTACGTCAGTTGAAAAGGGGTTTTGCTCATACTGTGATTGTAAGATTTCTGTGGTTTTAAGATGAAACCAGTTTAATACTTTAAGCAACTGGTATTTTTAATTCAAATGGAAACTAATGTAATTAACAAACAATAAGGAGGGAAAGTCTTTTTTTAAAGTCTCCAGAAGTACAAGAAGAGCTGAAATGTGACAAGCAACCCAAAGAAACCTAAAACCTACCAGAGGGGTTTTTCAAAATCTGATTAGGAGACGGTAAGATGAGAAGCTGATGTCTTCACTGGCAACAACATCCTAAGCAAAAAGGAGACTCTGGCCAAGTGACTGCCTGTGCTAGAACAGAATTTATATTCTTGGTTGGGAAGTTAATAGAAATTAAAGGTGGGAGCAGCAGACTAAGCAGGTAGCTGGGCAAACAAGTTTGGGCAGAACGTATGACATCTTCAATTCTGTGAGAAACAGAATTGCCCCACAGTCTGTACTCCTGGGGCACAAACTGCCATGAGCTGGGCTCTCCTCAGCATTATTCTCTCTGATCAGATAATTCAGTGCTTGCATAAAAAACCCTGGTGTGCATGTGGGATGAGGCTGAAGGGTGGGAGCTGAGCAAATTAACTCAGCAAGGCCTTTCTGCAAACATATTTTTCCAGTTGCCTGCCTGAGGCTGTCTATTTTTTTAAATACTTCTGTACATTTTCTTCAATTTGGGATATGTTTCCCATTCAAAGCTTCAGAGGAGAGCAGTACTTCTTTTTCCTGCTAGGCTTGTTTCTATAGATTTTGACTTTTCTCCCTGACTTCTCTCCGGGCCAGTTCCATAATTAAGCCATCCTCACAGGGACAGGAGGCCTTTCATTTAGGATAAAAGCATTGTCTGGCATAATGCAGCATTAGCTTAGCTTTCAAGGAGAGCACCACACCAACTCCAAGGCTTCACGCAAACATCAAACACAGCAGGGTGTAGACGGCTCTGTGAGAGGCTGATGGGATGTAAACACGGGTGTTATTTAATTTATCAGCTCTCTCGAGTCACACACGTGTTTCAAAGGCAGAACCAAGTTAGGAAGATGTGTTAGCTTTGAGGAACAGTAGCTGACTCACTACAGCAAAAGATAGGGACTGTTAGGGGGAACTAACATTATGGTTATTTTTGTAGGTTTTGGGTCTTATATTGCTTGTTCTCTGCGTTGTCGACACGGTTCTTCTTTGCAAGAAGATTAGCCTTGCTAGACCGAGAGGAAGGAATGCTCCTACCAGATAAGATTGCCATGTTAGTAAAAGGATTTCTCCACTGATGATTGTTTCACCACTCTCTTTTAAAGAATTTGTATTTTCATGTGTTCCCCTTGGAATTTCCTGTGCATTGATGTATGTTTTTGCAAGTATCGTTTATAGGGCTTTCAGACATTTCCAAATGTCGTTTCAGTGTTGCAGTTAAAACTTCACAGAAAATGGTCCTGTTTTTCTAAACTTAATTACATTTTTACCCGTATGAAAATGAACTTCATGGTTGTTCTTATTTCTGTAATAAAAAGAAAATACAAATGGGCTGAAGTGCATTATTTAATATTATTTATTTACTAAGTGTACTTAAAGGTGTCACCTACCGGTAAACATCCTTAGAATGGAATTTTTTCCACCCTGGTGTTCCCTAGCTCATTCTCGTGGCCGCTGGCTGGCTGGTGCCATGGGAGTGCTTGTTAGAGCGTTGGCCGAGGCATTTCCATCCCTGGAATTTCAGGCTTTACCGTGGGTTGGACTCGACGGCCTCCAGCAGCCCCTTCCAACCCGAACCGCTCCGTGATTCTGGGATTTATCTGTTCGGGATGGCACGGGAAAGAGCCTGGCAGGCTCCCCGGCAGGCAGCGCTGCAGCGGGGAGCGCAGCCTGAATGAAGCCGGTGCCGTCGGGGCTGCCGGGCGGTGCCTGCGGGGCCGGGGCGGGCGCCGGGGCCGCCCCCCACATTTGGGGATGCTGAAACTTTTTTCACATTTCCGCAGTGTCACGATTTCCGCTTCCCTCCTTCGGAGAAAAAAAAAAAAAAAAGGGGGGGGAAGTCCCGGCCAAGCCCCCACCTCGAGCCCAGCCCAGCCCAGCCCAGCCCAGCCCAGCTCAGCCCCAGCCCAGCCATGGAGGAGCCCGAGCCCGCCGGGGCCGCGCAGCCCGGGCTGCGCTCGCTGCTGCCGCCGCGGGAGTTCCTGGGCTCCCGCAAAGGGCAGCTGCTCCTCGCAGAGTCGGTAAGGCCGGGGGGCCGGGGGATCGCAGGGACAGACCCCTCAGAGCACCGGGTCCCGCCAGCGGGGCCGGCTGGACCGACCCTCCGAGGGGCCGGCTGCGACCGGGGGAGCCACGGGGGACACGGGGACAGGAACCGAGCGGGAAACAACCGGGGGGACAAAAACCGAGGGGGAAACAACCGGGGGAAACGGGGCGAGAACAACTCAGGGGAAAAGGGGGGGAGAACAACCCAGGGGGGAACAGAGGGGTCAAGAACCGAGAGGGAAACGAGAGCACTCCCTTACTGGGGTGGGGGAACTGCAGGGCTGTAAAGCGTAGCTGATTGAGTTAAAGAAACGAAAAGTCTTGTCACGTTAAGCTCCCAGTGTTTGAAGTGTGTTCCTTTATCAGGAACCCGTTTTCGATGACAAAGGGCTTTGATTTCGTTTCAGCCTGTTTGCGGTGTGACTCCAGTGACCGCTGCAGCCCCATTTGTGTTATCTCCTGGTGCCAGGGGGACACACGGGATACCAGAGAGCCTGTTGGGAGAGTGTCAGGAAAGACCTTTCTCGTTAATGTATGACATGTGCCATTATGTGGGGCATCAGGATCGCTCAGCTTTTGTGCCCTCCAGAGCTGTGTTTGTCCCTGGCTCACACAGGGATGCCCTTGGTCACTGCTGTGGAGCCTGAGGGCTGGAAAGTGCCCAGCGGGAAAGGCCCTGGAGGTGCTGGTGACAGCGGCTGGAGACGAGCCCAGGTGTGCCCAGGGGGGCAGGAGGCCAATGGCCACGGGGCTGTGCCAGCCACTGGTGTGCCCACAGGGCCAGGGCAGTGACTGTCCCTGTGCTGGCACTGCTGGGGCACCTCCAGTGCTGGGGCAGCTCTGGCCCCTCAGACAGGAGAGACACTGAGGGGCTGGAGCGTGGGCAGGGAAGGGAACGGAGCTGGGAAGGGGCTGGAGCAGCAGGAGGGGCTGAGGGAGCTGGGGGGGCTCAGCCTGGAGAAAAGGAGGCTCAGGGGGGACCTTCTGGCTCTGCAATCCCTGACAGGAGGGGGAAGCCGGGGGGGGGGCTGGGCTCTGCTCCCAGGGAACAGGGACAGGAGGAGAGGGAACGGCCTCAGCTGTGCCAGGGGAGGGGCAGGTGGGACAGCAGGAGGAATTTCTCCCTGGAAAGGGTGGTCAGGCCTTGGCAGGGGCTGCCCAGGGAGGTTTGGAGTGCCCAGCCCTGGAGGTGCCCAAGGCAGGCCTGGCCGTGGCACTCAGTGCTCTGGGCTGGGGACAAGGTGGGGATGGGGACAGGGGGGATCCATGGGCTGGGAGGGCTTTTCCAGCCTCAGTGATTCTGTGATCCCTACTGGGAAAGTGCCAAATAATGAGCAAATAATGATCACTAGAAACAAGCATGGTCTGGCAATGGAAACAGTGCTCCCCCAGAAATGCATCAGGGTTTTCCTTTAGGTACAGGTTCTGAGGTCAGGGCTGGTGGTAATTATAGGCCTTTGGGTTTCAGTGTGACACTTTCTGGAATTTTACTTGTAAAGGCTTAAAGCCTGGCAGCTGAAACAGTACCCACATGGTAGGGAAAGAGATCACTTACTGCAAGGGAAGTGGGTATTTCACAATAAAATTTACCTTTAGAGTAGAAAGCTAGTTGATTGAAATCAGACCTTCAACGTAATTTTTGCCAGAAATGATAAACACTAAGTTTTCTATCATTTTACCTAGAGCTTGGGCAGCCCAAAAGAGTAGTCAAGTCCATGGAGTGCTGTTTATATGTGCAAAGTGTCTCTGGGTACCCACTGTGTGAGCTCAGGGAAGGAAACAAGGAAATTCAAGCAAGAGAAAGGAAGGAAGAGGCAGAACTGTCCATGGCCAGCTGGTGGGGACCAGCACTAAGAGTGTGAGGCTGCGGGCACTGCCCTGTGGCAGAGAGCACAGGGAGAGGTGAGGCTGGCTTTGAGAGGAAAAAGCTTTCATTCAGGAGGTGAGGAGCAGGCCATGAGCTGTATCAGCTCCACTAAAGAAATTCCAGCACTCATACAGCATAGTTTACAAAAACACACATTTAGAAGATACCAAAGCCCAACTAACTTGACTCTCCTGGCACATATTTTTGTTACATACTGTAACATATACTGGAATTTCCTTTTACAAGCTTACAGCCAGTTAATGATGGCTTTCAGACACACTGGCTTTTAGCATCTCTGAACGATGACATATTTGAGGAATACTGTTTTGGTCATGGGATCAGACTCACCCTTTTGTTGTCATAGAGAAGTACTGATTACACCTCCTTGGAGTAATAAAAACTGCTCAGTCTTGACAAAACAGGGATTTATCCTCTGGAAGGCCACTCAGGGCTTCCCAAGGGTTTGGCTGGCTGAAAGCAGCTCTGAAAGCCCATCTGCTGAAATCTCTGTGTGCTGTTGCAGGCCAGCCCATGTGCTTAGGACGTGGTTTCCTGGCAGAGGTGAGGCAGCAGTAGTTTCTCTCCAGTTGTCTCAGCCTTGCCAGAAGAAACCCTTGAAGACAACAACCCCCAGAATAAATGCAGTCTGTATACAATTAGAGCAGTGCAGTGCCAAATAATTGAAGATGAGTCCAAGTTCAATCTCTCACAGTTTAAACCTGTGTTTCATCTTCAGCTTTGTATTTCACATCTCAAATGTTTCATTTTCCCTGTTTGACACAGCGCTAATGCGGGGTGGGATTCTGCAAAAGCCTATGTAAACAATATTCATGGCATATACAGTGTCTTTTGCTCAGAAACAAAGTGGGGTCCTCATCACTGTTACCAAATGGCACATTATTATTCAGCAGCTGGGCAATTCACCAGAAATGCACTTTATTTCTTGGCTCTGCTGCGGGTGGGTCGATGGGAGGAAACACCAAGGCAGGTTTGCAGCCTTCACAAACCACCAGAACCTGCACAGAGAGTTGCCACCAAAGCCTAGCCGTGACTCTGAGGCAAACCCTGACTGAGCAGAGGGTTTCACTTCTCCTCTGTGGGCTGTGAGAGCGATAAGGAGTGGGCTCAGCACACCTTGGCCCCAGCAGCACGCTGGCCGTGCTCGCTGGGGGACCCAGTGAAAAGCCTTGCTTTCCCCAGCAGAAGGGGCTGCCAGGTGACCAGTTCAGCTGCCCCAGGCTCTGCACAGTGAGACAAGTGCCACATTCCCTTTCCTTGCAGTGCTGGAGGCTGCAGGGGCCTGGCAGTGCGTGCCCCAGGGCAGCTGCACTGGGAGCTCCACGCTGCCAGCCAGGACTGCTTCGTTCAGATGGCAGGAAGCCACTTTTTAAATAACATTTCCACACATTTCCACATGGAGGATGGATCTGTACCATGTTCAGGTGTAATTTTCACATTGGTCTGTAAAGTGCTCTGTGGGCTGTCGGGTCTGGGCATCCTGGTGCTTCTCCAGAACAAGTCAGGCTGGAGATGGAGCTGATTACTGCTAGAAGTGTAATTATAATCTCAAATTTTATTCAGATGAGGAAGTTAATCCCCCTCCCCCACCTGCTCCTTTTTCTTTTGATCTCCACAGAATCACAGAACGGGTGGGGTTGGAAGGGACCTCTGGGGAACATCTAGTCCATCCCCTGTTAACCTGCCTTATTAATTCTTTATTCCATCTGGGATACCTACAGAGCTAGAGAGAAGCAGCAACATCAAGTACATGAATAGGCTGTGCTCTTTCCTGATCCTATTTATTCTCATTGCCTTGCTCCTCCACTTTCTAATCACCATCCTTCATCCATATATTTTAACACTCTTCTTGAGCTCCTCATTTTTCCTAAATACTCAAGCTGCTCTCTTGGAGGTCAGCATCTCATCCATGCTCTTTTTCTACCCTTCCAGAGATGCAGTTTTCAGTTCCCTCTGCCCTGTGCTGGAACCATTTAACAGCCACTCTCATACCTGCCACCAGAGCTTGTCCAGGCACGATCCCCATGTGTGCATTCTGCTGCTCACCCCTGCTGCTTCAGTCTGGCTTTTGTGTTTGTCCTGCTGACTAAACTGGCACCTCCTTAGTCTCCTCTAGCCAGCATGCAGTGGCACTACACTTTCTTTTTCTATAAAATGCAGTAGGGATATGTAAAGGTGTGCCAGCTTTGTGGTGACATCAATCACTGTGCCCGCTTCTCTCTTTGTCTTTCTCCTGTCTTTTCAGTCTCCTCTGAACTGACCTTCATAACTGAAACTGCTTGGTGTGCTGCTTGGTATAAAGGCTCCTTTGAAGAAGACTGCTGCACCTTTCTCAGGGTGTGTAGGCAGAAGGCCACCCCTGCAGATAATTCTGGGGACCAGGAACTTCACCTGCACAAGCACAGTGGAGAAATAGCTGGATAGCAGAGCTCACCAAGTGATGCACTTTGTCCCTCTGCCAAAAAATAACAACAAAATGCTCTCTTGTCCAAAAGATATCACCACTAGCCACTTTTAGAAGTTGAAGCAAGCCTGTTCTTTTCTGTGGAGGGGAGATGAGGAGCAGCCTGCAGTGGTTCAGCTGCATCCCAGCATCTGCCTGTCCCCATGGGAGGCACTGGGGCTGTTCCCTGCATGGAGGAGACAAACACCTTCTGAGCTGCCATGACCTCAGACTCCAGCAGTGCCCCCTCCCTTAAGGGACACTCTGCTCTCTAACCAGCGTAAGTCGTTTTTTAGACCTTAAATTGCAAGCTGATTATACAATAAAGGATAACTTTGTAATGCCTGGCCAGTTGAAGAAGCTCAGCAACACAATATTAAGTAATAATTACATGGGACAAAATTACTGTCTGAAACCCAATGCCAAAGAAGTTCCTTTAAAAAAGTACTATGTAATATTTCTCTTTTTTGTTTTGAAAAGTGCTCAATGAAAAGTCAGGCTTCTTTTTGCCAGGATTTTTTTTTATTACTTCTACCATTGCCAAGCTATGAGAGGATCCTGTCCTGCTCTTTGCACAATTACTTTTATTTTCTCCCAGAAGCTGCAGTGCTTTCTGAAAGTGCCAGAAATGAACTTGCATTTTTTAGCATAGACACAGAGTATCAGAAAAACAACAAGGTCCCTTTGCATGACCTTTCTCTGAAATCACCCTTGAACACACAGCCTCAGGAAAAGAGCTGCAGAACAAGTGTGATGAGCAGTGGAACATTTCACAGTCTCCAGACGGGTCAGGTCGTATTCTGAGGGTTGCCTTTGAGTTTTAGAGCAACTTTCACCTTGACAGATGTTTGTCTCAGAGACCTGAAGTCTGGAGAAGTAAGTGGGTAGGTGTCATTATTTCTGGATACAGACTGGCACTTCAGTGTTTGGATTGTGGGAGGAGAGGTATATTTTTAAAATTTCCAAATTTTAAGGTAACATCAAACGCTTGGATTAGTGGCAGTGCAATTAAATGGTCACACGAGGTAACAAGATAACTACTCAGTTTTCTAATTCAGTAAAGACAGTAATAAATGATAGCCAGTATTGCTCAAGGAGACCATGCACTCCACATGCCAGAAAGGGAAATGAGAAACCATCAAAACCCTACAATTTGTGGGCTCTTGGATTACACAGGGCTGTCCCCAAGCTACTGAGTAGGTTTGGCACTGAAATCCGTGTCAGAGCTGCAAAGAGAGACAAAAAAGAACCATCCCTGTAGCCATCACCTGGCAGAGCCCTCGGGCACCTCCTTCCCTTTGTTTCTCCTGCTCTTTCTTTGCCTCTCTCCCCTTCCTGCACCTTCTACCCTTCCCCCAAGGAAGGCTGCAGCATCTAAAACCACCATCCTTCAAACCTTCATCCTCAAAATCTGGTCCATTATTTTATAGGTGGGTTTTTCACATAAAATCCTCCGTGGGCCTCTTCAGTCTCTGAGTGCCCCCAAAATGAGGAATGGAGAGCAGTTATCACACTTCAGGTCAGAGTCTTTCCCCTTTACTAATATAATCAATAATCTGTTGCAATCAAGGGACTTTTTGTGAATCAAGAGTGCTTTTTTTTTGCTGTGCCTTGGCGTGCACTTGCCCTGCACAACGGGAGGCTGACAGGTGGAGTCAGGAGGGGAGAACAGGACAGGCTGGACTCAATCCCACCTCTCAGGGGATGGTGGGAATACAGAAACTGTCCTTCAGGGCTGAGGAACAGGCAGCAGGACACTGCTGTGACCTACCAGTGATGGAGGGGTTTGTTAGAACAAGTACCTGCCTGGTAACCAGATTTTAAAATGAACAGTATTTCCCCAGCTGCTCTGGATCAGACCAAATTAGAAAGTTGAAATGACTGATCTTGTTGTGTCTTCAGCAGCTTATCTGGCACAGAGGCAGGAATCCCACTGGCACAGAGCACACTGGAGCAGGAGCTCCTTGGCTTTTCCTTGCCACAAACCAGCTTCTGTTTGCACCCTGAGCTGTGTTACAGCACGACTTGGGCTCCTGTTCCAACCCACAGCCTGGGTGAGGGGGACACAGTGGGAACCTTAACTTGCACAAATTCCCATAAAGCTGATAAAAGAAGAGCTCAAAGGCTCTTCCCTTCACCTCCCCACTTTCTGACAGGAAAACCTTTTTCTCAGTACAAAGGCAGGCAGAGCACAGGATTTACTGCATCAAACAGAATCGAGATCAAAGGGATCTCAGCTGAGCACCACCAACTCCCACATCTCAGATTTGCCTCTCTGCCTCCCCTTGCTGCTGCAGTGTGATGGGTTATTTAACACTGCATTTAGTCCTTTCATGAGATTACCAGGTTTGGTTCAGCTCTAACGTTCTGCCACTGAAAGGACTTTGGAAGGTGGGACCTACCCTGAGCATCTCCTCCCTGCTGCTGCTCCTTCCTGCAGCTCTGCCAGCACACACCTCCCTCCAGCCAGAAAAGGGGGATCTCTTCAACACCAGAACAAGAAAAAAATGTCCTGTGTACATGGTGGTTTCTTTTTAACCCAAGAAAACATTAAGCCATGCCTAAATGATGTGCCACAAATGCAAGTGTAGCAGATTCACAAAGACAGTCCAGTCTTCATTCTTGGGGTGGGGGGAAAGGGAGCAGGTGTGATAGGAAGGAGGAAGAAATCCTCTCTCCTCTTAGCAGATTTCAAGCTCTGTTACATCCACTTCTCTTCAAAGACTGCTCACCACTCTCCACTCACTGAAAGGATGAGAGACAGGGAAGGAGTCCCCTCTGCTGTATGAGAACTAGAAAAACCTGCAAAGAGGCTGTGTGAGCAATAACCAAGAAATACGAGGATAAACAGCAACAAAGAGGGTAAATGTGAAGAGGTGACAGGCCTGTACTGCCCCAGATCAGCTTCTCAGAGAAACAAGAACAATGCATAGGCGGTTTAAGACAAATATAGTCTCTTACTAAAAATGGCACATCCTCTCTAACTTCACCACCCACTCCTAATGGATCAAAACAATATTCTCCAGCTATCAGCAGCCTGCTCAAGAACTGACTGCTTTCCCCCCAAAACAGGCTTAGAATAAAGGCTTCTTAATTAACTACATTAAAAAGTTATTTCAGTGGGATTGAACCGCTTAGGTGCCCCCTAAACTTAAACAGGCTCTTTTGAGCCTGTATTTGAAGGTTGACTGACCTCTCCTAGGAGTAATTATTAATTAATAATTATTGATAGGAGCCTTATCATTCAAGTATAATGATGATTTTTTTTCTGAGGTCCAGGTGAACACAAGCAAAGAAAAGTTCAAAAAATCCTTGTGATCTGATGCTCAGACAGTACCAAAGCATCTCTGAGCACTGGGAAGGCAGGGATTTGTCTCCACGAGGAAAGAGGTGCAAACTGGCACACAGGACACAAAATGTGTCATTTAGTATCCTATTTTTGTTATTTTAAGCTGATTTGATGACAACAGCAACCAGTTTCCCTGCAAGGCAGTAACACAGCAGGGCTGGAGTCTCTTCCTGCAGGTGACCAACTCCCAGTACATCATCTGAAATGTTCTCAAGTTTCCCCCTGGTTCCCTCACCTCCCACCTTCACCAGCAGCAGCTCAAAGTCCAGAAGTGTAGGGCAGCACTGGTACTACCTGGTTTAGGTAAAAAATCACTTTCTTTAGCCATTTTCCCATTGTGACACTTTCTATCTTGAATCATAAACTGTATTCCAAATGTATTTTAATTGACTGGGAAAACAAATGCCATTTTTATTACTGTGTAGAGTTAGGAAACATCATGGAGATAAATTTATGGGAGTTATCTATCCTAATACTATCTAAAACAGCTTTCTACACTGGAAAACTAGAACCAAAGACTTCCAGAAATCACAGAACAATTAATTCTTGGCTCTTTTCTATCCATCATCAGCAGAGTTTTTTCTTCCTACTCTGAGGAGATTATAAATGCTGAGTTACTCTGGGCTGTCTGAGCAATGATTTGGGTTCCAAATGAGAGCTGTCACGGCTGAAAGCTTAAAGCTCTGCTTGCTTGGCAGTGCCCCACTCTGTGTTCAGAACTGTTTACAACCCCGAGCAAATCACTGGCTCAGAGAGGTGCGAACCCACCCAGCGCCCCGGAAAACCCATTTCACACTCGTGGAAACAAACACCATTCCTTGAGACTGATCCCATGCTGAACAAGGAAATTCATTTGGCCCAATATACAAAAAAAAGAAAACGAAAACAGTAAGAAGCAAGCAGTGCTTTCCCCAGCAGCACTGACAGAAACACGGGGAAAACAACCCTTCAGAGCTGCTCAGCCCCTCTGCTGTTCCTGGCCAGTAACCACCAATTTTCCCTTTACTCCAGGTGCTGTCATTTATCATCTTTATCTGCTATATTGCATCTCTAGCAGCTTCTTTCATGATGGCACCGCTCCTAGAGTTTCTGCTGGCACTGTTTCTTTTTTTTGCCTACGCCTCCAAGCTTAATGAGAAGTTTAAAGGACTCTACTGGCCTCTGACGGTGAGTGGAACGTGCAGCACAAGCCCCCAGACTGAACTGTGCAGGGTTACAGGAGTAGGGACTGCACAGAAGTTTAGGGTCACTGTTAACAACTTCACCCCCTTATTAGAAACTTGTCTGTGTTGCCTGTTGTAGAGAAGGTGCCAGAGCACTCTTTGAACCATGCTGAGCTATATCCTGTAGCTTGTTTTGGTGCTGACACACAGCTTGGCTTTCTCAAAGCACAGAATTTATGCCTGACCCCAGGCAGGGGGCTCAGGGCTGGATCTTCAGGGGCAGCATCAACCTGAGCACTGCTGGGGGCTCCTGAGCACTGCTGGGGGCTCCTGAGCACTGCCACCCTCCCAGGCAGGGACACGGGGGTGCTGCCAGCGAGGGACAGACTTCACTGGCATGGTTTTAAATCCTCAGCAAGTGCTGCAGAGGGGCAGAGTGACCCCACAGTCACAGCTGTTGCTGGGAAGGGGGAGCCCTGCAGCTCCTGGAACTGGCACTGGGGCTGCAGGTGATCCCGGCCACTGGATGTCCCTGCTGCCCCAGACACACCCTGCACAGGGAGCAGCCCTGGAGCAGCACAAACACTTCCAAAAACCCTGCCGACCTAATCAATCTGGAGTCTCTCTGGGTACCAGCAGTAGCTCATCATAGTGAGAGCTGAACTAGAGCTCTCAGTGCATAAAAACGACTTGAGTGAGGCCACTGGTGGGTAAAGGGGTATCAGTGGCTTTGACTGCACAGTTTTCAGTTGGTAATCTCAGTTCCATCATTTTCTCATTGTCTACACCCATCTGATTCCAGAACTAAGACAAAAAAGGCACTTGTGTGTTTATTTTGGCCATTACCTTAGTACACTGCAGCCACAGAATGCAGATAATTGACTCTGTCTTGACTTGAGAAGAGTCAAGTTTCTTGTAGGATTTGTGTTTTGAGACATTATCCATCTGTTCTGAAAGGGCAGAAGAGCTAACTGTGAACAGAGCTCAAGTGCAGCTCCCGTGATTTACACATCCCTGGGAATCACAGCTGTATTAAACACCCACTGCAGAGACATCACTGCTGGTGTCACAGGGCACGGCCCTGCCCTGCAGAGCCACAGCAGCACCTCTTCCAGTGATCACCACAGGCACTCTGGGCAGGCTGCTGGAGTCACAACAACACACTGAGTACAAATCATTTCAATAAACAAAGTGCTTAGTTCCTGACTGATGAGTTCCTGCAGACAGAGATCATCATATAGACCCATATCCACATAGGGACAAGCACCCACCTGTTCCCACGGGAGCTGTTCCCTCCTCCTGAGCCCCGGGTACCACAGGAGTTCTGCTCCAAGGTGAGACCTTCAGGCATTTCAGATGATTCTGCCATCAGAGCCCATGCTCCGGGGCAAACAGCCCTTCCCAGCCTGAAGAAGGGTCTGCCCCACACAAGCTAAGAGCAGGAGTGACACAGCATCTCCAAGAGCAGGAGTCGTGCCAAGATTCCAATCATCTCTTCCTTAAAACATCCCCAGAGGAGCAGCTCCTGCAGCCCAGAGCAGGCTGTGTCACACAGGGTGGTCACTGCTGCAGGGACAGAGGGTTGGAGAGCTCATTTCCCTGATGGTTTGCAGAGGGGTTTGCATGCTGGAGCTCCGTGACTAATCTGGGAATGCAACACTGCTTATTCCACAGGATTTCTTGCGCTGTGTCACTGCTGCCATTATTTACTTTGCCATTTCCATCGCTGCTGTCTCCAAGTACAGTGATGGAGCATCTAAAGCAGCAGGGGTGAGTAGACATGAGCTTTCCATGCCAGTACTTTGGTGAACTACCTAGAGATACGGTCCAGAAACAGTTCAATTTTGACCCCTTTGCAAGGGACAGAAGTTTCTGCAATTAACTGAGAATTGCCTTGCCTAAAGCAAAGAGGAAATGGTCAGTTATTCAGGAAAATACGTTTTGAATCAATAGTTTTGTCATTCTGACAGTGCTGCTCAGTGTTAACTGTGCTCCTTAAGGAAGGCACTTGTTCTGCTTTTTTAATTCCCCCAGATGCACAGGGAAGAGAAACTCTGTTCCTGCCAAAAGTATCAAGATCCTTGAATGGAGGGAATAATATTAATGATTAAAAAAAGGAATCAAACCTGTGACTGCTAAGGTCGGTCTAAATTAAGTAATTTCAACCTCCTGCCCCTCTCTCTGTTTTACTTGGATGAGTTGAAACAAGAGCAGTGTCATTTTACCCTCCAGCACAAGGGCTGCCCAGGAGAGAGCCTTTGCCATCAGCATTTTGTGTGCAGAAATACAATCCAGCCTCTCCATCTGCAACCTGACTCCAGGCATCAATAATGGATGCAACATAAATAAAATCTGCATCATAATTTTTAAAGATAGGGAAGAACAATATCCAGCAGTGCTGAGCAGGAGCCCTTACCAAACCATCCCCAGCCACACACAGTTCAAACCTACACCTGGTTTTAATCTTTGTCTCTCAGTTTAGAGGTGGAGATGTACAAATGCATTTACCCCAGACTGAAACCCAGCCTGTTCTTGGCTCTGCTGCTGCTCTGACACGGAAGGGGGAACTCCAGAATCATTTTAATCTCAGTCTGCTTCACTCAGCAGCAGACAGGTCTCCTTGCAAGCCAGGAAGGAATTATTTCCAGAGAAACTAAGGCTGATTTCTTGGTGGCAAAGAGATGCCCAGGGATGGTGGAGGTGCAGGTTTTGTTCTCCTGTAACTCCCAGCAGAGCTGATGCTCAGACCATGCCCAGAGGGGCCTGGGGAAGGGCTAAGGACACAGATGATTTCTCAGGCTCCCAAATTAGCTGTAATTCAGTTGAGGCCATTGAGTCACAAGCCATTTCCCTTCCCTGTCGTCTTGGAAAGGCACAGGCCAAACCCACCAAGCTCAAGCTTTAGGAGTTTTTCTTTGTTGGCTGAGCTCGTTTGGGTTTGTCACTGCTGGCCGTGGCCTGCTGTTCAGGAGTGTTATTTTGCCCTTGCAGGTGTTTGGGTTTGTAGCCACCATAGTGTTTGCCATTGATTTCTACATCACCTTCAACGACCTGCTCGGTTTCCTCAAGCAAGGCAGTTCTGATCCCCCCGAAGGGCACAAGTCAGAAGGTGGGTAAAATTCCCTGCTTTGTCACACGAGCAGGTAACCTGAGATTTTCTTCTCCATTTCACCTCTGGGGAGGAGCAAGAGCACTGAGTTTCTATTCCTGGCTGCCTTGGCTTTGTGTGCCACAACTGTGCTCACTTAGGAAGCTGCTTATCCTCGAACACAAAACTGGAGTGACTTACAAAGATAAGGAGCAAGCCAGCAAGGTGAAGTTGCTCACAGTTCCACGACATCCAAATCTGGAAGCCCCCAAATCCAATTATAGAAATTACCAGCAGCACAGACTTTCTTCCCCCATCAAAATGTCTTACTGCAAAAACAAGCAAACATCTGCCTTTTTTCCATGGTAACTTAATAATTAACACCCATTCATCCACAGTCTTTCATGTCCAGTAGTGCTCTTCTATTTATCATCTCCTTATCATGATTGCCTGTTATTACCAGTTTCACTGACCATCTGTGGGCAAATGGCCTTGAAATCCCAGGGCCAAAGAGCATAAAATCAACAAGGCTGTTATGAATTTGTTTTCTCTAGCAGGAGGTCCAGCCTGCTTCAGACTGATCCACTTAGACAAAGATAAAAAGAGGGACCCACTGCTGGGTGTTCAAATCCAATTCAGGTCAAGCCAGGCCAGAGGAAGCAGTTTTGCAGTGCCCACGAGCCCAAAGTGGGCATCATGTCCCTGTGGCACTGCTCATTCCACCTACCCAGAGGAAAAAGACTGTTCCATGCTTTAAAAAAAAAAAAAAAAAAAAAAAGAAAAGAAATCCCCAAACCCAAGAAAACAACCCACACAAAACCAAAACCCACAAACCTCCTCAAAAACAAACACCCAAGATGTGCACAGAATCCTAGAAGTACAGTAGCATTAACAGTCTTTTCTAGGGATTTTAGTAGACTGTTACATGTTTTGCAAGCTTCAGGCCAAAAAGAGAGACAAAAAGAAGAATTATTAATGGAACAGATCACAGGAAATCGCTGCCACCTCCTCCTCTGAGCCATCCCCTGCACTGTGGTGCTCCAGTGCCCCTCAGCAGCATTTCCCAGTGCCTTTGAAGCTCCCCTGGAAGCTCCATCCCGTTGGCAGGAGTATCCCAGGGCTATCATTCCCCCAGCCCTTCCCCACACGTGTCCTTTGGAGCAGCTCCTGCCCAGAGCAGCAGCAGGGCCGGGGCTTCCACTTCTCCTTTCACTTTTGTTCCTTGTTTTACCCCTCAGATGAGGACTCTGACTCTGACTCAGACTGAGGAACCAAACACCAACCAAGCGTGAAGGGAAGATGATCCAGCACTTTGCTGAGTGCACTGCCAAGTGAAAGATCTCATTGCAGCCTCCGGATCCTCTTCCCACCTCACTGTTCGTGGAATCACCAAGGCATGGACAGGGCAGTGATGTGGAAAAGAAGACTATTCCCAAAGCCATTAGAGACTCTGTCAGAACTGCAGATTCTGCAGCAGTTCAGCCTTTCCCAGAGGAGTGTGTCCCAACACAGCTCAGTTCTCCTCTGCCCCTCCTTCCTCAGCCCTCCCATGTCCCGAGCGAGCGGGAACAGCATTTTAAACGTGTAACCAGAGCTTTTAACCTGCTTTCTTCCTTCCAGATCTTTAACACTTACAGCTTTTATACTTCTTGACGTGCCAAAGAGGAGAGGTTTGAATGCCTCCATTTGTATTTCTCTTCTTAACTAACAGTATTTCCTTATCTGGAGTCTGAGTGTTCCACTCTGAAGCACTGAAGGCCTCGATTCCAGTGAAGTGTTGGTTACATTTATATCTGCTGCCTGTCTGGGACCAGAAGTGACAACTGGAAACCTGCAGCGAGAGCAAACCTCAGAGTCTAACTGCTGCAGGCAGCTGGCTCATCAAACATTCACAATCACTCTTCTTAAGCTGCTTGGATGGACTCACATCCCATCTGCTGCCATCTCACCACAGATACGAGGTAGGACAGGGGGGTCAGCCCCTTCCCAGCCCCTTTCCTGCTGGCTGTGTTGGCACAGCCAGAGGAGCAGCCTTGGCAGCCCCCACCCAGCAGGCTTTGTGCCCAGGGTACCACTCAGAGCCTGCTCTGCTCTGTGCTGGGGGCACTGGTGCTGCCCCAGACCAGCACTCGGGCCATGGCTTTGCAGGACAGGGAGCTGGTTCTGCCACCCGTGGGACAGCTGAGCCCCAGGAGGGCAGGGCATCCTCCCCACTGGGAAAAGGCACAGAAACCAAGCCCCAAACTACAGAAGGTCTGCAATGAATTCATTTTTCCCAGACTCCTTTCCTCAGTGGGAAGGGGGAGGTTGGGTTGGGTTTTTTTTTCCCCTGGAAGGACAGGATTTATTGTGGTGGTGTATTCAGGGAAAAAGCCTTCTGAATTTACAAGGTATTTTCAAAAGTAGCACAACTTACCTTGAAATATTTGTATCCACCTACAAACACATGCTGCTTGGGAAAAGCGTGGCCTGCTCCTTACAGATGGCAGCAGACAGCTCTGTGCCAAAGAAATCTGGATATATTTTTAAAAAATTAACACAGTACCAGAACAGGTGGCCTTTACAAAAACCAAAATGAGAGCAGATGGTACTAAGAGAGTAAATGAAAAACAGGGGTAAAACAATAAAGGCAGATTTCCCCTGGAATAAAACCACCACTTGGATTCCAGTTCCCTGGCAGCAGCTGGCTGCTGCCCACGGGACCTCACAGGGAGCAGGGCTGGGGAAGGGGCTGCTCCTCAGGCTGCTCCTACATCTCCTGTTTCCCGACCACTGAGAACAAAAGCAAAACAAGTGGTTAGTTCTAAATGTGACAAATCACCTCTACTTTTATAAGAAAGACCTCTCTGGACCTTTTCCTATATGAAATCCCGTGTTTCTTTCTCTTGTTGTCATATTTTCCTGGCACACACTGTGACATCAGGGGACCTGGGCTTGTTTTTATACTCATTTTGTATTTCTCTTTTTTTTTTTTTTTTTTTTTTAATTAAAACAAAATGTACTGCATGTCACATCTGGAAACTAGTACACGGTTAATATTTAGAAACCACCCTGGATTAAACCTCTTTTCATAGAAGTGTTGGGTGTCTTTACTTATTTTAAGAGCTGATTTTACTGCCTTGCCTCTGCCCAGCACAGGGATCAGTGATTTAAGGAACTCCATTGCTGTGTGCTGGGGAGGTGGCAGAGCACAGGGGGACCAACCCCTGCTGCTCCCACAGCTCCTGAGGACAAACATCATCTCCAGGGCATAACCACGGAAGAATTTAACCAAGAATTCGTTTCCACTTATTGAGACACCGGGGATACAGAGCTCTCACCTGGCAACTAAAAACGCAGTAAAAACAGACCCCTTTGGGTTCCCCCTTCACACAGGCTGTAACCCAAAATATACTGAGGTTTTCTGGTCATTTTTTCACCTTGGATCACTCCTAAAGTCAACAGAGGCAGCAAACAAAGTGGCTCATGAGTTGCTCCAGGATTGCTTTAGCAGGGAAGTGCCTGCCCAGAGAACTGGTTATTGGCTTTTAAGTACTTGATGATTTCATTCATTTCTAAGCAGTTTGCTCCCAGGGTCAAGCACTTGTGCAGGATTCCAGCCTTTTCTTTAACAAGATCTGTTCCCATGACTGAAGTAAAACACAATTCTGTATTTTCCGAATATCATTTCAAAAAATTAAAAATTATTAAAGGCAATTTCAACTGGGGGAGGTGGGGACTGACTCAGTCTATTGTCCATTTTCTGCCAGCACTGTTGCACCAAGATCAGAATCTGTGCAGAGCAGAGGAGAAGAAAACTCAGTGTAGAATCAGTGCCAGACGTTTTATGGTCTAAACACTGAGACTCAAAGCCACTCACAGGGGGAAATGCACCACAGACGAGTGGTTCATGCAGCTCACACTGGCTGAAGGGCTCTCTCCCTCCTTCTCCTCTCAAAAACCTTTTGTATTTATCTGTGGAACTTGTTCAGTCTTGTGTGGTGGTTTTTGGACAGGTGACATGAAGGAATTCAAGCCCTTTCCAAGCAGCTCTTTTAAACTCTGACTGAACTAAGAGGCTCTGTTGTGCTTTGAACACTCTGTCCATCACTCCACTTCACTCTGCTTTTCACTCGATCCTGCCCAAAGTTCTGCAAGCCTTGCATTTCCCGGGGACACAGCCATTTCCAGGACACTGAGTGAAAAGCAGTGTTTGAGAACCCCCCCCAGCCTGGTGTGCTGGCCAGCAGAGCACAACTCAACAATCTGCAGAGCGAGCAGATGGGTCCAGTCATTCTGCTCCCAGGTGTTCACTGTGCACATCTGGGAGCCTGAATATTAGAGCTGCATCTGGCCCTATTACCCAGAATATTTAACATTTATGTGTGGGTTTGTTTGGGGTTTTAGGGTTTTTTTTTAATAAAAGTAAATTTTTAAATCTATTTCCTTGACGAGGAAAATACCAATTCCAATGTTAACTTTGTCCTGTGCTTTTAGTTTCTATATTTTGGACATTTTATATATTTTGTCCATCACGTTGTGTTTGCATGATCCATGAATAAGAAATCCATTAGTCTTCCCAGGAGACTGAAGTATTCAAAAGTTAGACAGGATAAACTTTTAAAAATTTGACAACTGGCAAAGCTGCTCTGGACCAAGGACCCACAGGGTAATGCCACTTTGCTGCTGCCAGCCCCTCAGGGCAAGGTGAGCCGACCCCCTTGTTGTACAAGCACATTTTTGGTTGCACCATTTGTTGTTTGCTGTTCTTTCCCTTTTCTACACTTCCACCTGAAGTTTCTTAATTTCTAATTCTAACTCCATCACTCCAAACACCCCCATCCCCCCCAGCTCCTTCTTCCCCCACTTTACACACTGAGGGTGATGTCCCATGGGCTGGAATATCCCTCTGGTCAGCTGGGGCCACCTGTCCTGGCTGTGTCCCCTCCCATCCTCACACACCCCCCAGGGGGGCCCTACAGGGGCAGGACAGGCCTTGGCTCTGCTCAGGAGTAACACAAACACCTCTGAATTATCAACACAAAGCCAAACACAGCCCCACAGCAGCCACTGCCAAGAGAAGAACCCCCAGCCCAGTCCAGCCTAGTCCAGCCCAGCACCCCTTTACAGAGGCAGACAATGTTTTAGTACTTTAATATGTCCATTTATTAAACAGGAAGTCCTTCACAAATGATTCCATACTATATTGATTGGGCTAAGTGTTAGAAAACTACCATTTTCCCTACATACAAAAATACAGACTTTTACCACTATGAAGAATGATCAAAGAGTACCGTGAAAACCCAAATCTTCCCAGACCAGAAAGAAAAGACAGAAAGACAACTAAAAAAAAAAAACCAAAAAAAATTTACAAAAAGTTTTGTGCCCATATACAAAAGACTGGGAAATCAAAAAGACATTTAAAACTGATAAATACACCATTTAAATTATGCTATAACAGAACGGATTTTTAAAACGGGACTGCTTTCTGTATTGCAAGACATTACAATTGTCCAGCTCGTGTTTTTGATTAGCAGACACCAACAGGAGAAACACCAACAGACTGAGAAATTGTTACTGGTGTGGGAACAAGGTGGAGGTTCTGTGTAGAGTACCTTGAGATTGGTCAAGCATCAAGAGAACAACTTTCACACACAGAGCTGGGAGATGCTGCAGTGCCACGGGCACAGCTGGAGGGACCACTGTGGCAAACAGCTGCTTCTCCAGCTGGCCACGAGCTCCTTGAGAAGCTCCAGAACTCCCAAAGCAGTGTGGCACTCCCCAGGAACGGTCCCTGTGTGAACGTGTGCTAAGCTGGGACGTTCCCGAGTCCTCGCTCAGCACTGGGTGACAGAGGGACCGCTGAGCTGCAGCCCCCGGGGAGCTGTGGGACCAACAGGCAGGTGCTGCCTGTGCACCCAGAGCGTGCAGGGAGATCTGTGACCCAGCAGCACAGGTTTTACTGCCAGAGCAAAGCACCGAGGGTGTTCCACAGCGGATTGTGCTCTATGGTAACAGGAAACTGCATCCCCTCTGCTCAGCCCAGGGTGGAAGGGGAACCTGCTGTTCCAACTGACACCTCAGAGCTGTTTGCAATCACCAATCTGTCAGCACAGGACCTACAGCCCTGGCATAATCTTTTGGTCAGGCCTGGATGCTCCTCAGATGCCACAAACCATGACCTGTGAGCCAGAATGAGAATGGTTAGGCTGGGCCTGCAGTGTTCCTGCAGAGGGCCCAGGATGGGTCCATGGGGTAGAGATTTCCCACACTGAGCATCTCCCCAAATCTCAAGGACAGAGTCTGGAGCACCTTCCACCTCCAGCAGCCACGTGCTCTGTGTCCATGCCCAGGGCAGCTGAGCAAGGGCTGTGCTGTGCCAGGGGCTCACCCACTGCAGTGCCCCAGCAGCAGGGGGGGTGGGAACAAAGCAGGAGGAAGGCAGAGATGCATCAGTGACTGAGCACAAAAAGTGCTGCCTGCTCGAACAAACCCACACCTGTTTCTGTGAGTGATGAGTGTTCACACCACACGTGGAAGGCACCCCAGGTGAAGCAGTTTCTCGGTATTTTGTTTACAGTTCGTGAAAAGACGTACAAAGTGTCAAACTTCCAAATCAAAATGGAGCATTAGCATGAGAAATAAATACATACTTTACTATTTTATTGTGGGTTCCTGAACCCTTACAAACTTCAACATATACAAATAGTTTCGAAATGACACTAACACAGAAGAGAGTAAGTCTAGACGGATATAATGATCAGCTAAGTCATTCGTTATGTCATAAATGCAGGGCCTAAAGCACAGAAATCATTTTAAAATGCAACAGATTGGCCACAAAAACCAAAATATTTTCCTACTCCAGAACTGTGATGAATGAGTTAAAGCTGGATGATCTGTAGTGCTAAGATACACTCTCCCTCCATGATATCCAACGAGTAGAAACCAGTAAACATTCAAGATTAAAGTATAAACAGTAGAAAAATGAAGGTAGCAATTGTTGTAACAAAAGGGTGCCAGAACCACTTGAACCTGTAGACATCAGGACAGATGCAACATTACTGAAAGTATTTAGACAATACTACTTTTGGGATTAAAAGGTTACCAAAAGATCAGCCTAGTTCAGAGAGGGTGTTTCCTTTCAAGCACATGAAGGTTTTAATTAAATATGTCTATTGAGACATTTGTCCAAAACAATCCAAGACCCTGACATTTCCTGTACTCCAACAATAGCCTGGGACAGTCACAAGAGGCAGATGGTCGTGTTCCATTCTGTTCCTCACATCCAGATGTTACTGAAACAGCTGTAGGGACCAGCCCCAACCAAAAAAATAAGAAACCCCCCAGATATTCTGTTACTACAACCTGGCCATTGCTTTTTTAAATGCTCCTATGTCCTCCTCCTGAAGCCATGAAATACTTCCCATAAATGCTAACTGGCTTTTTGAAGTTTTACCCATGGAGTCCATGGGTTGAAAAAAAACAAACCAAAACAAAACATAAAACCTTCATAGTAAACACAAAGCTCTATGTTATAAATATGTCAATCATGGTAACTGTATATTGTATATAAAATTAAATATCTTCTGTTTGCCAAGTATAATTTAAAAAAGGACTATCTGTGGCTAGTTATAAAAAAATATTTATTAATCCATAGAGATTAAAAGGCAATTTAACTAACTCATCTATCCAGCACATGTGAAAGAGCTGTGCTGGGATTCTGGATTTATCTAATCACATTCCTACGATAAATAGACAACTTTCACTTCTGGGCATATATAAGAACACTTTTGAAATCTGCATATCCCAAAAGAAAACGAGATTGTGTTGATTACTCTAAAGGCTCTCAGAAGTCACAGTGTAAGCAGATTTTTTAAAGATTATTTTTATCATACAAATGGTTAAATTATAGACAGATTTTAAAAAGACAACACAAAAAAAAAAAAAAAAAAAGAACCAGAACAAGGAAACCCTTTCAGGTTGGCAGCACCACTCTGACTTGGTCAAATTTATCAAGGTGGCCAAGTTGCCATGAAAATGATATACCAGGAAAAAACTCAGAGATCTCCTGAGCATTTGTATAAATTCATTTTAACCAAAAATACAGAGAGGAATACGGCATCATTTCTACAAAGTATTTTCAAACATTCCTCTGATTTTTGTACTGATTTTGGTACCATTTTTAAATTAAAATTCATGCCCAGGACACCTCTGTCTGCACAGGGTTTTGGGGCTTTGTTGGGCTCCAAACAACCACCAATCCATTCTCTCATGCTCCAAACAGAGCCCTCCTGAGCAAACACCTCTGATCCAAGGGGTGCCTCTCCTTTAGGAACTGCAGAACATCTTTCCTTCTGCTGTTGGGGATTTTTATTGTTCAAACATCCCTTTAAAAGGACTGGATTATTGAGAGCCCTTCTCATATCTCACACTGATGATCAGATTGTCCCTGCCTTTTCATTTATCCCAAATACCTGCTGAGGAGGTTTGGCTCCAGAGCTTACAGCACAAGAACTGTTCTTTATACTCTGTCATGCACAAAGCTCTTCAGCCTCTCAGCTGAGCAGGACAGAGGGTATTATTTTCTACACAAATTGCCCTCAAAACTTCCTTATTTTAGATTTTTGGTGAGGGTCTTCCCCTCACAAAAGCGAAGGAGAAATGTTTACAAAGTTCTCGTGAGACAAGAAAACAACAGACACAGAACAAGACTAAGGAAGGGGGGGAATCAATAAAAGCACACATTGGGTAAGCATTTGCTGTGCCTGCACGTGCCCTGTTAAACAGCACAGAGGTGACAAATGCCAAATTCATCTAGGGACATTAAAGTTCACGGCAAAACTAGTGGTTAATTCCCTCCTAACAATGCCATCAGTTCTCCTGCTGCGATCCACAGCACGGCGAGAATCCCCAAGCGTTAGGAAGGGACAATCATCACCAGAGACAAAACCAAAAAATAAACTATTATCTTGGGGAAGAGTGAAAACCTCCCCTTTGTAAAATGGACAGTGAAATGCAGACAGGTGGAACAACTCTGGGATGCACAGTGCAGCACACACTGAGCCTTTTCTTTGGAAGAGGCATCTCACGAGCGCGGGCAGCACGAGAGCCACGAGGCACCAGTGAACAAACTCAGAGCAGAGTCCCTCCCACTGTCCCCAGTACTGCAACACCAGGGGACAGTGGGAAGGACTCTGCTCTGCTGTGCTTTAGGAATTCCTGCACAGTCAGACCCCGGTGTTTAATATTCTGATGGCTGTGCAGAGGTGGCACAATTCACAGTCATTTCCACACCCAGAAAACAGAGATTCCCAGTCTGAGGGCTTGGTTGGACCCCAGGGGACTGATCTGAAGCGTTTACAGTCTCAAGCACTCCGTTCCTACAAGGTTCAGTTGTTTAGCTCTGATTTAGTTCTATTTACAGTGGGGTCTGAGTCCCTTTATGGAGCTAAACAGCACTTTCAAGGACTAAAAAAAACTATCCCTCTGTGCTAGCAATTACAAGCAACACTAACTGGCTGAGAGAAGCGATTTAATGTCACTTTTCTAAACAAGTTTCAAAAAAAAAATTAAACTTTCTACCCTATTTTCTTCTTGTAAGATTTTTTGTGATGACTGCAGTTTGGGTAACAGTCTTAAAATAGTACCTCTGTGTAAAATTAAGTCAGGGAGGAATGAACCACATACACATCAAATGATCCTGATATTTCAAATTTAGTTGTCTCTCACAGCTACTTTGTTTCCCTTCTACGTAATCCAAATAGTAAATAATGTCTCTGCAGAGTATTAAGTGCTTAAGATTTTTTAGAAAGTATATTCTGTACAATACTAAAATCATCTTTGGTCCCAAATACAAGGAAATTACAAATTTACAGTTGCTTTTGTTTTACAAAGTGAATCAGTAATTTTAAAATCAACGCTGTGCTAAGCTCAAGTCACCATGCAAGTAATAAATAATGGCATTTTCAGCTGAAGAGAACTTATTCCACATGTAAAAGCCCCCAAAGTATATTATAATAGGTGCCCAAGGATTACACTTTACTGGAAGTGTAACTGTACCACTCCTGCACTTGTCACTGCAGCTAAAAGGTACCTGTGACCTCACTGCAAGGAAAACTCAGTGAAGTCACCCCTTTCCGAGGCAAGGAAAGGTGCAGGGATTTGAAAGACACCAAAATCCTGAATTTCTGGAGGGCCAAGGCCTCCCACAGCCCTGCCCCAGGCAGGATCAGCGCAGGGAGCACAGGGGAGGATTTGGGAACCCTCCCTTCCATCACTGCCATCAGCCAGCACAGGGACACAGAAGCCTTCACCACGCATCACCCAACCTGTGCTCCCTGATTCCAGGTGGCAGTTCCACTGCAAACACGTGGATTTTCTGGAGAACCATAGTTTGTATTTTAGAAGGTGGGTTTGGTTCACTTTTTGGTGGGGGATGTTTTGGGTTGGGTTCTTTTGGTTTTGTTTGGGGTTTTTTACAGTCTTTGTCCAAACTGCTTTAATGCCAGTTTACAATTCCAGTCCAGGTGTGCTTGTGCTGCTTTTAAAAAGCTTCTTTTAGGGTTTTTACTGCCAGTTATTAAGAACTGACCAAATCTCTACACACACAAACTCTCTACAAAAGCATCTCCAAACTCTCCTTGCAACCTGTGCCAGTGCCAGGCAGTGCTGACGAACACAGGGCTGGAACAACTCTACTGGCAATGACACACCCTTATTTCTGCCCCTGCACGTGGAACTGTCATTTACTGCTCACAGCAGCCCTGGTGGGACACCCACAATAAAATGTCTCTGTTCTAAACCCAGCACCAGGCTTGCAGGTTCAATCTTCTTTTCCACTGACCCCTTTGGCATTAACTGCAATGGAGCACAATAAAATGCTATGACAGGAACTGATAAACCACAGCTCCCTAAGAAAATGCAAATTTTCTTTAAAGTCATCAGTCACTCTGAATTTTAACCTCCATCTTCGCCACCCAAGTGAAATGCATTGCAGATGTCAGTACGCTGGAAATTAAAAGACATCACCCTTGTCACCTTTTCTCCCCACACATCAAGGTAAATCTCTGCTCTCAGTTTGAACACAGAATTAGGGTCACACCTGTCCCTGTCCCAGCTCCCTCCAGCATCAAATATCCCAGGCACTTCTGCTGATCTCCTGGTTGGTGTAACCTGGTTTTCATGGTTAAACACAACCCATTTCTTAAGGCTCCAGGTACCTGCAGTGATCCCTGCAGGGTGCAGCTACAGCAGAGCACAAAGTCAGGCATACAAGGCAGACACTCACTCAGTCCCACTCATCCCATGGATTTCCATTCTCCTCACCCCAGAAGGGAATTCAGCTCCACACATCTCCTCCCCCACGGTGTCTTTGTGGGACATGCAGGCAGGCAAATGCCAAATAATGAATTACACAGACAAAAACACCAAGCAAGGAAACAGAAAAATATCAAGAGACATCTTCCTAATAATATTATGGTATTATTAGGAACAGAATTTGAGGTTTGAGTACAGAAAAATGTAATTCATTCACTGGAAGTACAATTAAAATAAGAAAATTTCAGTTAGGTGAAACTATTTCTAAACAAATCAATACAACCATATTATCCTCCAATTAGCTAAATTCATTTTCCAAAGAAACATTTAGGGGAAAAATCTGCAGAAACATCTACTTCAAAAAAAAAAAAAAATTAAATCAGGTTTACCTACTACCAATGGTTTTAATTTTAGAACCACCGTCCTTCCAAAAAGAAATATTTATCTTACACGAACCACAACTCTGCAACCTTAGAAACACTTTATAAGCACATCGTGATTTTTGGCTAGTTCTTGTTTACCCCGGGCTTGGAGGGAAAGCAAGTTCTAGCAAGACCTTCTAGAAATGTTGAACCTTAAAATAAAATAAAATATATATAAAAAAAAAAAAGCCATGGTTGGAACTAAGTCTATTGGATGACAACCCTTTCTTTCTCTACTGTGTCCCTCAACCCCCTTTTCTCCCCCTGTCTCCCATTTTGGAATGAAGAATAGAACAGAAGCCACCATGAGCACAGAACCACCTACTGGCACTGGAGTGTCCCAGGGGCCCCCCAACCACCACACCCACAGTTCAGAGCTGGCCAGGGGGCACCTCCAGAGTGACCACCCAGCACTCATCCCCAGACCCCCGCAGTGCCTTCCCCCTCCTGGGGCTGAGCGTGCAGATCCTGCCCTGGGGCCGTGTGGGGATGGACTGGCACAGTTTGCTGGACAGGGTACGTGGCTGAAGTTATTGCTGTTGGCCCCTCACCTCCTTCTGGGGGGGTTTCAAATCACTTTTGGTGGATTCCTCTCCTGCATGAGCCAACCAAGGTCGTGCTGGTTTGTGCTGGTCTCGAGTGTTTGCGGCAGACGAAGAACATGGATCTCCAGGGAGGGAAGGAAACTACTGTGCAGTTAATCCAGAACACACTTCAGAACATATATATAAAATATATTATATAGCTATATAATATATGCATATACATATGTAGAGATCTCGAATGGATCTTCCTTTGGAACGACCATTTCCTGCCTCCAGCCAACAGCTTCCCGCTCAGCGGCACCCACGCAGGGCTGGGCATCCTCTGCCACCCTCGGATCTTCCTTTTCCTCTGCAAATAAAGAAAAAACCCTTCTTCCATGAGGGAGTCAAGCACTTCTCTTCCCTTTGCAGTCCCCCTGGAGGGCGTGTCACGCGTCCAGGCGCTGGATCTCCGGGCGGTGAACGACCTCCCTGGACTCTGTCCGAGCGCGGATGTAGTCGCTGGTCTGCCGGCTGCTCTGCTGCCTGCTGCTCACCCGCCACTTCCCCACGGCCAGGAACGTGTTCACAGCATACACCGCCATTGCCAAGAAACCAAACACCTACAGCAAGCACAAACAACTGTCAAAGACGCTTCTGGAGAACAGGAGGAAAAGCAGCTTCCCAACCAGGCCCTCAGAAGTTTGGTTTTCCACACTGTTTGCGCTGACAAATCATCAGGGCCTGGAAAACTGATGCTGAACTTTGTCAGTGAACTAGAGAATCTGCAAAAGTGACTAAGAGCACTGATCCCAGGAAACAAAGTTCCCTGGCTACCAACATGACAATGAAACCCTGGAGGAAGACCCTGTGGTGAGGGAAACAGCTCTTCACCCAGCAGCTCATTGCTGAGGGTGCACAGCAGCGAGGCAATGACAGCAGCTGACCAGTCCAGGCACTGGCCTGGAGCAGGAGCTACTCTGCAGTTCTTCCTTTATGCTCCTGCAGAATTCATGTTTGGTTTTCAAAACCAGGTTTGAAAAGGAAAATTAAAAAGGTTGGCAACTCAAGCACAAAATTAATTTGCTTGAACTGACTGCTGTAGATTTAAAACCTTGAAGCGCTTCTATACTCACTCCACAAAAAAAAATCATCTGTAGTGAGCAAATACTCAGCAAATTACATGTAAAAAGCTACAATTTCTTCTGAATGTTTGGGTCTGCCTTTTCCATAGGCTTGCAAAACAGAGCAGGATCACCTAAGCTGGCTACATAGGAAGAAGCAAGGCCAGTTCAACTGTAAAGTGTTCTCTGCAAGTGCTCTTCTGTCTGTTCTTGCCTCAAGCCTCAAGACAAACAGCTCAAAGGACGTTAATACTCTTAAAATAAGAATTATCCGAGAGCAAACTGTAAAATTAGAAGTCAGCTGTGACAGCAAAGGCAACAGGTGTATTCAATGAATGAATAAAAGTTAATCTTCACTTCTGATGTAAGAGTTAGATATAAAGAAGTTCAAGTTCTTACCACAGCAGCAATTTCTGCTCCAGTTTTATGGTTTAAAGCAGCAAGTACTACAGAGGCAACGAAAAAGAAGAAAGTGCTGAGTCCAGTGTTGACCAGATCCTAAAAAAATAAATTCATTAGCATTACTAAATGATCATTCTTTGCTTCCTTTCATTAGAAGTGACAACACAGAAGGTCAGAACAAGAACCAGAGCAATACCTGCCCACTTTTATGGAGTTATCACTTGTACAAAAGGCACAGGATCAGAGTGCACTGGGCTGTGCCCTGAGACACAGAGCACCAGGGCAGCCTCTGCACACCTCATTCCATCTCTCCTGGGCTCATCCTAAAGGATAAACAACAACTAAAGCTGCTCTACCTCAGCTGGCACTGAAGTAACCTGACTGTCACACCTGAGCACTCCAGGATCCCCTGGTTCTCTCTCACATCAGCACCCAGGAGCTTTTCCACACATTTTTGAGCCCTTCACTGTATAAAACTGCACGCCCTGTGCCATTTCTGTGAGTAACAGCTGCCTGTATGGTAAGAACACACAGATTTTTACCTATTTACTGCCTAAAACTCATGTTTCAAGCAGACATTTTAGAACATATGCACAGCAACACATTCAGAAAACTCTTCTTTTGCTCCAAGCAGGGAAAAACAACTTGCTACACACAATTCAGTGATCCAAATGCTGCACATGTCACTGGTGTTGAGGTGATTATGTTACCATGCCTTACATAAACAGGGTCATTAGCAGAAGGAAGAATTCTGAATAATTGTATAATTATTATTATATATTATATAATTATAATAATTATACCATACAAGACTTACCTGATCAGACTTGGGAAAAAAAAAAATCAAGGGTTTAAAATAATGGAAGAAACAGAGTGGAGATTCATTAGGGAATTGTGTTACTCAGGGTTTCTTTCACAAGTTTAAAACACTTGATCTGGATGGACACTGCACACTCCCACTGAACTGGGAATATCATTCCCAAACCTCAACACAAGACTACCCTGGGAATGGAATAACAGGTGAGGTCAGGGTGGAGGAACCAAGAAATGGCAGCTCAGCACAAACATCCTGGAGGAACACCAAGTCAGGGAAAAGTGAATATTGTCCAATAAGAACTGAATATTATCCAGAGGTAAAAGGGTGGAAAGAGAACCTGTACACAAGATTGCTGGGCAACTTACAGGCCTGAGCTAAAGAACAAACCCAAACACACAACCAAACCACACTGAACATGCCAACTCCCACCATAAAATGAAAAAAAAATCCCTGCTCAAGCTTACTGAGACAGATGTTATCCAGCCCTTAAGACATCAAGCCAAATTGGAATTCTATCAACTAGTTATTGCAGTTTTAATCATATAACTTCTTGTTTGCAGAGATAAAAACCTTTCTATAAATAGAGGTATTAGAAAACAACTGACATTTCCCAATTTCTCCAAGCATCCCCTCTCCAGCTCTGAGCTGACAGCTCTAATTGTGCTTCTGCAGTTGCCAATAAGAGCTGTGCTTCTCATCTGCACAAACCTTTGTTCCACTAGAGGGGAACTCCCACTACACGAGGAGTGTCCAGTGGTAACCTCATCTTTGCAAGGGACACTGGAATGCTGAGTCCTGCTCCTGGATCCATAGTTTTAAAAGAATGCTGAAAAATTGGACAGGTTACAGAGAAAAGCCACAGAAGTTATTCCAAAGGAGGAGAAATTTTCTCACAGTTTCAAAAGAACCTAAACTGCTTTGAATATTAAAAAGATTGAGCTGTGTACGGGAAGAACCCAGTGCTCAAATGATCAAAAAATAGGAGATGTTTTCAAAGCTGAACATCAAACAGCACAACAAAATTAACAGCTGCAAAGTTAAGGCACAAGTCATGTTCAAAATGAAGTGAGTTTTATTTTAATTTAAGGGAGCTAGCCAACAGAACAAGCAGCCAAAGACGTGCTTAATATTCGACCTTTTCACTTCTTATAATCCACATTGTGTTTCTTCAGAGCCACATTTTGTATTTCCTTACTATCAAATTTAAAGGTCAAGTGGATGGCACATAATGCTGCCTGATTTGTGAGCTCAGATGTGTTTATTAATTAACCCTGGTGACCTCTAACTTTTTGAGTCTGTCAGCCTGAGCACCTCTCCAGAGCATCAGCAAGATGACCAGGCCTCCCCACAGCACAACACAACACACATAATGAGCCATCTCCGGGCTACAAACTGACCTGAAGGCTTCTCTAAGAAGTCTGAGATACTGCAGAATATAAAATATATAAAATAATGAATATGCAATTCAGAATATAAAATGCTTTCCCCCATGTACTTTGATGTAAGCACATTAGAAACTTGTCATCATCACTGGCATCGTATTTTATGGTGCTTTTTACATAAGAATAAAGTTTGTCCTTGCAAACAGCTCAACAATGCAAATCTAAAGAACTGATCTTCAGGTTCCAATTTATTCATGTCTGCAGCTCCATTTTTCCTGTTTAGCTCAAACCTTTTTAATGCAGTTAACAACTGATTCACATTTGTACAATAAAGGCTGGTTTCTTAAAAAGCTAAAACCACTGTGATCCTTTATATCCACAGATCAGATTGTTTAGAGCTTGAGGAGCAGTGATGCTTACCAGTAACACTGTCCTACAGATATATAATGGCAACATCACAGATGGAAATGCCAGTGGAGGTTTTAAATCCAAAATTTGAGCAGAAAGATAAGAAAAGGAAAAAAAAACCACAATGGTTTTGGACACAGAGAAGAAACAAAAGAAAACAAAGTACAGCAAGAATTCAAGAAGTAAAGGACACTCCTTAAAACAATGCAGCTTTTTTCCACCTAAGAGAACAGGAATAATCGTGACAATAAGAATAAACTAATTGAAAAAAGATGAGCTGCTTCAAATCTGGCCAGGCTGGAGCTGAAGTTCTTGCTATTATATTTATAGACAAAGTAAAACCACATCACAGAGGTAGAAGAATTTCTGCTGAAACTGCAGCAACCTCATGAGACAGTGTGCTGTGCCACAGAACTGTGCAGAGCTGCCATCCACAACAGAATCAGAGCTGGGAGCTGAATCAGAGCCACTCCAGGCTGCTCCTGCTCCCTCTCTCCTGTCCCAAATGATCGAAAACGAACAACGGACTTGCAAGTCCCAGAACCACCGAGGCTGGAAAAGACCTCGAGATCATCGAGTCCCATCTGAGTCACTGTGTCCAGCCACCCAAGGCCCTGCCAGTCCCCAGGAGGGTATCCAAGGAGGGTACCCACATGTTCCCGGTGTCTGTCCCACTCAGAAGGAGCACAAGGCAGAGGACAGGCCATAACCTGTGGGTGAAGATGGGCTGATGCCAAGATAAGTGTTTTATGCCAAAAAAGGTGATGCTTTTGTTCTGCTGTAAAGGTAGGAAACTCCATCCTATGATTCTTTCATTTTTAGGGGTGTGGGCCCCTTTGGTTCCTGATCAGCAAGGATGGAAAAGAGGAATTGGTGCTAAGAACACACCTGAAGAGCCTCATGAAGTAACTCCTGAAAGCTGCAAGGCACATCAGCTCTGACAGCTTCTGCTCAGCCCTCCAGCCTGGTGCTTCCCCAGGAACTGGCTCTGCTGCTCAGGGGCTCCAGTAATGCCCACATGCCCCTATCCACAGCTCCCCATGACTTCACACACGCAAACTTCTACGAAACATTCACTCACATTCTGTATTTGGTGGTGAAATAAGCAACCAGGTACTCCTTAAAAGGCAGAAAGTGCCATATTGCAACTTGGAGACACAAAAATATGCTTTTAAACTGGCCTTCTGAACTCCAAAAATGTCCATTCAGATGGAGTTTAAAGCAGCTAAATGGCTGTAATCTGGAAGAGGAGCCTGCACATTTCAGCAGCCTGATTTTGCCACAAAAGGTGTCCAGGTTCTCTTCCACGGGAGAGTTCGAAGTGACATTTCCTTTCAGTTCTCTTTGGGTTTGCTGGTTTGTTTCTCAGTTGGCAGGGGAAGGAAGGGGGAGTGTGCTTATGAATTTTTAATTTATTTTTTTTTTTCACAATGCCCCTCATTTTTCCTCCAACCACTACTTTACTTGCAAGGTTTGGGAACTTCCCCCTTGCTTCCATATGAAGTTCTCAGGTTGAAGGTTACAAACACACCAGTCAGTCCTCCAAACCAAGCACTTCTGGTCAAACTCTCACAATTTTGCTCTGAAATCATATTATTAAACACTTCTGGAGTATTTTGCACTGCAATTAAAAATAAGTCCTAGGTAGAAAGAATCAAATTAACAGTATGAGCATGAATTCCCATCTCCTTTTTTCCTTATTTATTTAGGCTTACCCAGGTTTGGGAGCCTCTGCTGAAGCACAAGATACACACAAGGCCAATAAACAGTCCACGACCAGCAATTCCCAAGGCATGCCAGGCACCCCCAGGGCTGGATTCACTGTAAAGATTCTCCTGTTCAGGTGCTTTGATCCAGTCCCAGGTGTCTGGCACCTGCTGGAAATCAGTTCTACTTCCAGCATCTCCAGCAAATATGCAAAAAAACCCCGTATAACACAAGTGACTTCCAAAACCTTAGTCAAAAAGCTGAGGAACAAGCTGTGCTTTTGAAGAAATGGGAGAGGTGGCCTCAAAACCAATATTTGGATTATTTTATTCTTACTTCTATGTATTTTTGGAGGACAGACTCTGTCAGATGCAGTCACTCTACTGCAAGTCACAGAACACATTGCTGAATGAATAAATGACTGCTTCTACAATTCCCATTTCACTTTGGTCTCCTGTAAATCACCTCCCCATCTCCCCCTCAGTTCCTCACTGCCTTCCCTGTGTGTTTTCCCAACAAACAGCCCTGTACATGGACACAGGACCATCAGTTACTGTCACAAAGCAACAGACCATAGTTGCAACAACTACCAAAACATGTCATATTTCTTGTCTTTAAAACCTGAGATTGCATTTGTTTCAGAATAACTTATCATTTAAACCACACTGCACCACATGAGAGCAGTCCATGAAGAGCATTAATCTGGAGGAAATTGATTTTGACAATTTTTTAAAATTTATTAAATATTCACTTTTGTCCTCAATGGGTATTGCTATTTTGAGAGCAGTAAACAGAGAGGTCAAGGGTGACTCATTTAACTTTTCATTCAACAGCTAAGCAAGCCAAAGAAAAGCAAGTTGTTTTATCAAAACAGAAGGGGGGAAAATAAATTAAAAATAAAAATCTAAATCAAGACTGTCCTGTGAAGGCTCTCTGAACTGCAGCTTTGTGATTCCACCTCTCAGAGCCAAGGCTGGCAGAAGACACTTGGTCATTCTGGCCCCACGGAGAATTTTCTGCCAACTCCTCCAAGTGTCAGTGCTTGCACACAAGGTTTCACTGCTGCAACAACAGCAGCAACAACCCTGCAGAGATGCTGAAATCAGTTCTGAGGCAGCACAAAGCACGAGGACTGATCTGTGTGTTCCCACACACACACCTGGGTCCCTGTGCCTCCTCCCTGGCACTCAGTCCAGCCCAACAAGCCCAGTGGAGCTCCGATTTTGGGCTGTGCCCAGTTCAGGCCTCACTTTCGAGGCTGAAATGCTCTACATTCACACCAGATACACCACCAGAGTTCCAGTGAGTGCTTCAAAAAGAAGAAAAATTAAGAAACAAAATTAAAAAAATCAACGGTAAGAAATCTCTGGGAAGATTTCTTTTCCCCCTGCACACAAATAGCTCATTCCACTGGCTGATCCTGCAGGGCCAGCTCGTGCACACAGCTTGGCTGCCACTTCTTAAGCTCTCCCTGCACATCACATGAGATTGGAGTGGTGAATTTTAGAAAGGAGGGATCGTTTAACCAACCCCAGGATTACATCAAACACCCAGTCCTTAATTAATAACTGAAGAAGTGGTTCAGCAGGAGTGTCTGCTGCGCTCCCCATTCCCCTGGCCCTTGTCTCCCTGCAGAATGGGCTCCCTGTGAGCTGAGAGGCATAAAGGAAATGGAAATTTCCACTGACAGGTTCCCCAGCTTTTGCATTTTTGCATAACATTGATAGTGCTGCACGACACAGACAAGTGACTGTTCTTTCATCTTCCTGAACAAACCGGCCTCTTTCCAACACACCCAAGCAGGGCTCTTTTCTGGCCTCAACATCTCCAGGTTTCTTGCATGTTTTCCTCAGGAAAATAGGAAAATTTTTGGCAAGTCTCTAATTAGGATCAAAACAAATCTCTCTTCCCAAATGGCTAAAAATATGTATTTTAAAAAATCAGCAAATTTGCCTATCTGTTAGAGGATCATATACAGATCCATGTTTTCATTCCAATAGTGGACATCAGACAATATCCACAAGGCATGAGAAAGAATTCTAATTTTAATCCACTTTGAAAGGAAATAATCCTGTGTTGGACAATGGCAGTTGATGGCCACGAACTTTCTCTTATGTAGGACCATTTGAAAGCAAATAGTTTCAAATGGTTCCTAGGAATAAGTGCTGTTTTAAAAGAAATATTTGTTCCTAAATGCAAGACTATTAAATTCCTGCAAGCACTGTAACAGCCCCTTCTCACACAGCTTCTAAAAGCAACGTTTGAGACTTGCCATTCCAAAGCCATATATATTTTTAAAAGCATGCATGTCGATGAATTTATACATAAGCAGGAGTGACTTCCTCCTAAAGCATTCAGGGGTGTCAAAGTCTTGCTCAGAAAGCAACTCCTGCAGTAACTGTGCCACATACAGAGGCTGCACATTTATAAAACCACCATCAAACACAGGAAAGGAATAAACATCGGCAGAAGCAAATGAATGAATACACACCTAAATTGTAAAGAATAAAATGCCAAAATAAGTAAAAACAAAACAAAAATCAGTCACAACCCTACACATTCTTAAATTTCCTCCTAATTTGGCCAAAGTGATCTCCCACATGTGCTTTGGCAGCAGTCTCTGATCTCACATTCTGTATGTTCAACAGCAGAGTTGCTGCAGCATCACAGAATGGTCCTCAATCCTCCTGATTAATGAAGATATTCCTTCACTCCTGTCAGAAACAGAGTAGCATTTAACAAACGATTGTTAAATCAGTCAGAAATCGGTAAGAAATGCAGGAGGAAGAAGGATGGTCTCCTCAGTCATGGGAAGACACAAGCTTCCAGCTCCCTTCTCACTGTGGTGGACACCTTTGGGATCATGAGGAGAGAAGGATTTCACCTTCAGTGCCCATAAAAGATTGAGACTTGTGGGATTGTGACCATTTCCTTCCCCCTCCGTGGATCTGGGAATAGGAACTAAAGCAAAGGCACTTGCAGTGTATTCCATGTGCTCTCTGGGTTGAGCTCTGACCGTGTTCTTAGGCAGAGTGACCACTGCCCAAAAACCAAAATACTCTTTTAAAACAAAGGGGGAAAGAAAAAAAACCAAACACAGCTGGTTGGATTTTGAAGCCCTCCTTTCCCTACAAATCAGACCACTAAAAAACCCCCTGCCGTGTGTGGAAGATCACTGAGTGGATCAGACCATGACACCTGTGGAACCACTCCTGTCACACCAGCAAAACCAACACGGTTTTTATGGACACTGCTGCACTTACACACACGTGGTTTGCTCCTCAACATCCCACCAGCACGTGCAGAACCTCTGCCATAAAGGATGGGCTGTTGTGATGCTCATGTCACACCCAGGCTGCCATCAGGAACACAAACCCTGCTGCTTTCCAGCCTGGCTGCGAAGAGCTGTGCTGCCAGCAGAGGCACAGTGGAAACAAAAGGAACGAGGGCAAGACAACCCAGTAACATTCCAGGGGTTCCACTGGTTTGGCTGTGCAAGCCACCTGGATCTGCCCCAGCTCCAGCTGCCAGTCCCAGCTCTCAGTCCATCTAATCTACATACCAAGGCTCTGTGGAGCTCATCAGTAGATTAAGCAGCCCCAGAGCACAAAGGATCATCTAATTTCACATTCCACTCTCATTTTAGACAAGTCATTCAGGCTTAGAAACGAAGCAAATTGCAACATTAATAAATTACATTAAAAAAAATTAACCAAAAAAACCCACACAGAAGCCTAAAAACCTCTGAGACTCCAGCAGTATTTATAAAATTACTGTTATAAACCAGAACATTGGCACAACTCTATCTATACCATCCAGAGAAGCTGATATACTGTCCTTGAAGCTGACAGATCTTCTGCTGGAGTGACTTAACATGTTGATTTTGTGACCTGTGTTTATGCAACGCCATCTGAAAGTTTAACTCCTCATACAGCATGAAAATAGAGACTTGTACAAGAGGAATGTGCACTGCCAGCACTTCTCTCCCTCAGCCTCCTCGGACCTGAGAACACATTAAGCACTGGCACTCACTGTTTAATAGCTATGTGTGTAAACAATTCACCTGATTTTCACAGAAAACTCAGAATTTTCTACACTCCTACCCCATCATTGTATTAATCTGTGTAAGAAAACACATGTAAGCACATTTGTCCTAATACAAAACCCCCCCAGGTTAAGAGAGAACAACAGGCTACTGTAAATACAGCCTCTGTCAAAGTTAAATAACCACAGGCTGCGTTTTTATCCACTTCATCCACAAAGAGTAATTGCTGGCATTTGCAGGAAGTTTTTCCTTCCAAAGAGAATCTACCAGAAGTCAATTTTAGTTCTAGTCAGTGCAGTTTAATCCTGCTACATTTCAAAGCTCCTGCTGCTGTTGGCATTCAAAATAAATCCAAGTCAAATGCATACTTTACTCAGCACAAAGGACACAAACAAGAGCAGAAAGTAAAGTTCAGAGACCCAACTTAAGCCAGATTTGCGGCTATTTTTCCCAGAGTGAAGTGCAGGAACTTACAGTGAGATTCCAGTTGATCTGTGGTATCCTGGTGTGAAGGTTCAGACTGAACAAAAGCAGGAGAGCCCCGGTAACCACGAGGGCACTGCAGCTCACAAACTCAAAGAAGTACAGGCCCTCGCAGGGGGAGCATTCCATGATGGTCTCGATGCAGATGAAGGCGGTCAGTGCCAAAACCTGGCAAGAAAAACAAGCGGGGGGGGAAAAAAAAAATATAAATAGATTTCCGCATTTTGAAAGTAGCCACAAGTATTCCTGAAATTTCCATCGGGAACACGATCAGTTTGCGCTCAGGAATGTGTGATTTTAGTTTACAGCAGGGCACTGTCTAAGGAGCAGAAACAAATGCAAAGCAGTGCAGGACTCTGGATTTGTGCCGTTCAACAAAGGGCATTTCAGCAAAATTACAAGGAGCCTTAACATCAAAATGACCAGGACACCCCAAAAAGCAGGAAACCCCTTCAGGCCATCGGCTCAATATGCAAGCAGCACCTCAAACATTTTATCCCATTTTGCACTCATGATATGCTATTCCAAAACCAGAAGATGGAATGCATTTGTCTACTGGCCAACCTCAAGCACAATCACATAATATCAATGCCATGTGACTGTGAAAGACATTTCAATGAAGACATTACTTAAAATGCACAACCAACTGAGATCTAAATCAACTCCAAACAGAATAGATTCAGGATCTCTACCAGTCTCCAAAAATGCCTGCCTTTTTCAAGTTTATAATCATCAATATGCTGCATTTCATATAAAAACATATTTTATCATTCCCCTCGAAGACAATAAAACAAACAGCTCATAGAGGAAGGAAAACCTCCTGGGGCTGCAAACACAAACATGTAACTGGGATAATGGCTGGTGACACTGAATTCAGGAGATATTTGGCAGAGCTGACACATGCAGAGTTTAATTCACCATTTAGGATGAAATGCAAACTCACTGTACTCTAAAGAAATCTGCCCAGTGGACAAAACTAAACTGCATAAAAATAAAAGCTCACTGTGAGCTGCCACTGAGAGCCAGCACAGACAGCACGAGATGCCCCTGGGAGCTCCCACGGAGCACACAACTCACACGGGCCGGGTCAACCCCAGAGCTCCCCAAACACAACTGGGAAAACAAAACAGTGGCACGGATGGGTTGGGTTTGGGTTTTTTTTTTTGTTTTCCAAGGCCTTCAGACTGTTTTGCTCTGGATTTTAAGACAACCACTTCCACCCACCCACTTACATTTTTCAGAAGGAATTCTCTCCTTGCTCTGCCACAATATTCTAATGAGACTGGAGGAGTCACTTCAGTTTGAGAGGGAGAAACTAAAGGAGATGGTTTCCTCAGAGCCAAATATACCACAATTTAAATGTTTTGTCCAAATAAAAGTTTAAGAGATTATAAAAACCGTAATAAAAATCAATTTCTGCTAAATTCTTCTTGGCCAATTTCAGTGTGTGCTTCATCCATTGGTTTGTATTTGCTTCCTTCAACAAAACTAACAAAATGAAGAAGGATTTTGAAAGAAGTTACAACTTTTCTCACCAACACCAGCAGTAATCTTAATTAAAGCATAATATCCCTCCTGCTTCATTTGCCACATACAGCAGCAAATTTAAGTTTTAAAATGGATTAAAACAAAGCAAAACTATTTTAATAAAAAACCTCACACTTGGTTGGAAAGTCTCTCTCAATTGGTACATGCTCATTAGGAGAGCACCTGCCATACTAATTTCTGTCAGCTAACAGAGCAGGGCAATTCCCACCAAACAATTCTGAATGTAAACCCAGTGACTAAACACTTCAGGTTTTATCTTTGACACTGAATAACTTCAGAAAAAAAGATCATGCAGTGAAATGGAATATTCAGAAAAGCAGAATCCAAGTCAAAGTATGATTTCAGCAATGACACACACATCAAAAAAATTCCTGTTTGGAACACAGCCTGATTTTAAATATTAGCATGTAATAAATATTAGCATGTAATTAGCATGTCTGTGAACACAAGCCTCATAACTGAAGATGACACTGAATACAATTTTCAAAAGGTAAAGCTCTAAAAATCAATCTTAGCAGTTCCAAGCAGGATCAATGCCATGTGTTAATGCTAAATATTAGCCAGCAAAACTTTAACTTTCAGATGTTCTAATATAATAAAGTCTCTATGTTTCTTGCCCCTATTTCGGATCTGTTATGACACTTGTAAACCTTTTATTCTTTTAACAGAAATGGTTCTGCAATATTCACTAGAAATACTGTAGGACAAGCCCCAACAACAGTAGGTTCATTCTCTCAAAACATGAGCAGCTCTGAACTGTGCTGCCAACAGGAGGCTGGAGGAGCCAGAATCCCTGGCAGCCCAGTCGCTGTGCTGGGCAGCTGTGACCTGGCAGATGGAGTCTCTGGTGTTCTGCTGACACAAATCCCACCCTGACTCTTCTCCACACCAGACAGCACTGCTTCTTCAAGGCCAACACACCCAGCGTGGCTACCAAAGCTCAAAATGGATCAAAGGGTTTCTTGCAGCCAGCATTAGAAACTAATTATGAGCTGAAGAGGCACTTGGAGCAATGAACTCTCATAATCACGTGGTATTTACATATTCCCAAGCTTGGAATTAATAAACTCCAGAGCAATTCTACCTCTGGAGTTCATTTTATCCCTTAAGAAACCATATAACACATTTACCTGTGACACACCCTTGTTGGTTGTGTACATTTGGGTTTGACTTAATTAAAGCATTTCCAGTGCAAGGAAAGATGTGTCATCAGTTTAACAACAGAGCACCAGGGCACGGTGCTCTGGGGTCTGTTATCTGCTCAGCAGGGGCTGGGACAGAACCTCAAGTGCCCTAGTGATGATGGAGATTTGGAATGTGCACAATAAGGGACTCCACAGGAACACGGTCACAGAGTGCACTGGCACACCTGAACACCTCCTGGCTGGGGAGTCAGGGAAGGGACAACACTCCCACACACACTGCTTCTAACACTTGGGTACTTCAACTAAGATTCCAACTCAGTGTGTTCCTATTTTCCTTGCAATAAAAATACATCTCACCCTTCTCAAGGATTATCCATCCTGCCAGTGCCACAGTGCTCTCTGTTACCTGCCCATTATTTGTCTTACAACAAAGCTATGAGAACAAATGAAATCCAAATTAACCACTGCATCAGAAAAAAGCTGCCCTCTCACAGAAACTTCCCTTTCCCTAATCACAATACAAATCTCAGTCTTCAATACAAAATACTTTCTCTTTGAAGCATCAGGATAATCTTGTTCTCCTACACATTTGTGAACTTGCCAGCAGCATCCTTCCAATTAACTACAAGTAATATGAGTCTGCTATTAAAACACACCAGTTCCACTTTCACTGACCATCCCCTCAGAGATGAATCCAATTTTGTGTTTAATAAAGAAGCAAATCACTCTGAGCACATGAAATGAAAGGGAAATACATGGGGTTGATTCTACAACCCCAGGACTTACTCAGAGAGCTACAATACTTGACAGTGTTGTGTAAATGCTGCCACTTGAGCCAAAGCAGTTTGTCAAAGGTCACGGCTCAGCCAGCGAGCAAGTTCATTGAAAAAAAAAAAAAAGGAAAGAAAAAGAAAAAAAGAATGTGTTAACATTTATTTTCTCTGTATTTTTAAATTTATGAAACAAATCATTTATGAGACAGGGTACATGGATGAGAGAGTGGATTAACACAATTCTGCCACCCAGACAGCCCTTATAACAAGGTCACAGAGCAGACTGGGGTGCCCCAGGATGTCCCACTGCAAACTGCAGACACACCAACACTCAGGCTCGGGCTCAGCTCCCCCACGCTGTTTTCTGAGGGACTGCAGTGCAGGTTCAGTGCTGATCTTCTCCTGCTCCCACACAATCTCTGTAACCATACTCAAGACACCTTCTTTCTCACCTCTGTTCATCTCCATCCCTGTCTGACCACCCATCCCTGCCCACCCAACAGGCTCATCTACACACAGCTCACATCTTACCGAGGCTCAAAGACCTCAAAAGTCGCTTCTCCAGAGCTTCCTACGCTCTTCCCTCTCCAACACCACAGGCCCAAGATAAAACTGGTACTACCCAGGAGAGCAAGGAAGGAGCAGGGAAGCCCCCAGGCTCCATGCAGAGTGGCACTGCCCCAGGTGACTGAGGCACAAAGCTATACCAGAGAAAACCCTCCCCTCCCCAGCTGCTGGAGCTCTGCCCTTGCTTTGCAACACTCACAAAACCGGGATCCAGGATCCTGTGTCTGCCTCCTACCACTGCAGTTCCAACACTAGCTAAAAAAATCAGAGAACCAAAGACCCGTACGGCATCGTATCAGAGCACAGGCCTCGGCCAACAGAACGCTGGCATTTGTCCAGCACGGGAGACAAACCCCCACTGTCACATCACACGTCTTTTCGTAGCTCAGGGTGATGAGATTTGACAAGTTTTTCCACAAGCAGAAGTTTCAAGGTTGGTTTACCAAGGAAAAATGAGAAGCTGAATGTGGTGGAGATCTCCTCTTACATGAATTACTGCTCTCTCCCACAAATAACACGGCTCCAGCTTCCTCAGGCCGAGGCAAGAAAGCCAGTTTGCTGTGATGGATGAAACAAACCTTTCCACTGGGTTTTCTCTACACCAAGCACTTTGGAGAGTTTTCTATTTCACCCTAATTCTTCCAATACCTTAAGATTTGCACAGCGCTCTTTTATTACTGGATTTCTCTTTTTTAACATTTGCTTTTGGTTTCTCTTTGCCCGGTGTGTGAGTGCAGCTCCAGCCCTGGGACAGGGCAAACACCTCCTGCCCTTCTCCCACCACCTCCCACCACCACAGCACCAAAGGCAGAAGGAAAAACCTCCGAGGAGAGGATCAAGGATGAGATGTATTTGCCAATAATGACTTTCTGTGTTTTAGCCTTGAACAAAGTGGCAAACTGTCCCCCAGTGTGATGCTTGGGGTGTTTGGCACTGCCAAGGTCACTGGGGCACAGGGCAAGGCTCTGTATCAAACAGCACTGAGCCCCCAGGGCAGCTCATGGAGAGAAACAGCCCCTGGCTGGAACGGGAGGAAGAGCCCACAATCTGGGGCCATGGAATTCCTAAAAGAGAGCCTCTACACAGGGATCCAATGTCCCTAAAGTCAGCCACATTAGACTGCTACCATGACTGGATCCATCTCAGCTTTCCTGCAAATTCCCCTGGAGAAGGGTCCTTAATGAAGAAATCATCTGCCTCGGGGCTGTGTAAATGGCTCATATTTACATCGCTTTCTTGGCAGCACAGGCACATCAGACATAAAACACCAAACTTCCCCAGAATGGAGAAAATGTGTTGTGACAGGCACCAACCCTGAAAAAAGAGCTTTTAGGAGGTTGCTAACAGTGTATTTTTCCTGTCAGAATATGCTGTGTTATATTTTTGAAGAAAATAATCAAAGAGCTTTGCACTCAAAATAAAAGACAGTTCTGCAATGAAAACAAAGTAAAAAATGAGTTTTCCTGTTTATCTAAAACATTACCACAGAAAAGCCTTATTGTGTGGTTAAATGACATAATTATGCCTGATTTCCAAAAAACCACAAAATGGTCAGCATTTTTTCTGCCTGAAAAACACCCACTGAATTTTAGGAAGAATGTCACGCTACCAAGACATTTTTACATCCAGACTGTTTAAATTAATGGTGCAGCAGAATACACATGCAGAAACTAGGGAAGAAATATATTGCTTTCACACCACTTAAAGTATCTGAAGACACTGAACTTTCTTGAATTAAAATCGAGATTTATTGTTCTCATTTACTTGGCCCAGCAGACCCTACTTTATGCATGAAACCAAGTGGGTCTCATTCCTTGCAAAGCACAAGCATTTCCCACATCTGAAACAGCTGGCACAGATCTGAATATTTGGGATCATATGGCTTAAACCCAGTCCTGCTCCTGCAGCAGGAAACCATCCTTTACCCTAAGCAGGAGAATGACTGATTTCCTGCCTGCTCCCAGCCTGCATCCTCAAGACTAAATGAAATGTGTTATTAACTCTGGTAATAGGACTGCAAGGAGCCTTAAATCACCAAAGGAGCATTGAACTTTTCTTACAAAATAGAAAGTTTAGGAAAACAAGCGTTACCAGAGAGGGAAAAGCACCATCCCTGATTCAGCACCCTGGATGAACTGAACTGCATTGGGATGGCACAAACACAGCACTGAACAAATCCACAGAAATTCAACCAGGCCTCCCAGTCCACCTCTCACCCAGTTTTGGTGGCAATGATAGAAGGAACAGCCAAAAATCTGGATTTCAGTTCTTCGTTGCCCCTCTGGTGTTTTACATGTGGCTGCAAAGTGTTCATTACTTCTTAGTTCACATTTGGCTATAACATGGCAGGACTTCAGCACATTAAATATTGTGGAATCTTTACTAAATTAGCTGATCTTTAGCCACCTCCAGCAGTTTTCTATAATCCTTAAAGATTCAGCTACTGCCTCTCAATTTAGGCAAAAGACCAATTCTAAACACAGAACAAACTGCTGAGCCCAGGAACAGTTTGAGGCTCACTGGGAGAAAGGGTCAGCGTTTGAGAAGGAGGGTAAGCAACACCCAAAGCTCCCACAACAGCATGAGAGTTGTTTTGAAACACTAAGGACACCAAACTGAGGCTTATTCTACAAACCAGAACAGTTAACTGGACTGAAGTGAACAGAAGAGATTCTCAGTTGGCTACAACAGAAATGCACCGATTTTAAAAGTGGGTTTAATCACAGGATCTAGGGAAAAAAAAAAAAAAAAAGCTACAGACACGAGGTGGTGACTTATTTCCTGCCAACTATGCACTAGTACAGCGTTTCACTTATTGCTTGGACACACTTATACAACATTCTTATCTGCTAGATAAATGTAAAACCAACTCCACTTCAAATATCATTAAACACATGGCAGGTTTTAACAGAAAAAACATAATTCTTCCTAACAAAAAAAACCCCAATCAAACAAACAGAACCCAAACAAAATCTCACTCTGATTTACATGTATTTCAGGTTTTATCCAACAAGCAGATGACCAAAAGAACCACAGCACAGAATCTGAAGCCAAGGCACATTGCAGAGAGGAATTTATTTGTTTTAGGCACATGATGTTTCCTCACAGAATCCTGAAGGTCATTCAAACATACCTTCCAGAGTAGACAAAAAAAGCATGAAACATGCCACCTGTTCCATAAACAAAAGACCACCAGTAGTTAATTTTTAGCAACTCCGTCCTACAGGAAGGTTCATCTGAAGCCCATGTAGAGCCATCCTTTAAACAAAGGCAAGCAAAACATGCAAAACAAAACTGGTTTCTCCCACCAGTTCCTCTCCACAGGAACCTGTGCCTCCAGAAACTACAATTCATGTGTAGCATAAATCAAAGTATTTTCATAAGCAGCAGGTCCTTCAAGACAGCAATGAACAGAACCCCAACATACCCAGTTCCACGGTCCTAACTTGCTCATTCACATGTTGCATTAATCACTTCATGCCCAAGCAATCCAGTGAAATGCAGAGCTCATGAATGGGAAGGTTTCCTCTGTCCCTGCAGCACACTGAGCTGTGCCAGTGGCTCCAGTGAGCGCTCATCACACAACCAGAGCAAGCAGATGGTTCTTCCCTTTTCACCATATCCTGATATTTGAGGCTTAATCCTCCCATCCACTGTCTCTGTCCCTTTGACAGACATCTGCAGGCACAGTTTTTTACAGCCACCTCTGATTCCCAAACACCACAAGCTCGTCTGTCTGACAGTGAGAGACGTGGCAGGTTCCTCAGAGGCAGCTGCAGCTCCCAAAGGTCACACGGGAAAAACAGAGCCCCGGTGTGCTGGTGAAAACCATAATTACACCCTGCACATCACACATGAGGGGAAGTTCTTATACAGTAAGACCACCCAACTCAGTTTCTTCAAGTCCAATTTCAGCACAATTTGATCAGCATTTGCAGTTCGTGTTCTTAGACAAGATAGGGAAAAATAGGGCAAAAAACCCATCATGCATTGGGTGCTGCACTGAATATAATTTTGTATACATTTAGTCATCTGCATCTTCCTCAGCCACTGCTGCAAGTAGTGGGGGCAGAAAGGAGAATAAATTATTTTGCCATTAGCCCCATTTGCTGCTAGTCCTACAACAGTAACACAGAGTAAAAACTGACTGTAGGTAGTAAAATGGGGAATAAATGTTGCTTAACTACTGAGTTCAAGTTAGTAACGAAGGCAGAGCGAAAAACAGCTTCCTTGAAAACCCTTGGCAATTCTTGTTACTCTTACAGACTGATTTCATCATGTCACTGAAGTCCCTGGAGTCACCAGCTTTGCATCAGCATTTAGGAGCTGGTTGATACCAACTATGTGGGATGCTCGTGTGCAGGAGAGGCACCTCCCTGTACAACACCCAACTTGCCATCCCCAACCCTCCAGCAAGAGTGAAGTGTCCCCTCCAGTCCATTTCCTGGCATCTTCTATTAAATCAAGTCATGAGAACTCATAACCCATCACATCTTTGCTATTTAACCAAAATAGGTAAATACAGTGATCCTGTTTTGTTCTGAGGCTGCACTGTGATTGTGTCTGTATGATTTTTAAATAAAATAATAATTAAAAAAAAGCTCTTGCTTTATTCACGAGAATTCTCCACTCAGCTCTTAAAAACAGAGAAATATCAACACTTCTGATCTGGCTTTGTGTTCCCGTTCACAGCCCAGCCTGTGCTGGAAACCTGGCTAGTCAAAACAATATTAAAATACAGGACTGAAAATCTGCTAACAAGCAGTCAGATAAATTAATTGATGTGTTAGTTTTAAGAAGTAAATGTGTACTCATACAATTTGTCAAGTATTTGATCTGCACAGCCTCTAGTTTAACAAGCCTCTTTTAAAAAGTGCCAGTTCTATTTTAACACTATCAGAATCAGTGTGTACCCTTTAAAACCCCATTTAAGCCAAATTATGAGTAAACATCAAACATCCCACAAATACTAAAACAAGAAAGGAATTTTAATGAGAAAACAATCAAGAACTTCAAGTAGTCCTGATGAATCCGTAAAGTTTTTTGGGTTTTTGTTGGAAGGAAATGGTGCAAAATGTCCTTGCAATCCCAACGTTCCCAAGATTGCAATCCCGAGGCTCCCTTAGATGCCATGCCTTAAAAGGCAAAAAGAGTCTAGACATGCTGGTCAAAGAGAATGTTAAGAAAAGAGGTGCAGGCCAGCAGATGGAAGAGCCCTGCCAGCTGTCCTGGGAACACGAGAAACCCCAGCCCTGTGTGCAGGGTCCCAAGGGACACACAGCAGGGACCCAGGCAAAGGAGACAGCTCCCAAACCTCACTGCACAACTGCCAGTGCACCTCCTCGGGGTTTGTAACTCCAGAACGGCTCTGCAGACTGCAAACAAACCAGGCAGGGCTGGAAAGGGTGGGAACACCCCAAAAGCCTCTGCCCTCACCTGCTCAGCACTGCTCCCCACTGCACAGCCACCGGCAACTGCAGGGACTCAGCACCCCAGGGCTCCTGGGACTGTGGAACTGCACCTCTCCCAAAATAACCCACATTTGATAGGACATCACTTAGGAACACTTTTAAGTGCTTAATAAAAGGTTTCATCTACATTTGATAAAAAGTTTCTAAATGCAACAATTAGTGTCTTTTAGGAGAGCACGTGATCAAACAACTAAACTTATTCACAATATTCAAGTGGCATTGTCAGCTTCTAGCATGAAAATAATTTCCTAAGACAGAAGTTACTCGAGCTTATGAAAGACTTGTGGAGTTTAAGCATTTCATAATATTCCCAACCACGCTCGTTGCTTTCTTGCATGAGTATTTCAGTTAAAAAATGTACAAAAGTAGAGAAACTTCCTAATATGGAAATGGTTGTAGTCAATTCAGAAAGTAATTTGGAAAAAACCTGCCAGACCTGTTCTGAGCAGTGCTGTATCACTGGCACATTTACAGTCTGAAAATAACAAGGTTTGGCGTCAGTGGGAGTCACAGCAGAAGCATCACCACGTGCAGCTCCAGACACAGCACGGGACGTGTTCCTGCACTGGGCACAGAGATGGATATTGGGCTTCTAAACTGTCCTGAAAGGAAGGGAACAACCACAGACCAGTTCAGCTCCCCTTCAGCCTGAACACTGTCAGTGTACACACAAGCTGTTTAAAGACTTGTCAAGCATCAGCACCTGAATATCAAGCTCCATTCAAAAAAAGTTTAACTTGCAGATCATACTGAAACATGTCTGGGTAAAAACACTTCTTCCCCAAGCTAAGGCATTAACAGCAGAGCCTTAATTACAATTCATTAAGCACACCAGTCAGAAAGCTGACACTCTTGAGGTACAGCTCCCACCTTAATTTGCACTGAGTGAGATTAGAACAGCACAAGCTCCTCTGCTTACCTGAACTCACCTTAGGCACTGTTAGGACTACACCAGCTCTAACACCTCTTTGCCCATAGTCAGTCCTATTTCTGACCCATCTTTTCTCTCCTCATGAGTGTATGTTCTTGCACCTATTCTACAAGTTGGTGTTGTCCACCCTCTGCTTCTCTTCTAACCCCCTCCTAGAGCTGATGATCCAAGTTCCAGAGAAACCTAAACATTATTTCCATGTTTTGGAAGCAACTGACTCCACAAATCATCTGAGAATTGGGTGACTTTTGGTTTAAACCAGAAAGTATTTTTTTAATGCAGCTCTAATAAGTGGCCACCTCTACCAGCACAGAGGACCAGCAGCTGAGCCACTGCTGAAATGCCTCTTCATGGTGCACCTGCTTCTCTTTGTATACAAAATTTCAGTACAACATTATCTGTTGAGGTCTAGGCAGATGTTTCTGAAATGCAATTTGGAGCACTGGCTGTTGAAAAGGGTGCAAGTTGATTTGACAGAACAGTGTGTCCACTCTCATAAGTCACAGATTCTTCCTATACTGGTTATGTTTACAAGCAAAACCAACCTCTTACATTTCTGGTCCTTGTCTTCTTATCTCAAGATGACAATTAAATCAAAGCCTCATCAACAGAGGACATTACCAGAAAAATTACAAGCGATGAAGGGAACTTTCCAAATATTAATACCATTAGAACCAGATTAGTGGAGTGCATCTATTACCATTACACTGGTTCATAGTGGGAGGAAAAAAATACAGCATACTTTGGACAGAAATAACAGAACTTCCTTCTGAATGCAGAATTTAAAACATTCCACCATTTTAGAGAAAAATTTCTACCAGGAATTCGGAGTTTACTGACAGCAGGACACCAGCCCGTGGCCAGATGGGAGTTAAGAGACATCATGAAAGAAACCAAAACCTAAGCACCTTTCTATGGGAAGACAACCACAGTCATTTCTTTAGTTGTACACAGAAACAATAAAAAGCCAAGCCAAACAAAATAATCTCCTCATTCTTCCCTGGCAAATGGCAGGATAAAAATACCACACAGCAAAGCAGAGCCACAACCTTTAAAGAGAAACCTTTCTGAAGGGAAATCAAGAGTTTCAGAGACACTGAAGGGACAAAGGTTACCTCCAGAAGATTTCTAAGCATATTTGTGCATTATAAATGTGATCCTTTTAATACACTACTATAACAGCCTTTTTCTAAGGTCAAATGCCAAAGATCACCTGTACCTGCTGTCACACTCAGCATCATCTTAAAACAAATATCAGTGAGAATCACAGCTCAGTATATGACACACAAAAATCACAGGGATTTCTTACATAAACACTCATTCATTGTTTGGAAACTATAAGGGAATAAAAGAAGGACGACACAGTTAATCACAGAATGACTGTAAATTACCAACGCAATCCTAGGATGAAAGAGGAGGCTTGAAAAGTGACATATCAACCACACGGGTAAGACACACCTGAAAGGTCCCTCCTGCTGAGAGAAACCATCCCCTCAGTCAGATGGTGGTGCAGGAAGGGCATCTCCACAGTCCCAAGAGCAGAGTCCAAATCACTCTGTCTTGCCCTGGGCAGCAACGTGAAGGTTGAGGGCAGACACTGCCTCAAATGCCCGAGGAGGAAGGAGCAGGAATGGGAGTGGCAATGTCAGCACAAGAACAGATATCTATCTGTACATTTGCTAGAACTGAGTTCACACCAAAAACGAGGTGAGTACCTCCAAAGTGCAGAATAAATGGACAAAAGCTAACTTTAAGGTGAAAGCTGTGCATAAAAAGGGCAGGCACAGGGCTGCCTGGACCCCAAAGCTGCCCTAGGAGCTCAGACATGTCCTGCAGTGCTCTGCCTTCACCCAGAGCTTCACATGCAGGACCCACGGCCTGACTGCCCTGAGCTGACCCAGCCACCACGTCCTACTGCCCTCTGTCACACACACCCCAATCCCTGCAGCTCAGTTAACACCCACTTACACAAAACCAAACTTCACAGTACCCAGCGCAAAAGCAATCTCAATTTACTCACACTGATTCAGCAGCCAGCTGGCAACTTTTCTGATTTACAGAATGCACCCAGCTCCCTGCTCCAGCCACCATTCCCAGCCAGGAATCACAATGCTGGGAGAGCCAGGGCAATGGACCAAGTCAGACATGCCCCACAATGGAGCTTGGGGGCTCCATCTAATCCTCCCCTCCACCCGCGATCAGAGTGAGCTGCTGAGCTGAAGGCCCTGTGAGACTGAAATGGTTAATGATTTACACATTCTAGGATTGCCAGGAGACTTCTGCAGGCTGGGCAGAGGCAGCTGGACCCATCCCCACTGCCAGCGCTGCTGAAGGTGCCGAGCCCTGGGAAGGCAAGCGGAGCTGTGATTCCCAGAGAGCAGCCGGGATTCCCAGAGAGCAGCCGGGATTCCCAGAGAGCAGCCGGGATTCCCAGGCCAGGAGACCCTGGGGGCTCGTGGCATGGTCTGGGACACAGTCCATGGACAGAACAACTCCTGACTGCTTTGAGTGTGGGGGCTTCCCTCCCCACCCCCAGCTGACAGACAGGGAAGCTGCACCTGCCCAGTTCCATCCCCAGACCCCGTGCACAGTGACTGTGAACGTCTTTGCACCCTCATCTTTTCTCTCCCTCCCCTTCTCCTGCCTTTCCTCTCTCTCCCTTATGCATTTCCCCCAAAGGTTATCTTTGTGCCATACAGATGAGATACAGATGATAACACCCAAAATGGCAACATACCTGTTTACCTGTGAAACAAAACTGCTCTAAAATGAACCCTACATATATAAGGTTTCAAACACCGATTATTCAGTGTGTTTTCACTCTAATCCACCCCAAGGGATTTATTAATAAGAACCTGGGTTACCCCCCCTTTCTGGGGTGGGTCGTAACAGGCACCAGAAGGCAGAGATAATTAAATATGAGATTACTGAACACTTCATAGTAGCTTTCAACCAGATTCTACCAGTTAGCAATTAGCTTACTGCTTGGAACATAGATGTTATTACTCTAATTTTCTAATATAATTAACAATGAGAATTCTCAATAGCCTTATAAGCCATGCAAAGGTGTATTGCTGGCTTTTGAATTTTTGTTTTCTTCACTGCAACAGAACCTGATAGCAAAGAGTTTTATTGTAGTCCTGGCCTCAGCAACCAACTTGTGAATCTGGAAATGTGTAATGACAGTAAGCCACAAAACAACTTTTTCCAACTCTCCACCAATGAAGATGGAACTTTTTATTCTGAAAACTGTGAACATATGAACTGTTATTCCCACCAGCTTTCACTCAGCTCAGACTCCTGCCTCCCCTGACAGGCAACATCATCTCCTACAGACAACAGGACGAGAGCAGGCACGGAGTGATCCTTCCCAGGGCACTCAGCAGCAGCTCACAGACCTCCCAGGCTGCAGAATTATCTTCTTTAAAAGGAATCTCGGATGGATTTCTGCAGCATTTGGAGCAAACACTTGAAGACAGCAGTGTCTGGGGCCGTGGGAGCCACAGAAACCATCACGAACCACCACATACAGGCTACAGGTTTGCCCTTTTGCTCCTTCCACCAGGAGGCTGCTCTGTGATGCCACTGCTCCACTTCAACCATTCCTAACCCCACCACTGCTCCACTTCAACCATTCCTAACCCCACCACTGCTCCACTTCAACCATTCCTAACCCCACCACTGCTCCAGATAAACCATTCCTAACCCCACCACTGCTCCACTTCAACCATCCCTAACCCCACCACTGCTCCACTTCAACCATCCCTAACCCCACCACTGCTCCACTTCAACCATTCCTAACCCCACCACTGCTCCACTTCAACCATCCCTAACCCCACCACTGCTCCACTTCAACCATCCCTAACCCTACCACTGCTCCACTTAAACCATTCCTAACCCCACCACTGCTCCACTTCAACCATCCCTAACCCCACCACTGCTCCAGATAAACCATTCCTAACCCCACCACTGCTCCACTTCAACCATTCCTAACCCCACCACTGCTCCACTTCAACCATTCCTAACCCCACCACTGCTCCACTTCAACCATCCCTAACCCCACCACTGCAGGCACTGGCCAGGACCACCTTTCCCATCAGCTGGCCCAGCTGTCAGAGGTGATAAACGTTACCTCAAATCAAGTGTCTGTGCAAACCTGGCAGGATCCTGGTGAGAACCAACGGGACTCCCAGCAGGATCCTGCCTGGCTTCCTCAGAACTCACGTGGTGTCCTCAGAACAGCCCACCCGGAGCTACAGCTCCCAGAGAAGCTGAGCAGCAGGGAATATTCTCATGAGTCACCCTGGCAATTCCAGTGGGAAATACATCTAGACCCAATTTTTAATGACATTGAGGTCCTTGAAGGTGCAGAATTACAACAATCAAGGAAAAAACAATAATGTATTTAGAAAAGCTGAAAACTAAAATGAAGAGGTGGGGAAAAAAAAGAAATCAGTCTCATCTAAAGTGAAACTTCCCAGCAAAAGGAGGTACCTGCCAACCAGCCCATCTCTTCTGGATGGCAGCAGTGGGCCCCTCCTGATTCCTTTCTTCAACAAGACCACTAAGGAAAGAGAGGGACTGTCCTTAGGAAATTCAAGGGAATGGGGGAAAAGTACTGAAATAAAAGAAATAATTTGAGGATATTCATAGCAAAGTTCCAGTGATATCCATTTGATTATTGCACAATAGTCTCCATGGGAAGTATTAAAGCCATCAAAAGCATGAGAAACAAATTCATGCCAGAAGACTAATGAGAATAAACTCTAAATAGCATTCCTGCTCTGCTCCCCAAGGGCAGCTGTCTGCTCTCTCACACCTTCCACAGGGAAGCTACTACTCCATTTAAATGCTGGAAAGTCAGCTGAGATAATTTCCCCAAAGGCAAAAACATCTCTGGCCAGCACACAAGTGGACTGGCTTCTACCTGACTTTCAGTTCAGACTCTCATTAAAACAAAATAAAAAGGCACAGAACAAACATGAGAGCTCCAAGCTACTTTTAGTCTTCCCCACCCTTCATTTCCCTTTGTGTTGTTCACTTCCCACCTGTCCAGTGACCCCCACCAGGTGTCTCAGCCAGCCCAGGGCCCTGAACATTTCTTTTCTGAGATGGTCCAACACTCACCATCTCCCTCCAGGCTGCTGCTTTCAGAGGCTGCATGCCCAGTGCCAGCAGATGTTTCCTCACACATCCCAACAAACACACACACAACTATTTCAACAGAGCAGTAGGATACAGCCAGGAGAGCTCCTTCTCAAAAAGCTCACCTACCTTGTATTTTGAAAATACAACATTTTCAAAAAGAGGGAAATGGTTCAACACTAAGCTGTTCCACGTGGCCCCTTCCCTCATTCCCTCACACTGCTATCACTGACCACTGGCAGGCAGATCCAAGGACTATGAACTGCTCAGCTGGGCCATGAAGAGGAGTAAGAAGCCCTGAATCATAGAGTTTTCTTGGTCTGCAGATCCAATCTGAACAAAAACCAGAATGCTGTTCAACCTTTCCTGGGAGTCAAGGGAAAGCAAGCCAAAACCAGGCTCAGAAATGAGCTGCACAACACTACACATGAAATATTATTACAACCCATTATGTTGGTGCCCCTTGAAAGGACAGTTCAGGGCATATTCTGTTGAAATGTTAATAAATGAGTTTAAACTGCTGTCCCCTCCAGTAGCACTTAAATTACTCCATACACCTCAAATGCCATGCTTTCCCTCTTGTAACAGCTCCTTCATTTGAATCAATAAAGAGAAACCTACAACAAGGAATAGAACCCTACACCTATTTTCCTATACCTATTTTCAGTGATGTGGATTTCCCCCACTCCCTGTCCCTTCCCCTTCTGACAGCCAACACGAGCATCTGGAAGAAGAGCCATCCAAGCCACAGTGCCCAAGAGTAATCCTCCCCACACAGCAGCACTGGCCAGTTTGTGGAAAACCCTTCAACCCAAGATTAGAACAAACTGCAGTGTTTGCCTTGAGCTGATACTTTTGCCTGCCAATCATGTATGTATTTTAAGACAAATCCTGATGCTAAATGAAGCACATGCATTGTAATCTTTCCTGTAACATTCTTTTTACTAGAATATATTTAGAGCCCTTTTATCCCAACCAATACTTGTCTTTTTTTCTTTGTGTGCAACAAAGGGAGTTCCTCCTTGTTCTTAAGAGATAGAGTTCTACACAATGGACTTTGATACATTTCCGTTCCTACACAGTATTTTTGCAAAGGTATCAAACATTATAATTAAAATAATTATACTTGGCAAAGAAGTAACTGTGGAATGTGCTCCCTCTTCTTTCTTTTCCAGCACTGCTCAGTTTTCTAATGGTTTGCTGCTCTACCAGTCCTTACCAGGAAATGATGGAGCTGCTTTTGAGAACAACTGTGCAGAAACTAAGGGTGTTGAGATGGTGCACAGGCTTCCACCTTGCAGTAGTTAATTTAATTTTTCATTAACTTCTCACCCTCTGGACTCATCCACTCCATAGGAACCGCGTGCAATAGCTCAGGTCACTTTAACAACAGGGCACAAAACATGACTCAGTCCCCCTGAAGGCACTGCTCTGCACTTATCATCTTCCTAACAATGCCCTGGGAGCACCAAAGTCTTAGCCCAAAGAGAAGAAAACCTCTGTAACTCCAGCACACTGTGGTTTCCCCTTCATCTTTCTTTACATCACTTACGAGGTCTGCTCCACGTATCTTTGGAATCTGTTCCAAGCAAGTCAGAGTTTAACAATAAAGGATTCACTTACAATCAGTAACTGCTCATTTTAATGACAGGTTTTCAACATGACTTGCCACAGTTATTAGTGTACTACAGAAAGGATCTGCAGTAGGAACTGAAACAAAAATCCCCAGGGCAGATTATTTCAGTGTATTAGGCAGCACCACCCCAGGATTTCTACCACATGGCCAGTTTTTCACAGTTCAAAGACAGGTAGATGTTGCACAGTGATGACAGATCCTTTGGCTCCAGTCCTGAACACACACAATGCAAACACTGCTGTTCCCTGTTGTTTGACTACTGGGTAACACGCTCGGTGCTACCACTTGCACACCACAGATTCTGTTCTCCACTGAGGAGACGAGGAGAAAACAAATCACACTTCCAGAACCTGGATTTGACTAGGCATTCATAAAAACTGATCCCACATTCATCACCACAGTCCCCTATAACCTCGTGGCACAGCTGAAGCAAGGATACTTTCAGTGTGTTTTACACCAAACCTGCATGTGCAAGCTCTGCCTTGTGCTAACCAGCTGTGGTTTTAAACGCTGGAGTTACACGTATGAAATATTAAAATCTTTCTGCCATCACAGTCCTCAAAGACCTCATCCATTTTAAGTTAAAACTGCAAGAAAATACTTAAAAATTTATTTCGAACTTACTGCCATTTTCATGAAACACCTATTTTCAAATATCCCGAACAACACATTTGTTGGTTTGAAAAATATGAACATCAAAGTGACTTTGCAAGCGGATCAGATGAAGGCAAACATCAGCATCAGCACCAGGAAAACCGCCGAACGCTCGGGTGTTACTGCACCTTTCACCGCTCCCAGACCCGCGGGGGCTCCATCGACCTGAGCGGCTCAGGTGTCCCAAAGTACAGAACGAGCACAGCTCACGTCTCATTTCACAATACGAGCGCGGGGTTTTTTTACGGTTTATTTCCTTTTGCTCGGTGCAGCCCGTCACGGCAGCAGGGATGGGAGTGCCGTGGCAGCTCCAAGCGGATCCGCCCGTGCCCGCCGAGGGGACCCTCACCGGGCAGGGCTCCGGACACCGCGAGCCCCTCCACAGTGACAGAAGGGTCCGTATTTACTGCTGAGAAGTTGTCTCTGCAGTTCCTTACCCTGCACGACCTCGGCGGCGGCGGCGGGTCCGTGAAACCCGCCCGTCACCACGGGCACCCACGGGCACCCACGGGAGGTCACGGTCGCACCGGCGCGCGCCTGCCCCGCGGCGCCCGACGCTCCCTGCACCCCGGACCTGCCCCCGCACCCTGGACCTGCCCCGCACCCCGGACCTGCACCCGCACCCCGGACCCGCGGCTGGGCCGGCCGGACCGACCCGCCCGGGCCGCACTCACCCCCTCGGCCACCTCGCCCCTGCCCAAGTGCCCGGTCCCAGGGCCGTACTCACCACCTCGGCCACCTTCATCCTGCCCAGGGTGCCCCGCAGGTAGTCCAGGTCGCAGCGCAGGCCGCCCAGCCCGCGGCGCTGGCTGACGGGCTCTGTGGTGGGCTGGTAGGGGCTGCTGGCGGCCGAGATCATGGAGGCGCTGGACGCCTCGCCGTCGAAGCCCTCCAGGTCCTCGCCGTTCCTCATGGTGCCGGGGCCGCCGGGGCCGGGCCCGGCCCAGCGCCGCGCTCAGCTACGGCCGCGGGCGCTGCATGGCCGGGCCGAGCCGGGCCGGGCGGGCCCGGGCGCTGCCGCCGTGCCCCGCGGCCGGGCGGGGCGGGGTCCGGGGCGGCGGGAGCAGCCGAGCGGTGCCCGGGGGTGCCCCGGAGCGGAGCGATGTCCCGGAGCCCTGCCCGCCGTCCCTGCCCCAGTGCTCGGGGGCGCTCCCGGCTCCGCTGGTCCCGCTCCTAATCCCGATCCCAATCCCCCTCCAGACGCCGGTCCCAACCCACAGCACAGCCCGCTCCGAGCGGCGCCGCCGCGGCCGCTCCTCCCCCTGCGCGGAGCGGAAAGGGCGGGCAGAGCCGGCCCGGAGGGCGCGGGGCCGGGCGGGGCCTGCGCTGCGACCGCCCCGCGGGACCGCACCTGGGCCGGGACCGCACCTGGGCCGGGGCCGCACCTGGACCGGGACCGCACCTGGGCCGGGACCGCACCTGGACCGGGGCCGTACCTGGCCCGGGAACAGGGACAGCGCCCTCCGGACCGCACCTGGACCGGGACCGCACCTGGGCCGGGACCGCACCTGGACCGGGGCCGTACCTGGACCGGGAACAGGGACAGCACCCTCCGGACCGCACCTGAGCCGGGAACAGCCACGGCACACCTCCGGACCGCATCCGAGCCGGGAATCGGGGACGGACCACACCTGACCAGGGAACCGGGCAGGGACCGCACCTGAGCCGGGAACAGCGACCGGACTGGGGCTGGGGACGGTCCCGGTGTCCGCCCGGCCCTCGGGCACTGCCGGGGCTCCACAGGCGCCGATGGTGGTGCCGAGGCTGCGAAAGCCGACGCTGCTGACACACCCGAAATGCACCCGCAGCTCGTCCTGAGCACAGCCCCGAGCTGCAGTGCCTGCCCCGAGCTGCAGTCCCTGCCCCGAGCACAGCCCCGAGCTGCAGTGCCTGCCCTGCCCGGCACTGCCTCTCTCCTACACTGACCCGCACCCGCAGAACTCCCAACAGCGGAAACCTGCCGAGCATTCATCCACCAGTGTTACCTTTACGTGTTTCTAAATAGTGACGTTTTCCAAGTAAACAGTCTTTACTGATTCTAAATCACCTTCTGGAGGTACTTTCTCTCTCGCTGTGTCACCACTAATAAGGAGAAATTGCAACATAACCTGGCGAATCCAGGTGAGTGGAATGCAGCCGTGTGCCACAGACCGAGCTGGAACCCGAGCGCTCAGTGCTGCATCCTGTGATCTGCCAGGTTATCAGCCAGGTCCCTGCTCCTATCCGTGTCCCTCACAGTCTACACTGTTTTCTGTTCCCCATGACAGGACTTGAACTGTTCTAGCACCTTCCTCTGGCCTCCCAGAGTCTGTCTTTGGTCCTTCTGCTTTCCATGAACACTTGGATTATCAACCTTGGAACTTTCTTTCCGGTTGCCTCTGTGTTACTTCATCTCTCCCTTTCAGTTCTCCTGGGGGTCATTCCCAGTCATGGCTTGGTTAACTGGAGACGCAGCTGACTGTGCAGCCAATGCAAGTCCTTTCACAGCCTCCCTGGTGCTGGAAGAGGCCGATATTCTCAAGCAGGACAAAGAGAAGATGCATAAGAAAGGGAAACCATTGCCCTTTGGTGAAGGGTGAGTGGCAGGGAAATAAAAGATAATTAAAATGAAGCATGAGCAAGGCATGGAGAAGGAGGGGTGGTCACATGAAACCAGCCTAACAGGATGAAATCGTAAATGTAAGGGGGGAGTCCTGCACCGGCACAGGGCTGGCCACGATGGACAAACAGGTTTTACAGTCTCGTACTTCAGTTCTTGTATAACTTCTGGGAAATCAGAAGCCTCACAAAGCTCCTTTTCTTGCAGGAAGTATCATGAGGAGGCGGTTGCCACTTCTGAGAGCATCTCTGGATTATAACTTGTGGCTCCCCAGCCGTTTCAGGAGCACAGGTATATTTACCTATAGAGACAGTTAGCGTTTGTTTTGAGGGACTGCTGTGGCTCCTCTAGAAAATTGTCCTCACCAAAATAAGGAAAACATTTTTTATACATGCAGCAAATATTATTTTGGTGACTCATTTGCAGTTCTAACTACAACATATCAATATGTTCAAAGAGAATCAAAAGGTGGTGTTGCAGGAGGTAAATGAAGGACAAAGGGAGAGACAGTTCAGTGATTTAAACAAAAAACAAGCTGATAAGAGATTGTAATTCTGGGGTTTGGCTCAGCCACTGCCTCCTGCACACCCTTCAGCAAACCTCCTGATAGCTTGGGTTTCTTCTTTCTCTTCACTTTCTTCTTCCTTTCTTATGGATAACACAAAGTTGATTTAAAATCCCCAGAGCAGTTTGAGGGTTCTGGGAAGTGCAGACACACGGAGCCCCCTGTTCCTTAGGGAGCCAATTGCCCAGGTAGGGAAGCTCAGCCAGTGTTCCCTGTGCTCCATCAGGTGATGTTTGAACACCCGTGAGGGCTGTTCCGAGTGTCCCGAGTGTCCCAGCTCCGAGGGGAGCCCACGGTGCCCCTCTGGCGCCAGGTGGGCACGGTCAGGGACCCTCCAGAGAGGGCACAGCTCCAACCCGAGCCAAACCAGGGGCTTCTGGCATCCCCCTGCACGGGTGGGTGGGCTGGACACACTTGGCAAGGCCTCCAGAGGTTCCTGCCAACACTGAACAAAGGAATCCTTTACACACATTCCTGCCTGATGCGGCACCTTCTCAGCCCCGAAGCACTGCCGGGAAAAAACCTCTGCGTTTCGTATGTAAATAAAAGTATCGATCCGGTGCAAAGGTCGCTGCCTTCAGCCAAGGCGGGTCCTTGGCTCTCCGATAACTCGGGGTTTGCAAGTTGCTCTCCAAGCACAGCCTGGCGTTCCATTGTGTGCCTGCAGAGACAAGGAAAGTGGGCAACTGGGTCAGTGATCACCACCCGGGACACCACCCGAGTATCGAGCTAATCAGGGCATGGAATTCACCTCAGAGGACTTCACATCCAGCTAAAATAGGACTAAAGGGTGCAAACAAGGCAGAAACAGCACAGAGGGGAAATCCAAGCATGCAGTTCATAAATGAACATGTGCTGTAATTAAATGAGCTGAGATCTGGGGGTTTTACTGAATGGTTAGGCCAGCTCTGACAGAAATAAAAATTCCCTGTCAGAAAGAATCTCCAGCGCAGTGGTCAGGAATTAAAATCAAGTGGTGATTCAGGTGTAAAAAGCAGTGGAAAGAGAATCATAAATATTCTCATCAAACTGAACAAAGCAACCCTGAACTCTCAACTTTCATCTCAGCTATTCCTACAGCCTTTAATAAACAGCCTCTCATAAACTTCTGAACTGCTTGTGGGTTCATTTCATTAAGTGTTATTTCCAAGATCAAACTGTCTGATTCTATTCCAGTTGAATAGGAATATCACCTCAAAACCAGATTTTTAAAGCTGCATTTATGTAGTTTTAACACACTTAAAAGTATTTTAATGCTTATACATAAAATTTTGTAGATCTGAATGGTACTTATTAGGAATGGTGTTTCGATGTAGTTAAGAATGTAAAAGGCATTAGAATTCTAACGGGAAAGTTCCATCTGTGCAAGTACCTGAAAAGAGCCGGGAGGTTCTTTAAGAAATGCTCCGGTATTTCCACATGACCTACCGAAGGGAAGGAGCGCTGGTCTGCTGCCAAATTCCAGGAGAGCTGAGCGGTGATTAGAGTTTAACTTCAGCATCACACAGGAGGCTTTTTTCCCCCTCGAATTTCTCAGTGTAAAAAAATGCTGAAACTCTTTCTCAGCTTTTCAGTTGGGGGGAGAAAAAAAAACCACCCAAACCCCACCCTAAAAAGCTAATAAAGAACTCGCTTTAGGAAAACATGTGGTAGCTTTGGGTGCCTCGGGGCACTGAATTGTCCCTTTGCACAGTGTGGGAGTGTGGCACGAACACTCGGGGGCTGCAGCCATGGGAAGTGGGCAAAGCATTTTGCTGAGTCAGAGTCAGGAATTAACACAAGAATGAGCTGCGAGTTGTGCCATGGACTTTAAGGAGAAGGGAATCGGTGGGAAGTCAAGCAGTGAGCCCTGACTGTGGCTGCACAGGCACAGGGTTCCTGTGTCACCACCCCGAGCAGGGGCAGCTGCAGCTCCCGGGACTCCCCTCTGAAGGCACCTCAGAACAGCCCAGACTGAACCCAGCCTGCAGTCACAGCCCTGCCAGCTGAGGGGACACAAAGGGACTGCTGGGAACCTGGAAGAGCTTCCTGCACTGAACATCCAGGCCGTTCCCTGGCTCACAGCAGCTCAGAGGGCTGGTTTGCCCAGGGCACCTCGGGCACACTGGCACAGCAAAGGGAGGGGCTCCCTGGGCTTCCCTCTGAAAGAAGAGCAGCTGCAGTGCCCAAAGGTGTCAGGAGCCTGTTCCTCTCCTCAGCTGCAGTGCCCAAAGGTGTCAGGAGCCTGTTCCTCTCCTCAGCTCCAGGACAGCACTGGCCCCTGCACAGTCAGCACCTTCCCCTGTACCCCAAGCCCTGGCTGGAGAATAAACAGAGCCCTGGAAGGGCCTCCAGGCCTGGGGCACTCGAGCCCCACGTGCTCCCAGCCCAGCCCCAGGGGCAGCCCCAGCTCTCCCAGGGGCCACGGGCAGAGCTGAACTCACCCCACGACTGGCCCAAGGAGCTGTAGGGGCTTGGCTTCACCTTCCAGGGCACAGGCAAAAGTGTCACTCCTGAACTTCACTATCACTGTCAGAAAACAGTATTTCCCCTCCAAAAACAAACAAAAACGACCCAAACCCCACAAAACCAAGAAAGGCAACGCTGCCAATCAAATCAGTGAGACCTTACCTTGCACACACAACCACAACTTCATGTGCTTTTAACAGTGAGCCATTCACAGGCAATTTAGGTTTAATTTTTTACTCAGAATTAAAGACTGACATCCCATTCAGTATCATCTACTGGTTCAGTTTGTTGGCTTTTTTTCCCCCTGCCTTCAGTACTGATGAAGTAGTCACTGACTCCTCTCACCTGCAAAGGCTTTTAAGGGCATCTGCAATCTGCAAGTGCCAGGGAGGGGTTACCTTGCAGGCACAGCTGGGCTGAAGAGCAGCAGCCTTTCTACAGAGCAGTGAGGGGAAACGAATTTCTATGAAAAAATAGAAGCAAAACCTCGGATTCTTAAGTGCCAGCAGACCTTTAATGGTGCTGGGAACCAGCCAAGACTGTGAATTATATTTCTTTTCAAAGAATCCTGTATAATGAAGTACACTGAAAAAATATGCAGAGAGACTGACAGCAGTGTTTATTTTATTCATGGCACTACATTTATCCAGAGAATGGGGCGGGGGGGAAGGAAGCCCTGAACAGAGAAAAAAGGTGGTGGTCTCCTAATAACACCATGAAAACACACAGGCCTGGAGCAGAAGGCCAGAAAACACCGGTTCCCTCTGCCTGGGCAGGGGATGCTGTCCCTGCAACAGGCAGGAGTTTTACAGCAGCAGATGGAGCACAGGGTACAACAGCCCCTTGCAGGGAAAGAGCTGATCTTTCTTTTTTAAGGAGGTGGGAAACTGAGGGGAGGGAGGAAAAAAAAAAAAAACAACTGTGTAAACCATGTTTTATAAGCAAAGTTTTAAAGGTCCCTTAGCAGGCTTTAAAAAAAAAGATGAAGTTCCCTCACTACATTCCTTCTTTCCACGGCCGAAACGGGCCAGCGAAAACAACTGACCTCAACTGTTTGAGCCCTGTGTGTGCTGTTCCACAGCCCAGCCAGTGCCCTGCACTGCTGCAGCAGCTGCACGTGCTGGACAAGGCCATTTTATAATTGCCCTCCCGAATTTGTTTTCCTTACAGCTGAAGTGCAGCTCATTGCTACCACCAGCCAGGGGAACTGCAGTTCCAGGAACGCTCCCTCCCTCAGCACTTCATTTCTCTGGCCCACAGCACTTTGTATTCAGCTCATTTGGCTCATTCCCTCACCGAGTATTTCTTTAGTTACACGGGGGCTTCTACATCCAAGGGCTTTTTTTTTTGGTTTTTTGTTTTTTTTAAACAGGAAAAATAATTTCAAGTCTTTCATCCCTGGCTATAAAACCCAAGGCAGGCACATGGCCCCAGCTCTCCAAAGCCATCCAGAGCGGAACTAATAAATCCTGACTCCTTACAGACTTCTGCCTTCTCTTCCCACCTTCCCAGCTGCCCCCCTCCCACCGAGCCCCCTGCCCCAGCACCCTCCCCAGGGTGCCTTTCCCAGGCTTAGCTCCTATTTACCTCCTCCAGCTGCTGCCTGAGCAGAGGGAAGCGGCTGCAGCGCCAGGGTCCATGTGCACAGCCCGCAGGTCTGGGCTCGGCCTGTCTCGCTCAGGAACCGGCCAAACTTCCTTGGCAATCCCCACCTAAAGCAGAGGAAATCTTTGGATTTATCGTCTCCACCAAGCCACTCGTTCTCCTGCAACTGGGATGAACTCAGCTGGCTGGGAGATCTTTCTCCTCACTGAAGCTGGCCAAGAGATTGCAGTTATTTTTGAGGAGGGGGTAGAGCAGGACAGAGCACCAACGCAAAAGCAGTGGAAACCACGCAAAAAATGTGGCAGCATTCTCTTAATAGATGTGTTGTACTTCTGTTCAGCCAAAAGGTGACTTGGAGAGATCCTGACAGGCTTTTGCTAAGCTCTATTTCAGAGCCTGCCAACTTCTCTGGCAGTTCCTCAGCCCAGCACATCATCACTGTGAGACACTGGTCAGGACATCCTCATACAGCTAATTCTGGTCTCCTCCTGACACCCCAGTATTGTCCTGGGGCACTTGTGCTTCCCCCAGGAAAATAAACCTGTGTGCAACAATTCAAGTTTACCACATCAACAAAGTAGCAACTCAGCAGCCCTGATGTCTCACATGGATCAAAGGCTGATATTCCACTTGCTTGTTCCCAAACCAGTCCATCACAACAGGAACTACCAATTCCCACCAAAGCAGAGCCCAGACTCCATCACCTCCTTACTCATCTGAGCCACACAGCTGCAATTCTGGCTTTGGCTGCAAGTGCCAGAGCTCTCCCCAAGGCCCTTTGCCTTTGTTTTGGATGAAAGGGATTTTCTCTGCAGCCAGTGACTGATCTTTCAGAAAATGGAACCTTTTCCTTCTAAACTCTTTGAGAACGTCTGAAAATCTTGAACTCTTTACTTATAATCTAATAATCTCCAAAGCATCCTCAGTCTCCCAAGTCCTTCCTGGATAATCATTTTCCTCATCTGGAAAAGGGAGAGTTTGATTTATTAGGGCAAGCCAAGAATTGCTTGTGTCCCATGGGCCATGCAGGGCCAGCACTGCCCTCCAGCCCGTCCCACTGAGCCATGAACAGTGGGTGGCTCTGGCTCAGCAGCCCCCTCCATCCAGGCTGTTTTCCCTCTGTTCTGTCAGCTCCCTCAATCCTAACCTGCCATCCCATTCCCTCTCTGGGTTTTGGAATGCTGGCAGGCTGTAGAGTGCCAGACACCTCCAATCCCATTTCCTTCCCTCAAGAATTCAGTATTTTACTGCACATTTTTGCAAATACTCATGCAGGGCCATTTCCAGCACCTTCTAGTTGCAAGCACCTTTCTGGCCTATTTTGAGGGTTTTTTTGGGTTTGTTTGAAGCATTAAGCATTTCTGAGGCCAAGCTGACATTTTTCCGTGTCCCACAAAGCTACGCCGAGTGTTCCAAGCAAAGAAGGGCCAACAGTTTGAGGAGGGAACGTTCCTATTGAAGCTCAAACACTTCCCAGAGGCAGCTTGTGCTGATCATGCAGGTTTCTCGTGGGCAGATACAACTGTTTCCTGTCAGTGCCGGACTTTGCTAGTGCAGGGTCTCAGTTCAGTGAGACTGAAGTGGAGTTATGAGGAAGACCAAACTCCTCCCTCTAAGCAGTTCCTTTGTGGGTGTGAATCCCCCTCCCTCCTTCAACACCTCTCTTTCACTGTGGTGCAGGGGGAAAAAATAATTCCAAGCTTGGTTTATTGGAACAAGTAAACCTCTGACATTCAGCTTCTGTTCTGAAGGACAAACCGATGTCAATTGACCCAACACAGAATTAGGAAGGAAAACAGCTTAACTCCTATTAACAAAATTCTTAGGGCTGAATGAAACTGCTTTTTCTTTGGCGAAAAATTCAGCTTTCACTCTGAAAGGTACTCAGCTGAAAAAAATAACCTGCCAAACAAGAACGGGCTGGGGAAGCTGGGCGAGCAGCGCAGCAGCTGCTCCCACAGGCACATCCACCAGCCTCACTCCAGGCACTGATCCCACGCCTGCCACCTTCTGGCCTTGGAATATGTTTTGCTGAAGGTTTCTGGAGCTGAAATAATTGTAATTAAGCATCAGGGAAAGGGGAGTGAGGGATCTTTCTCTTCAGATAAGAAGTTATTACTCACAGTGGTGAATGTGCCACACGAAGTCTGCAAACAAAGGGACCAGAGAACAGGAATCGCTTCCCTCAGTTCTGACATCTCACAGAACTGCTGCTGTCATTCCCAGGGTGGTTCCAGCTCCAGGAACTGAGTGTGTGGCTCTGAATCCCAGCACAGAGCAGCGATTGCACAGCCCTTTCTAGTTCATTCTCTAACAAAACCCTGCCATGCCTGAAAAGCCAGAGGGGTTAACACAGCCATTTGGAACAGGGAGTGAAAGATTTCCTCTTGTAAGAGTAGCTTAGAGCCTCCACAAAGATTTTTCCTCACCAAAACCTTATTATCTCAATTATTATTTTTTTTTTTTTTTTTTAACATTTGGGGACATTTAGCTTTGAAAAAAATTCCAAAGTAAAGTTGAACAGCAGCAAAGTAAATACAGGAGTTGTAAAGGGTGTTCTTCAATTCAATCCACTGTTACCACCTTTCTGGAGGCACTTCCAACTTCAGCACATCTGAAGATGGAATCTTCATTTGGGTTTCTCCCAAACTAACATCACAGGTAACAGGCTTCATATAATTAAAAAACACTTTCTAAAGCCCATCTAAGGGGACTAAAATTAATTCTTCACATTAATGAACTAATTGAAGCATAAAACACTATGGCAATTCTAAAGTGGTAGTTGTTTCATGGCCTCATAAGGATTCCCTTCCAGAGAAATTGTATTTCAGACACCAAAGCTGAGTTTTTCAGAGGCAGGGTGACTGAACAAACAGTAATATCTACGACTTCCATCTCTGGAGGGGAATGTGGAAGCAACCAGCTGAAGTAACAATGAAGTGATCAAGTAGAATCCTAAGTAAATGTTTCCCCTTTCTGTGCTTACCAGGAAGCACTCACTGAGAGAACACCCAGCCTGGTTACTGGCAGAGAAAAGCCATTTCCAACACTCCAGCAATTCACTCCTCACAATCCTGCAAATTTAGGAGCAGTGCTCTGTTTGGGAAGAGCAATAGAAGGTTCATTTTGGAAGCTGGTAAAGTATCCAAGTGTTTCCCCATTCCCCTAAATCCCTTACATCCATCCAGAGCAGCTGTGCTGGCAGAGCTGTGGGGTGTGAGGGGTCAGGACACATCTCTGCTTCCCTGACCCCCCTGAACTCCAGGGGGTTCCCTGGAGGGGCTCCAGGCACCAACCCCTGCAGAGGGAGCTGTCACTGAGCTGCAAACTGCACCAGCAACTTACTGCTCCTGTTCCCAGCCTGCTCCACAGCCCCATCCTCTGCTCCCACAGCGACAGCCCCAGAGGGGGAGCTCACAAACCACACCAGAGCAGGGCAGAGCAGTCTGGATTCATCTTTATTGAAGCCAGTAGTTAAAGACGTCCTCGTTTTGCCAGCACTAGAAAGCAAAGTTCCACATGACTGCACCTGGTTAAAGCCATACAACTGGACTAAGGTTTGTTCAGACATTGGCAGTCCTAATTGTAAGTTGGAAAAAAAAAACAACCCAGTAAACTTAGTATACAGGACAGTGAACTTTGATTTACAGCATGTATATTGTTAAGTTCACGATGTACAGAGCAGTCACTTCCAACGTAGTTAAATTAAATAAAATACGAAATTCTGTTCAGTTTAAACAGTTGTTTTTTCTTTTTTTTTTTTTTAATGCCAATAAAAAAAAGTGCAAACTTAAAATCAAGCAGCATAACCACAGCATTTTTATGGAGGGCCAATCTTTAAACATTTCTATTTGCTTCAAGTTGAATGCTTTCATCTTTTGTTTCCATAGTTTAAACATGAACAGTAGATGCAGTCACTATAATGCATATAAATATAGGCATATAATAGTTTAAACAGTCTACCATACGAGTGTATCTGCAAATAAAAGGAAGTTTCACTTGAAAATGTAAAGGCTGTTTGCATTTGGCCTTTGGTTCCAATGCTTGAAGACACCAGAATGACAACTGTGCAGCTCACCAAAGTCCCCAGACCTTGGCAACCACAGGATGCTACATTACTGACAGCTCTCTTCAGTAAACTAGGAGCATTCACTTGCAATTAGAAACTGGAAATCTGCTTCTCTTTTGTCTCTCTGCAAAGCTGGTTAAGTTACACATCAACAGTTTGGATCCATTTTAGTATACTGAACACTTTTTGAAGTTGTAGCCATATTGCTAGAAAAGTGCTTATCAGGTTAGATGGCAAAAAAGGCAGTTTCAGACTGAAGTTTTCAAACTGTATCCCGTTCCAATCACACACTTCTTCCCTTTTCCTGTCGAATGGTTGATGGTTTGGTCTCCAGTCTCAGCTCTCAGCGTCAGGAGGACAGTGTGCAATCACTCCTGGAGTGGGAACTTGCACCTGGCACCTGTCACACCAGCAAGTCCATGCACATGCCCAGCCCCAGCCTCAGTGTAACTGTTATCTTAGCCAGCTGTAGAACTTCAGCTCATACCGTTTATTACAAAAGTAAAAAAAAAAAAAAAAAGGAAAAAAATATAGTATTTTCAACAAAACAAAACAAAAAAAAACTGGCACAAGTAACATACTCATGTTAATGTTTGTAAGAGGCAAGTAAATACTCTTAGCTTCCTAAGTGTTTCGACAGACTTACAGGAACAGCCTCTTGATGTCACACAGGATTCGAGGTTAACACCCAGCACTGTGTTAGTGGTCAGTCTAGTTCTGTATATTTAAGTAACAATATATATTAGGGAAGTTATATCCAGACATTGGATTTAGTACAACAAGTTCATAGCAATAAAAAGTAAACTCTGTATAAATCAAATTGTGGTTTTTTTCCCTTCAGCATTAAGAGCACAGCATATGCTTGGTATCTCTAATTTCTGGTAGTGTGTCCATGTAAAACAAGCATACTGTGTACAAAATCAAAGTGCCATTTCAGTAACCAGAGCAGTTGGTTTGCTTTGACAGAAGGGTGGTTTGTGTGACCACGGACAGAGCTCTGTTACAGCAGTGGGGACATCCCCAGCCCATCTCTCCAAATGAAATGCTACATGAAAGAAAACACAAACCAACTTTTCAGCACGTCCCCCTCTACACATTCACCCTCTTTAGGTCACCTTCCCAGTTGGGGTTGGCTGCACCTGCAGCACAAGTGGTTGGAACTAGTGCCTTGAAAGTGTTTTTTTTTTTAAAAACCTCCAGAGGTGTAAGGCAGGAATCAAATTTAGCTTGGTAGCTAAGATTTAGTTACAAAAAAAAGTAGGAAAAAAAATGACAGCGAGTGTTCTGTAGCACATTTCATTCTGGGAACATGATCCGTCACCCACCACTCTTCATAGGCTCGCCTCTTGGCATTAAAAAAAGGCAGAAGCTATCAGGATTTAAAATTAAATACAAATTGCCAAACTACTGTTTTTCAAATAAAACCAAACAGTGACTGTTTGTACTACAGTGCACAATAAGTTCAAGCACCTTCTAAAGACACATCACACGCTGTGCCAGGCACTTGGAGCTAAACGAGTTCAGTTTCTCCCTTTGTCAGCTACACCAGAAAGGGCACCCACACTCTTAAGACTTCTTTAAAAACTAAAACAAGCTTTAGAACAAGAATAAATTCCCACGGTTCTTAGTGTTTGGCCTGGAATTCTCCAATGTAAAGTAGTCTTTTAAAAGCAGTGGCTGTGTGCCCCGTGTGAGGCACGGGATTTAACGACATTGCTCCTCTCCAGTCAATCCAACATTCTGGTTTCTTGCTGTCCCAAATCCTTCTCCCCTTCCAGGGTCCATCCCCTCCCCAGGCTTCTTTCACCCAATTAATGCTGTTCCACCACCACCCCCAGCACTCCCAGAATACAATGCATTTGCCAACATCCAAGTAGCCAATTCCAGTAACTCTGCAGGAAGGTTTCAGTTCTCCTCCTGGCCTCGTGTGCAGTCAGTAGTACTTTAAAAAGGATTCTCCACTTTGCTTCTCTGTGTTCTTCCCAACAGGCAATGCAGCTGCACCTGCTTCACCTCCCAACCAAAAGAATTGCCCTATAGAAACTCTAAATGGTTATCTTATACAGAGGGGTTTTATATGCAAACTTCCTGAATGTGCACTTTTGACTGGGACAAGGCAATGATGGAGTAAGCTCATTTCCCCTGCCCCGAGAAAACTGATAGCATCTGCCATAGCAGAAAATTCCTGGTCTTATCAGATCACTATACATAGTTATTTGGTCATTTACAGATGCATTTGTGCCGTGCTATCAAGCTTCATTCTCTGTTGGAGGAGAGTTTGTTGTTACCATGGGGTCCGGCTTCCGAGTGATCCTGTCCAGCTCCTCCTGAGCGTTTGCCAAAACTGTCTTTTGTCCTGAAAGGAAAGAGGACATGGTTGAAGCAGTCAAGTTGCAGTTAAATGTTTTAACCAATAAGTAAAGTCTTCATAAAAATCACTTTGTTATTTCTTGTTATTCTGGCACCTCCCCAAGACGTGGCACAACACAGGGTGTTGCCTGTGTAAAGACTGATAAATACTAAGGTTTAGTTCACTTTAAAAAGAGATGAAATGCTGACTTCCACAGCAGCATAAAGCACAGAAATACCTGTGATGTGTTTTATAGCAAATAACATTTTAAAAATAACCATATTTGGGATTTTTCATAAAACCCAACCATACACAATTCTATTATTAGCACTTTACCCATAAGGAATGTGGGACACCTGCTACAAAAAAATCACCTTTGGTTGCACTTGTACTTGCTGCACTTCAACTATCAAACAACTAACAGGAAGAACTCTTCTATCTGCAGACAACATTTCCCTTAAAAAAGGGGGCATGAATTGCATATTCCTGTGGGATCTCCAAGCAGTCATTTCAAAGGACTCCTCCAATTGCAAACAGACACTCTGAAGCATTTCACGGAAAGGCATATCTTACATTTTCATATTAGACTCCAAACCTTTGAACAATTCCCTGACTGAACCACCAGCTCCCTTCTATCATTCTGAAAATTATAAACCCACAGACAAATTCATCACTGAAATTGGAGCAATGTATCCCAATGTGTGGAGCACACAAGCATTTAAGATTAAAAAGCTATATTTTTAGACAAGAAGTAGATTATATAACCATGTACAGCTTCCTTACATAGCCAAAGAATTTAACAAGCATCTGTTTTCCAGCTCAAATGTGTGTGAAATATTAGGTGGATTTTTTCCAGGGTACATGCTGAAGACATTAAGGCAAGATTTGACTGTTAGAGATTTAAGTGGCTTTTTTCCAAAGTACAGAGACATAACCAAGTTAAAAGGGTACCTTTTTTCAGACTTAAACACTACTCATAAGCCATAGCACTCTTAACAGCACCTATTCAAAGTAGGAGTATTTCAGCAGAATTTCAGAATTAGTGCATCACTGTAACAGAACTTAAAACACAAAACACTTTCATGGAGACTAATGGTACCCTGGAGTTAAAAAATCCTGAGACAACACAACCCACACAGAATTCTCACTTCAGATCTAGAAAACTGGAGGGTTTTTTATGCTGGCTGAAGTGGATCCTGAGGCCTCCAAAACACCACCAGGCAGCTGTGAGCTGAAATAGCTCCGACTGGGCAGGAGGAGCACGGCCAAGCTGTTCAGGGAGATGTGGGATAACCCAGCCAGCCCCTTCCCACCACCTGTCTGTAAGCACATGAACATTCCCCTCAGCTCTGCATCAGTGCTGCTGGATTCCAGCTCCCCACTCATCTGTCAGGGCTGGGGAGGGCCCTGGGCACTCAGATGTGTCCTGTGCAGGAATGGAGGGGGAAGGCAGCCTTGGAATTTGCAAGAATCTTCTTGTGAATATAAATGAAAAGTTATTAAGTCTAGAAGTCCATGTGAAGCAAAAGAATCCACCACAGAAACTGCCAGCTGAAGTTCTTTGAAAGATCACGGTCTAGACATCAAAGAGAGCCAGGCCAGAAATCTAAAGGCAGACAAAATGCTTGAGGAATTACAGAGCATGAGAAATGGACATGAGACTGCAGCATCTGCCCAGATGAGAGAGTCCTCTCAGGTAAGAATTGACAGAGCAGACACCAATCCATCATTGGGCTGACCAGACATCCACAGTGTCTCTCATGCTGTGACAGAACCTCAACATTTCACCCTCAGGGTATTCATAGCTGGGAGAGAAACAGATGGTCTCTCTACAGCTAAATATTTTTGTCATCAACTTTCTGAAAACCTAGGGCTCTTCAAACAGTTCAGACACCTAAAATGCCTACAAAGACAATTCTAGCACATTTCCTCACACAGAGGGTGCTGCTGTAAATAAGGCTTTCTCCAGGATATCCTCCACAGGAGAACAAGTCATGACCAGCATACCTCCTAAAGCCACTGAGAGCTCTCCCACCCCAGCATGAGCACAGTTCCATCTCCCACTGCTTGCACAGGAGCTGGGAGCACAGCAGCTGACAGGGAACAGGCACGGTCCGGAGCCAAAGCCTCCGTTCTGTTCCCAAAGTCAGGAATGAGCACGAGCTGCCAACTTGATGCAGCCAAGAAAAGCCCACTGAGACCCTGAGATCACTCAAAGTCCTTCCACCCCAGAGAGAGAAGGGCTGCACCAGTTACATCTGCAGGGAGACATTCCTGGAGTGCTGCATGCAGTGTTTAATCACTCATGTCCAAGGGAACATCAGCCAGGGGTGGAACTGAGGAAGAACAAACTCCTAAAGGAGACAGCTCAGCCTCCAGCACAAGAATAACTTGTCTAATTTAGTCTAACAAACCCAAGGCAGTTCAGACAGGATGCATGATGGCTGTCTCTAGATGTTTCAGGAGATAAATGACCTATTTAAATTAGAAGTTAATGCTGACACGAGGGGAAAAAAAAGTAAATAAAAAGGGCACACAAAGCCATTTGTTATCTTTAAAAACTCCTGGAAGGCACGTGATGTTCTAGAAGACTGAAAGAGGGAAGAGTAAAGCCCAAGACAGACCAGTTAGGTTTTATTCTAGTGATTCTTCTAGAAATTGCAATCAAGTTTTAGGTGCTTACAAACAATCAACATGGATCTATTACCAACAAGTTCTGTCAAGCCACCCAAGTTTTTTTCTATGACAGGTGGAGAAGGGAGAAGTGGTTGATGTCACATCTCACATAATCTTCATATAAATAAACTAGAAAAAACCCAGTCTTGGCATTTCAGAGAAATAATGTATTCTAATTCCTAAAATTACCCAGTAGTTATCCACAGTACTGGTCAATACTTTTATTATCAATCTGCCCTGTCCAGCTGTTGGAAGATATCAGATACCAGGTAAGCAGCCTGAAGGGACCACACAGGATTTTGAAAGACAGGATTGGAGGAGAAAAGTTATTTATATAACTCATGAAAGTTGTGCATCAGTGACAGAACAGCAAACAATGGTTAAGCAAACACAGAACCCTTTGAAACACTGAGGCAATCTGAGACAGCTGGAAGGGACTTTTGGGACTGCCCAGGAGGCACAAACTGCACTGAAGTGGCTGAATTGTTATAAAACTCTGCTCAGGGTGGCACAGGTGACAGAGCCCAGGTCACACTGAGGCCTGAGCAGAGGCACAATCTGCAGCACAGATGAAGAGCCCACTCAGGGCACACAAAGCCCTGTCTGACACACCAAAACAAAGGGCACCTGAGCACAGCCCTGGCCAACAGTCAGAGCATCAGAACATCTCCTGTGCACGAGCCTGGCTTTGTCACGGGCAAAGGGACCAGCCCTCAAATGCTGCACAGACCCCCAGCTCCATCCAGCAAACAAACAGGTCTGGAGTAAGGAACACTGGCTGGACAGAGAAAAAAGAGCTATTAAGTACTGGAATAAGCTTCTATTGCCATGACATTACAGCTCCTATTTCAGAGTTTGATTGCTTTTTAATCACTAGCCAGCCACACCCCAACATCTGATTTTGCTTCAGATAAAAAGCATGGATGAAATAACACAAAACATTTCTAATTCTATTTCTGGGAACCCAGTTAATGTGACATTGTGGTCAGCAGCAACAAAAGGCTGCCTTTGAAGCAGGACTGCACATTCTGGCACTGTCATCTCTCATGGTCTGTCACTTGACTGACCAGTGTAAAAAATATACCCAGTTAGAGCAGTGTGGGCCAAATAAAACATTAAAACTCTGCAAAACAAGCTGCAATAACAACAAGTCCAATACCTGATTTCTTGGCTGTGCTTTGCACTCCTCCAGCCCCAGGACTTCCAGGAGAGCCAGTCTTTTTGCTCAAGAGGCTGTTAAAGAAACTAGCCAAGACACCTTCACTTGCAGCATTATCTAAATAAGAAACAAAAATATATGTGGATCACACAGAGCACTTGGAGCTGGTAAATGACAGCACTTATTTTTATATACATATAGACAACTCTCTTATTAATCAAGGAAATAAACCTGAGATATGAGAGCCTGTCCTTGCTCAGAGTGAAGACACTGGTGCTGTGCATACTTTGGCAGTCAGAGATGACTGAAAATGTTACTGCTTCTCTGGGGGGTGTCATAACATTTCAATCTCAATATTTCAGATTTTGGGGTTTTCCCTAAATGCAGAAGCCAAGAACAAAAGTATTAAGGATTGCTAAAGACTGACAAACCCATTACCAAACTGCCCAGATGTTCCAGAGCAGCCTTTCAGGCCACGGCACTTGCCCCGAATCAGAGGTGGGAAATGCAGCCAGCAGTGCACTCGGCCCCTGTAAGGGAGTTACTGCACTCGGCCCCTGTAAGGGAGTTACTGCACTCGGCCCCTGTAAGGGAGTTACTGCACTCGGCCCCTGTAAGGGAGTTACTGCACTCGGCCCCTGTAAGGGAGTTACTGCACTCGGCCCCTGTAAGGGAGTTACTGCACTTGGCCCCTGTAAGGGAGTTACTGCACTTGGCCCCTGTAAGGGAGTTACTGCACCACAAGGGCACAGAGCAGCACTGGCCCTGCCGGGGGACAGCAAAGAAACCCCTCCAGAACGAGGAGCTGCATTCAGGGCTGAGGAAGGGGAAGGTGTCATTTCCAAGGCACTTCATCTGCCACAGAAAATGACGTGCCAGAGAGGGTTTGGAGGAACAGGTTTCACTGTGGATTCCAGAATAATGATCTGCAGTATAAACTGTGTGTAGTTTAAAGCAGTCTCCACTCTGATAATCCAGCTGATGCATAATAAATGTGCTTCATCAACTGAAGGAAATCACAATATATTTGATCTGTGTCTCACTGCTTGGCAGGAACAGGACTCTAACTTCAATCATATAAATGACAAGAAAAAAAAAATCAAGCCTGAATTATGTCATAAATTCATTTCTGTTATTAACTAACTCTACCACTAGTGAATAAATTCAGATATCTTTCTACAAAATCAGATTCTTTTTTCAGGGAAGTAACACATGCTTAAAACAGTAAAATGCTTCTTCATACTTTTAATATTTGGATCTGGTTTCTTAACTGATGTTATTGGTGAGGCACTGGGGACGTTGGTGGGACCAGCTCTGCCTTGAGTTCTTGGGGATCCTGCAGGGCCTCTTGCAGGAGATTCCTTAAAAAAGTCCAAATCACACAAATTAGGGAACGTCAATGAATTAGTTACATGAAGCAAATGTAACATTACATACAAATGACTTTGTCAGCCTTTCCATTAGCACTGCAGTGCTGCACACTGGAGAAAGAAAACAAACAGCCAAAACACCAGGAAAGCTGGGGATGTGCCTCACTAAAAGAAAGGCTGAAGGAATCCCTGTAGGAATATTTCAGTTATCATCAGATATTTCTACGTTTCCACTGTGAATCAGAACAAAGCAATTTATAAGCAACATTTTAAAGTATTGCCTTATTATTTGCTTTGTATAGTTTGGGGAGATTATGTAGGTTAGATTGAAATTTTAAAAAATGAACCTCTACAGGTTGGAATCATTCCCTTTTCCCAAACACCTCCTCCTCTTTTCCCTGGATGTACTTACTGATGCTCTCGTAGGCGTTGCCGGCTGTTTGGCAAGGAACGACTGCAGAAACAACACAACAAGGGTATTAAACACATTTCACAAAACAGAAAGGAATAAAATTGATTTTTTCCCTGATATTGACAGGATTCCTCTTTGGGATTTATGTACTTCCCAGCTCTAGAGGAGTGAGCTGCAATGAATAAACAAGCTTTGGTCCTTTGCCCCGTCCAGCCAGCCCAGAACGCTAAGCCAGAATCACAGACACCCCATCTGGAACCTCCAGGATATTTATAACCAAGAGGGAAGTATTTATAGGTGTTCAAACAATAGAGCAGTAAAAAAAAGAAGTTACTGCATAGCCAAATTTGACACCTTAAAGCCTTTCAAGCCTCTGGCTGGAAGAAAACTGCAAAGTTCAGAAGGTGGGTTTTAAAAGCATCTGTATTGTACAGATCAACCACGTGGTGAGATTCCAAACTGTCCTCTTCCCCTCTGACAGGTAAATTATTCTGCTCTCAGCATATCCTCCTTTCACCTTGCCAAGAGAAGTGGCCATAATTTTTACTGTGAAAATACAAGTCTTACTTCCCAATTACACCTGAATTTGCACAGCTGAAAAACAGCTACCAAGTGATTTGAAGGAGGGGTGAAAAACTGGAGGTAATAACCACAGAGAACTCAAAGTGAAATCTTATTTAGTAAGGACTTATTTTCATTCTTCCATTCTTACCTGCTGCTTCATAAGAAACACTTGCTCATCTTCTGCTGCCAGCTCCTTGTCATGGACTAACTGTCAACCAAAACATTTTGTTATTAGAAGTGAATTCTTTCCTTTATTTTTTTTTTAAATTCTTCTTTCACATTTAAAATAATATATTAAATAAACTGTCATTTAAAAAAAAAAGGATAAAAAATAGTGGAGCAGACTAACACTGCTGGCAGCCTGTGGGCAGAAAGATCCCAGAAAGAAGAGCACTTGGTAAGCAACCACACCAGCATCCCTTCCAAACCTGAGATTGCCTTGCTTTGCCTTTACTCTGCAGCCTCAGTACCTTGTGTGTACCGGTGTAAATTGCTGAAGTCCTAAATTTGCCATTTTCTAAAAGTGTAATTGCCCCACACATGCAAAAATGGTATAATTTGAAATATAATATTTCTGGACTGCCTTTCATTCAGTAAGTGAATTTGATTGCAGTATTTTAACTAACTGGGTAATTGAAAGCCTGATGTTTCACACATTTGGATTTATAAAAGAGGTTGCATTTCTATGTGGAGCTCTTCAATAATAACAGTCAGCAGCAGCCATTCAAGCCAACTGCCCTTATTTGTTGGGGGGCAGGGAAGAGTTCACCCCTTTTTACCTTTCTTACAGGAGGTTTTACAATGAAGTCCTCGTATGCATCTTCTGGTTTTACTGTTGTGAAGTTTTCATGCAAAATGGCAATTTTCTTCTCGTTGTCCCAACCAGCAGGTCTACAAAAAGGAGCAAAGCTTTGCCTTTTCAGTCACAAAAAGCTCTTCTACAGAGACCATTTATTCACTGCCCTCTACTTAAATTAGGCCATTTTCTCCCAGGCCAGTCCTAATTCTCAGCTAAATTGCAAAGATACAACACCCTGAGCCAAGTGACCCAAGGAATATTCACTACGTTGTGGTTTTTTTTCAACTGGGCATTTCACAAGACTCACACACCAAGCTTTTAAACAACATTTGGACACACATGTGACATGAAGTGCTGATGCAAGCAGGGTGAAGCCACGCTGCCTGTACCAGTGACTTACATAAAAACTGCATCCTTTTCTACCACTAAGGCAGGTGTGGTAAACTGAAAACCGTATGTTTTATGTACAATGTACTTATACAGCAGGTCAAGGTTCTTCTCCTCCTTAACTGATGTATAAATCAAGGCAGCCCCATCTGAGTAGCTAGTTAAGGAAAATGATGCAGGATATAGTTAATAAATGATAGTAATAATTTCAAACCAGGAGCTTATAGACTTATATACACTAGATTTAGTTTGGAGAAGCAGTTCAAGGCAAAGCCTGGAGCCATTTAATATTGAGGGAGAGGAAGGGGATAGAACAGGACAAGACTCGTGATGTTTTTCTTTGACATCCATCCTCCCAGGCACTTAACTTGGGAAGTCAAACACCTGAGAGACTGCTGAGATCTCAGCTTTACATGGGAATTGCAGATTCCAGGGGAAACTCAAACAAATCCACCTCACAAGACATAAGACAAAAGAACAAAACCTCCAAATCCCACGCACAATTTAAAAACTATAAATAATTTTATACACCTCTCAATATTTTCAAAACAACACCTGCTACACACACTAATCTTGAAGTGCCATTTCTTGCATTAACTTTCCGTGCAATTTAACATTCAAACAGATTTTCTTGCTGCCAAGTGGCAGTGACTGCCTCGGGCACAGGAAGGATACACTGTAAGCAGAATCTCCGGATGTGTGACTGGATGAAGTCAAAGTGCTCTTCCCTGTAGTCGTGCTCCTTCTCTAGTACACTCACTGCATCACACTGCCAGGGGGGAGAACAAACCCAGGAGAGACAATCATTTCATCCCAGAGCACCTTAAAATATCATCTTTAATATCACACCCCCCTCACATCTCCCCTGAGCCGGTGGTTTGAGGATGCCCCCAATAAACGGACAATAAAATCGATGGCGTTACTGTTGATCTCAAATTCATTCTGTGTGTCTGCAGGAAGATGCCTCCTGAAAGAAAAGGAATCAAACCTTGCCACAGTAGCCAACAGCAGCAGGAACTCACTTTTGTACACACCACCAGCACAGGAATGCCCAGGTTGTGGGTCAGCACATTTTCTCCGAGGGGCAGGGAAACGTGTTCGTCCTCCTGGCCAGAAGAAGGGCCTCTCCTCTGGGGGGACCCCTGGTAGCCTTCTTCAGGTTCTACATACTCCTGGAACTCCTTTATGACTACAAAGAGAGAGGTTTTCTTAGGGTGCAACAAAGGAAGGAGTTCTTTTTAAGCCATAATTAATCTATGACTAACTAGAACTCTCAGTATTTTTTTATTTCTATGCTGTGTGAGAACTGAATGCATGTGAGGCTCTGTTGCCCCTTCAAACACAACAATCCTCCTCCATCAAAACTGACAGCAAACGAAATCAGGTGGAATTTGGAGCCATTACAAATAATCCAAATGAGCTGCAAGAGCTGCAGTATGTACAGATGCACATTCCCCAACGTTTCATTACAGGGAGCTGGCACAAGAAAACATAAATGTGGTTTAGCAACGCAGCCTCCTGTTCAAAACTGCACAGTCTACAGTGTTTAGTTGATATATCAAGTTGTGAGATTCTTGTGGAAAAGAAGAGAGCTCTAGTCCAGAGAAAATCTTAAAAACCCCAATCTAAATATAGACCATGAGACTTCCAATCACCAATTCAGTATAACCCAGTGTCCAAGGAAACTAAAAACAAAGGCCTGCCGTTGATTTCAAGGTGGGGAGGCAGTGCCTTCTGGTGGATAGGGAACAGCAGTGCTCAGAGATGCCTCCCTCCAGGACAGCCATGGCAAATCACAATTCCACTACACACTCTGCACATTCCAGGTGTGTACTGGCTATCTCACCAACAGCAAATTCCAGTGCACTTAAGTAGAAAAGGGTTTTTTTAAGCACTTACTTTTGTTAACTTTACTATTACTCAGACTCTTTCTAGCTCAGAACAGAGAAAAACCCATTGAAGTGTACCACAGCAGTTTAGAAAAGTCACCATTTACCACTCCCACAATGGTTCAGACAAACCCCTGTGACTCAATCACATGTAAAAGAATATTTGTCAGTCCTGCTCTCAATTTACTCCAGCACTGTAATCAGACAACATTAATTTCCTAGGTTTTGTTCATATCAAGGCAAAAAACTCTTTTCTTTACTCAGATCTCAGTAACATAAACCCCTTCAAATTTGGGAAATAAAGGCCTGTCCTGAAAACAGTAAGACTTGACCACATAACACAAAGATGCCCCGAGAATTTTGCTAATTTAAATAGTAGAAACTTCAGAAGTCTGATGGCAAATCCACAGGAATTTCTGCTGAATGGGAATGAAACTACAGTCCTAGGGAGCCAAGAGTCCCAGCTCTTCCCTCTCCCCAAGACAGGGGTACCAACCCCTCAAGCTTTTCATGGACAAAGTTCCTTGTGTGCCCAAACAACTCCTACAATTATTTCTTTTTCCTTTCTTCTAGCAGGCTCTGAAGATTTGCTCCTCCACATAATGCATATTAAGGAATCACATATTAAGCTCTGGATTCTTGACAGTTGTCTTTTCTGCTTTGCTGTCTGAAATAGCAAGGCAAAATTTACATCTTCCCCGAAATAATTATTCAAATGTGTGTTATTTAAATAATGATTTACCACAACTGAGCTTGAATTAAATTAGAATATTTGACATGATGTGTGTGAATTCACATCAGCTGTTAGCAAGGAATTTGCAGAGCAGCTCAGTGACAGGAGTGCAGACAGACCCTGGGTGTATCCTGAACAATTCCATTTCTTTAGGGCAGCCTGTTGTTCCCCCTGTGTGTCCTGCTCCCGTTCTGGAAGCTCTAACTCCAAGGGAAGTTCCTCATGTTCCAGGAAGCCAAGAGTCAGTACCTCAAAGAGCAAACACAGCCCAAGGGCTGGCTGGAGAAAGGCCCCACAACTCTGAGAGCAAAGCCAAGCAGTCCAAAGTCCAGCTCCAAGGAGAATGGGGAGCCAACAGAAGGGGTTCTGGAAGCTCCTCAGACCTGGGCACTGCAGGAAGAACAACCCAGCAGCACTTGGGGATAATCCTGGAGAGTGTTTCTACCAGAACTGTGGTGTAAGAGCCAAGGAAAGCTCTGCAGCCACTCAGCTGAGCCACCCAGGGTGGAGGAGCAGGAGGAAGGGACCATGGCCACGGCTCTGCTGAAGGCAAGAAACACCTGCAGCCACGAGGGTGGTGCTGCAGGGGGTTTGCTGGATGGATTCAGCACATCCCATCTCTGTGCTCTGCTCCTGTGCTCTGCCTGCCTGCTTTGCACTTTATTAGCCCAGTTCTGCCACATCTGGGCTATTGCACCCAGTGGTTGTCCATGTTCCAAGGGGCAGGATGGAAGGTTGGGCACACCAGGTGCTGACACAGCCCCGAATCAGGGGATGGCAGCAGAGCTGTGCCCGTGGGGAGCTCAGAACCCAACCCTGCTCAGCCTCCACCCCACCAGGGGTTCCTTTGGTGCTTTGCAGATCTCTAAGGTGCTACACTGAAAGGTCTTCGAGCTCCTCAGACCTGGCACTACAGCTCTGCCATGGATGTCACTGGCTCCTGCACAGAGTGCACTCTCAGGGAAGGCTGAAACATCTCTCAAAACTAAAATTTAACTGTACAACCTCCACCTTTATCTGGATTTCCATAAAATTTGCTGTCCCAGAAAAGCACAAGTTGACAAGTTTCCCATTCCCCCCAAAAATCCCCTCCCATAAAAACCCCAGAACTTTTTCCATTCAAAACTGTCACATTTTACTTTTTTCCCCTAATACAACCTGATGATCCAACCCAGGTGGGTTCAAGTTTAAACTCTAGCTCATGTGCTGCAGGCACAAGGCTTTTGGGAACATAATATTTAACATTCAGAAAGGATCTCAGCTATAAAAATCCACCTGAAGGCTCACAGGCCAAACAGATCACACTGATGGCTAAAGGGAACCTCAGGAATACAGCAGACAGTGTTTGCAAGGTTTACACGCTCCAGCAGAGAGAAAACAGAACAGAAGCCCCAACCAGCAAGGATCAGTCTGAATCTGTGCTTCACCTGAACAGGAATGCACGTTCCTAAGGGCTTTTCCACTGATGGAACTGATTTGGGAGTAATTCAATATGGAAACAGAAAAAAATTCAAGAAACATTCAGAACTATTTTAGGAAAAAAAGCAGCTGCAGGAAACAATATTGCAGCAATGACTGCTTGCCAGTGCCAGGCTCTGTCCTGCCATGGATATGCCAGGAAAGAAGGTTAATTTATACAACATTCCTGAAGTCACAGGGTAGGAATGGCTGCAGTGAGAGCCAATTAGCTGGACCAGGGTCACAGTCTGAGCTCTGAGATAAACAAGGGCAAAGAGACCTTCTGGAAGACAAGCACACTGTGGGAATGGACCTGGCTTGGATAGCACAGGAAAGCAAACACCTCACTCCATTAATGAGCTTTGTCACCATTTTTAAGTAAGAGAATCTGTCATTTTATGGAGTTAAAAGAACAAGAATACCTGGCTGTAAAGACTTACACTTCTGCTCCATATGCCTCATCTCTTCTGGAGGGATTTTCATCTTATCAATGTGTTCCTGCAAGACACTGGCCCATTTCTGTAGAGACTCCATAACAGTCCAAGGTCTCGACATATCTGCCACAAACACTACCAGGGTGTCCTGCAGGGACTCTGCAGACACCGCAAACTTCAGCAGCCCTTTGTGGTACAGGTCCCCATCCAGGATCCAAACGTTGCAGCGAGTGTGGTCTGAAAGGAAAAGGTGCAGCTGTGACTCAGTAGGGGTCAAGGCCTGGCTTTGCCAGTCTAGGCTTAAACAGAGGGGTGCATCAGTGTTAAACACTTGCTGTTCTCGGGCTTTTCCTGAGAGCAGCTGACACAAGTGTTGTAAATCCTGCACAGGAGCCCCGAGTTTGAACCGTGCAAGTGAAAGCAGAGGACGTGTGACACAAAGTGTGGGGCTGAGGGGGGACCTGCCCGAGGTGTCCCCCAGACACACGAGGTGTCCCCCAGACACACGAGGTGTCCCCCAGACACAGGAGCTGCTCTGACCCCCTGGAGACACCTCCAGCACAAATAAGCTGCAAACAAGATCCAAGCAATAAGCAGCTTAGCTTTCCAGCACAGGAGTGGGAGGAGCAAACACAGGATAAACTTCAACCTACCCAGCAAGGTTGTGCTCCTGCTCTTAATTCACACTGACTTAACTCTGGCCATTTACTTGCAGGCTCCTCACAGGATGAGTACTGGAGAAATGCCTTGGGGGTTTAGCTTTTGTGTCTCTCCCCCAAGTGTTTTAACAGTGGCTGGACATTTTTTTTGTTCAAAGGGGATCAGCTGGCATTTTACCCCAAAACAGAACTCTTGGCAAGAACACAAAACCTGAAAACGAAGCTTCATTCAGGAGTGATGTATCAGATACCATCAACAACCACTTCTGTCTAAATAAAGAGGAAAAACTAAATTACTTTATCCTCAGGATTTTTCCTCCTGAAAAGGAACATTGTTTCCATCTTCTAGGCTCTTCCTAAGTATTCCCTACAGTACTCCAGCTATGCAGAGGGAACAGTGACTCTCTCTTGCACTACACGCACATGAATTCCTGAACAGACAGATCTGCAAACCAATCACTGCACAGCCCAGATTTTCAAAACAGCCACTGAGCTTTATGATTATGCTGTCTCACTGTTCTTCCCTGCCCTGAGTCTTTACACTTCTCAAAAATAAATCCAGTTACTGTGGCTATCATAACTTAATTCTAGGAAGCAATCCACCAGGATGCTCCTGGCTCCAGAAAAAAGCTTGATTAAGAGATCTGGAAGGAGGAAAGATTACAGACATACACACAGTACCCCTTTAATCAGCTCCTGGACAAAACTCCTGAACAGCCCAGTTCCATCAGGGTGCTGCACATGAGCAGTCTTCATTCAGCATTTGTTCTGCTGCTACTTAAGCTGGGCTGTCCTAAGACATTCCAACATCAGCCATCCCACAAACACGCCACAGCCACACTTGAGGACACTTCCCACTGGTGTCCCACGGGACTGTCACAGCACTGTTCACATCCAAAGCTGTCAAAGAGCTCTGAGGACAGAGGGAGGGTCTGGCAGAAGTTTGGAAAACAGAAAGCAAGGTGGGGTTTTCATCACGTGAACCCATTTACACATTTCCCACTGCCCAGCAGCAATGAAACATCTGGGCAGGGCTGTCACACTGCATTCTAGAAACATGCTGTGCACATTCCCAACACAGCAACCTGCCAGGGAATAACAGCCAGGGAGCCTCCATGAGCTCAGGGCTATAAATAGCCATGGACTGTGACTGTGCACTGGGTCTCCTTGGAGCATGAATGAAACTTTAAAAAACATAACCAAGTCTGCCTACAGCTCATCAAAGTTCACAGCTCTGACCAGCACTTTGATGGATTCTCCTGTGGGGAGTACTTGGATTGCAGAAAAGACTCTCACACCTTGGCAAGGAACAAAAATGAATAAATATCCTAATTCACGGCTTCTAAGTCTCTTTTTAAAGCCAGTATCTAAGGGTTTGTTTCCTAAACACCTTTGTCCCACTTGAGACTTTCATTTTTGCTTAACACCTGGAATGGGACACAGGTGGAACTAGAAAGCATCTGGAACTCTCACTCCAATGAAAGCAATCTGCCAGGAAGACTGGAAGCCTGTCACTCACACCAAAAGATGGAACACTGTATGAAAAGGAAAGGTTTTGCTCTTTTCTTACAGGATATAGGTATGTCTTGTGATTGACATTTGCTAAAATGTAAAACATCCTTCAAAATACAGCGCTGGTTGCTCACAGTTTGGCAAGGACTTGATGGCAAAGTCAGCTTTGCCAGCACCACATCGAGCTCCTGATTAGTCATGAATGTCAACTGGGACTTTCACAGTGGCCATGACAAGAGACACCAGGGCAGAGCAAACCATCATCAGATCCTGTTGGAAAAGCAGGTGCTACTTAATACTGCTAAAATCCCCCTCTAAGTCCTGTCCATATCCCATTATCCCTTTAGATTTGCCAACTTTGATGAATTTTACTGCAGATGGTGGACTGTGTGAACTGCAACTGCATCTGCATTTATTCCAAAGGCACAATTAGATATCCCTTGCCCAAGCTGTGAAGAGAAGTTAAAAAAGGAGAAAACCTTCAAAAGAACCCCTTTAAAGATGTTGACAAAAAAAGACAGTTTTCCCATTAGAAACCACTGTAGCAGCACGACTTGGTTCAGTGTGGAACAACCAGTTCAACTGGAACATGAGTATGACACGAGTGAGGCCAGTCCAAACCTGAGGCAGAACTCCAGACTGCTTGATTTTGTTACAGGTAAGAATTGAGCAGCAGAGTGGCTCAGCTTCCCTGGCACAGGCAGGACAGCTGGGTTGCATTTGCAATCTGAGGCAGCTCAGAAAGTCCTGAGGTGTTTGTCATTTCCAGCTGACCCAGCAGGATGCTGCAGAGCCAGTCCTTGCTGTGCTGCACATCCCTGGTGTAACTCTGCCCCATCACTGATGCTGAAAGCTCCTCTACACACACAGGGCCTTTCAGGAAATTCTGCAGAGCTCCTCTTCTACCTCTTACAAACTGAGATGCTCAGTCCTCCAAAGCAGACTCACCAGCTCAGACACAAAACATCTGCTCATCACAAAGACAGGCCTCACCCTGAGCAATTCCACCAACCCAGGGCTCTCAGGCCGGGGCTCCAAGCAGTGAATATTCCAAGTTAACTTCCCAGCCAGGGCTGTAAGTGCTCTCCTGCAGATGAACCATGGGGTCACGTTCAGGAGCTGCCATGTGCTCCAGGGGTTATTTACCTGGGCATTTAGGACAGTGCTCTCTCTCAGGCACCTCCAAACCTCTTCTCAAACACATGCCTTGGGCAGAATTTGGGATGGTATCCCAGGAAAGAGACTTTTCAGGCAGAGATTCAGGAGCAGACTTGGATTCTCAGTTCCCCTGAGCCCTGGGGGGCAAAGCCCTGCATGGCACACTGAACCAGGAGCAGAGCTGGAGCAGCTGGATGCCAACACAGGGGCCACGGGCATTTGGCCCCCCATGTGACACCCAAAAAGGGACAAGCAGACTTAAAACACTTTCAGACTCAGGAGCAAGGACAAACTCACTCCCCATCCCTTCCTGTCTCCAACCTTCCCCAAAATAGGACTGCTCTGATCATTAGACCTGCACTGGCCACTGCCCAGAAACCAGCAGGTGACAGGGAAACCCAAAACGTCACTGCCTGAGCCACAGGGGCCCTTCAAGAAAAAAGGGCCTTCTGTGCATTAGTTTAAACTCCCTACAAGAGAATAAGAACGATTTAATCCTTAGGGCAAAAGTAACTGTAAACTAAGATGTGCATCCAGCTATTGAGAGAAATTCTACTTTAAATGTAGGAGAAGCCAAGTTCAAATATCCGTTAAAGAGGAAGGGGGAAGGGGAGTGACGGGATAAGAAACAACACAGATTTTCCTTAAGATTTCCAAAGGGAGGTGGGAGGTAGATAATGACTCAGCACTATGACCAAAATATTTCTCCTGGGCAGAATATTATTCTTCATTTCAGAAGAGTGGAAGGCAAAGAGAGCAAACAAATCTCCCACCACTTGGGAAAGAAGTTGAGAAGATCTTCTCATGCCACTACAGAGTTTCAGCTACCAGTGTTGATCAGACAGCCCTGGAAATCCCTGTGGTCTGGTCAGGGATGGGCTGGGGGATAATTAAATGCAGATATCCTCAACCCCCTCAGTGTGGCAGTGAGCTCCTGAATGCCTGTGCTGAGTTTCCTCACGGCTTCCAAGAACTGCAGGTCAGTTCTACAGGCTTTGTTCCCAAATCTGTATCTAAGCACACACATCTGAAGCACACAGAGTTTAAAAACCAAATCCAAACCTGTCCTAGAGAAGGAGGAGTGTTATCTCAGCCTGCTGGGAGGTCCTGACCCACTTTGCTATTTATTTTGCTGCGGGTGACACTAATGAGACAGAAAGGAAAAAGGGATGTATTATTAGATCCTCACACATCCATTAGAAGGATGCATGAAGACCTCAATTCTCCCACTGAGTCTGTAGTCAGTCAAAAAGGTCTCTTTTTTCCCTGCTAGTGCTGCCTGAGTTCTCATGACAGGCCTCTCCTAATCACCTCAAACAGTTCCCACTTTCAGATACTCAGGAATAGCCATAAAATATTTCCAAAGTAGGGATATACTTGAGGTCTGATAGATAACACCAGGAAAAACAGCACAGCAAACATTTTCCTACTGAGAATACCCTCTCCTTTGAAGCTGCCAGAAGCCTGATCACACAGGCTGTCCCACTCCTAATCACAGGCCTTTGATCCCCTGGAGTGTTCCTCCCCAGCTAAGGCAGCCTGTGCAGGAGGGAAGGCACTGACACCCACACCCTGGAGGGGCCAAGAGCGGCTCAGCACTTCAAATTACAGCCCCAAAGATTGTCAGGAACTGCAAGATCAGGAGGCCACAGAAGACACAGGCAATGTACTCATCCTCTCCTTGTGCCTAACTTAGTATCCACAGACAGTTTCCTGCCACGTGAGAGCAGGGCCCATCTCCATAACAACAGTCACATATGGCACTTAATCACTCCTGCAAGGCTCAGTGCATCTCCAGCTCCAAAATGCCAGCAGAGGAGCTGCCTAGGCCACTTGTCTTCAGGAACAGCGATCAGGCACCATCACTGCTTCCCTCTGCGCTCCAAACTCAGAAGGAACTCATCAACAGGGACTGCCATTCTCCTTTTTAAAGACAAACTAACCCAGGGAGTTGAGTCTCCAGCAGCTTGTCCAAAATGACACAAGCAGAGGCACATTTAAGAGCAAAGATAACAAACTCAATCCCCACCTCTTCCTGTCTCCAGCCTTCTCAAAAATAGGACTATTCTGATCATTAGACATGTTTTCTTGTCATTGTCTGCTTCCCATACAGCAGAAACAAGCAATGATCAACAGCAACAAAAAGACAAGGGGTAAAGAGACAAGCTCCAACTTGAGCAAACTAAATACTAGTTCTGACTTTAAGTTCTGTCCTTCACTCAATCAACTCTAACAGAACATCTGTCACAGTCAACCAAAGCTCCACACACAGCCCCTACGAGCAAACACGCAGACCCTGTGCCCAGAAATCCACAGCAGAACTCAGTTCTCAGGGATGTATCACTTACTTTCCACAGTAGCCACTGCAAACGATATCGGAGCTGCTACAAAGTCAACATCAGCAAAGTATCTCCCTGCCAGGGAACTGATCTGAGAGCTGCCCAAGGGGACCTTGTCCTCACATACAGGTCAAGCTGCCAGAACGGCAAGGGGAGGAATTCACCCTGACCGTGGAACACAGTTCACTGCACAGACACGGGTACACCTGGTAAAACACACAGCACAGCCTGGGTGGAACCCAAAACACACTCATGAAACCACAATCACTAACGTGGCATGTCAGCTACTTAATTACAGTAAAGAGATTACGCACTAAGTGAACTTACCATCTCTGTCCTCGTCGTGGATATTCAGATACAGGTATTCCAGTCCTCTGCCTTTCTTGCCGTGCTCTGCTCCCTGTATTTTGGCCATGAGCGTGGTTTTACCTGAGCCATCGTCACCTGCCAGCAAGTTTGTACAAGAAAAAAAAAAAGACACCTTCAGAATTACCTTTAATTTCTTAGAAAAGATTTATTCCCAACTTAATTCATCTGAAGCATTACTGTACATTCCTGAATCATAGTTATTTGTTGTTCTCTTTCAAGCATTCCAGCTTATACAATAAGAACGAAGCGCTAATTTATTCTCTATTATTATTTGTTTAAATGTTATAAATTTAACAGTTTAAATCAAAAAGAAAGTAAATCTAGTGAAGACCAGACCAGAGGTCAAATTACATAACCCAACTGTAACAAACCCATGTGTCAGTCTGTTCACATCACTGTTTTAAACACGCCTGGTTCCGACAAATAAAATAACAACAAACCACCGCCCCAGTGCTCGCATGGGTTACTTACCAAAAACGAGGATGTTCTTGCCCGATGGCAGCTTCGATCTGGACCGTGTGGAGACTTCGCTGAGGATCGAGGACCTGGAAAAGCAGGGAAAGGAGCCGCATTGTCCCGGCACAGACGCAGCCAGAGCCCGTGAGCTCAGCACATCCCCCGGCTGGCACACACCGCATCTAACACACTGAAGGCGTGGCACCTTTCTGGGAAGGTTTTCTCAAACTGAGAAATTGCTTTGCTTCCTCAAATTGAGATATCTCACATTGATTTCTAACACAGAGGCAGCAGCGTCTTAAGTTGCTCTCCGTTACGACAGGCCACGTTACTACAGAACATCACTTCTCAGCTGCTGACTAACGCTCCCTGCAATCGCTGCTGCGTTTCACATACGTTTTCCTGCCGTTCCGCGTATGGTACCAGCGTTACTCGGGGCCAACAAACAAGGCACACGCGGTGCGGTCTCCCGGAGCAGCCCCGCACAGCCGGCTCTGCGGGCCCGCACGGCCCGTTCGGGGCTCCGCTGCCTCAGCCCGGGCCCAGCGCTGCCCCGCGGGCCGGGCCGGGCCCAGGGCCCCGCTCGGCCGGTCCCAGCCCCGCTCGGCCCCGCCGAGCCCCGCGGGCCGCTCACCAGAGGTTCTGCCCCTCGTCCTCCTCGCCGGGCAGCTCGGCCGCGCCCGGCCCGTCCGGGCCCCCCAGCTTCTTCTCCGCCAGCACCGGCGCCATCTTGGAGCCGCCGCCACAAAGAGTGACCTCACCGGGCCCGGCCCCGCCCGACGGACCCTCCGCCCCCGGCCCCGCCCGGCCCGCCCCGGCACCGGCACCGCCCGGCCACCACCCCGACACCGGCACCGCCCCGGCCACCGGCACCGCCCCGGCCACCGCCCCAGGAACAGCCCCGGCACCGGCACCGCCCCGGCACCGCCCCGGCCACCGGCACCGCCCCGGCACCGGCACCGCCCGCCACCGGCACCGCCCCGGCACCGGCACCGCCCCGACACCGGCACCGCCCGGCACCGGCACCGCCCGGCACCGGCACCGCCCCGGCACCGGCACCGCCCGGCTACCGGCACCGCCCCAGGCACCGGCACCGCCCCGGCCACCGCCCCGGCACCGCCACCGACACCGGCACCGCCCCGACACCGGCACCGCCCTGACACCGGCACCGCCCCGGCACCGCCCCGGCACCGCCCCGGCCACCGGCACCGCCCCAGGCACAGCCCCGGCACCGGCACCACCCCGGCCACCGGCACCGCCCGCCACTGGCACCGCCCCAGCACCGGCACCGCCCCGGCCACCACCCCGGGCACCGCCCCGCGACCAGCACCGCCCGGCCCGCCCCGGGCACCGCCCCGCCCTGGGCGGCACCGGCCGGGGGTGCGGCCGCAGCGCCCCCTGCTGGCAGCGGGGCCGCGAGCAACGGGACCGGGACCTGGAACTGCCACCCCCGGGACCTGGAACTGCCCCCCTGGGGACTGGAACTGCCACCCCGGGACCTGCCCCGGGACCTACCCCGTACCTTCAGCCCACGGTAATTCCCTCTGCAGCTCCCGGTACCTGCCCTTGCACCCCCTTGGACCTGTCGTGGTATCTCCACCCCCCGGTACTTCCCTCTGCATCCCCCAGGACCTGCCCCTGCAGATCCCAGTCCCTTGCGCAGTCCCTGCCCCAGCCCAGCCCCGGTGAGCAGCAGCTCAGGCTGTATCCCTGGAGCTGAGTGAATTCATGGACCCAAATCCTTACAGCCCTCACACCCTTGGTTTGTCCAACAGAACTACAGCAGAACGCCGTGGGTTTTGCTCACACACTTCCCTGCGTGGTCTGTCAGTCAGTTCAGCTTCCCAAGGTGCTGAAATCCTGCCCGGGGGGGCTCGAGCAGCCTAAAAGTGACATTGCTGTTTTCATGCAATCTTACTTTTGTGGTGCCTGCTATGTGTGGGTTTCAAAGCGCTTGTGCGAGAAAATTAGTGAGATGATTGAGACTGCACAGTCAATCAAAAGGAGAGCACAAATCCACACAGCAGGCTCCTGGTGCTCCTGGTCTGTGAGTCCTCAGATGACACCAGAACGTTCTGTGGTGTTGTTCCATCACCTTGTGTCACGGCAGGAGCTGGAGCACCAGCAGAGGTGCCCAAAGAGCCTGTGGGAATTTCTCCCTTGAAGATCTTCAGAACCTGTCAAGGCACTGAAGCAACTTGAGTGACTTTGCAATCAGCCCCGCTCCGAGGAGGAGACTGGATTATGGGCTCCACAGGGCCTTCCCAACCTCAATTGTACCTAAGGTTGGGTAAATGGTATGGAGATGTTCTGACGTGTGTCAAGGCAAGATTTATGCTTTTATCCACTTGAGATATAATTTAGGCCAGAATAATATGGATTATTAACACACATTCAGTCAATAGATGAAGTAGCAGCTTGTCTGGGCTGGCTCTGAGTCCTTGGAAAAATACTTGTTGGGGTGTGGAAGGGACCAAATGTCCCTTTTGTGCCCACCCAGCCTCAGGAGTCCTTTGGCTCACCCTGCAGTCACACCAATATTTAGTTTCACTGCTGGCAACAGCTCCACTCAAAGACATCTTTTCCAGATGCTTGAATATTTTAATAATATAAAAACCAAGTTGCAACAGCTGAAAAGATTAGAAGATGCATTTATTGTATCACTGGCATCATCTTTACTGCAGGTCTCTCAGTTTTTGGTTATCTTGCTCATTTCCAAGCATTTAAGCTGCACCACAGTGAAAACCTTGTGCTAATATGATAACTAAACCTTTTCCATGAAAGAGTAACTATTGATTTCTCAGTCCCTTATCAGAACAGGTAAAAAATGCAAATGAAATACTAAGGCTAGCACTGAAAAATCAAGTTACTAAGGCTTTCACCACAAAAGTTGTGTCATTAGCAGGAATGGGGGTTCTGCTCACTTACCTGAATAATACACAAAATATTGTCCAAGTGTGAACAGAAGGCAGATTTTATCAGTACCTGCTGAGTTCAGCAGTGAGTAATTACTGTAACAAAGATTTGCATCCTATATATAGCAGTGTTTTACCAATGTTTTCTGGCACAGATACATTTTTATGCACATACAGCACATTAAAAACATGACAAAATATTTTACCTGCTTTAAACATTTCACTTATTAAGAGAAAACAAATTCAGACACAACATTAACACTTACCAGTTTTGGACATAAAACATTCACTTCAACAATAGCCATTTCATACAAAGGGTAAGGCAAACTACAAAAAGTTAGATCAAAACTTACATGTATCAAACGCTCAAGAAGGTTAAATTAAGTTTAAAAAAATAATTTTTGCTGATAAGCATTTTGTTGCCTATGTATAAAAGAAACTGTCAAATTAGAGTAGATGAAATATTCAGTTATCCCTGGAAAACAGGAGTCCAAGCCAATCTAAATCTCCAAGGGCTTATGTTCTTCTTGCTGCTATAAAGGCTGTTCTTCTCTATTCTTCAACAAACCCCAGGTGCTCTATGACATCATCATTGATGATCTTTGGGGCTTTTTTTGCATCTATAAAATGGAGATAAAAGAGAAAATATCAAAACAACTGCTGACCCAAAGCACTGCACAATTATAGAACACCTTGCAGTAGACAAAGGCTTGCCACTTAACCACTCCAATGGTATCCAAGGCACAGCAGCAGTGCTCCTGGATCCAGAGAACAGCAGCAGTGCTCCTGGAGCCAGAGAACAGCAGCAGTGCTCCTGGATCCAGAGAACAGCAGCAGTGCTCCTGGATCCAGAGAACAGCAGCAATGCTCCCTGGAGCCAGAGAACAGCAGCAGTGCTCCTGGATCCAAGAACAGCAGCAGTGCTCCCTGGATTCAGAGAACAGCAGCAATGCTCCTGGATCCAAGGCAGGGCAGCAGTGCTCCTGGATCCAGAGAACAGCAGCAGTGCTCCCTGGAGCCAGAGAACAGCAGCAGTGCTCCTGGAGCCAGAGAACAGCAGCAGTGCTCCTGGATCCAGAGAACAGCAGCAATGCTCCCTGGATCCAGAGAACAGCAGCAGTGCTCCTGGATCCAGAGAACAGCAGCAGTGCTCCCTCTGCATTCCCAGATAGCCCCTCTGTGTGAGGCCTGTACTGCTCAGCCCCCAGGAAGCTGCTGGAGAGCCACAAAGCAGCCCCAGGAGAGAGGCTGAACAGAGGAAATCCCAACTTCCTGATAAACACAGGGATTAGTTCAGTCCTTAACTGACATTCTCATTCTCTGTGCACCCTGGCAGGTTCAAAGGCTCTCTGATATTTTGCTGCTTTAGCTCTCTCTCTCCAGCACCAGCCCTGATGGAATTCCATAAGAGCCCATTCCCCTGGGTAGCACAGCACTGAACTGACACAAAGCACAGTCCCAGGGGCTGCAGATCCTGAAAACCAGGTTTTTTCTGCGAGGCAGCTGAGGGGCAAACTATGAAAACTGAGCTCAGAGCATTTAGGACTAGCAGAAAATGAAACTGGGACTACCTGCTTCTGTAACCTGTAGTACTTCTTGGAAAGATCAACACTTGTCCGTCCTTTCTGAAATGGGTAAGACCACAAAATTAAATTCCAGTGATTACCCATTTCCTTTACTCCATTCAAAAGACAGTTAATTTCTTCAGTTGTGAAATCTTTTCGGGTTCTTCTTCCTCTCTTGTTCAAGGTTCTTGTGTTCATGTCCAGGGGACGTATTTCATTGCTCTGCAAATATTTATGTCGGTGTAATTACAAATTATGTCAATTGGACAGACTGTGTGGCACGTGGAAGTAGGGTATTGCTGGCAATACACCCTTGAGCAGTTGTAAAGTCAAGGCAACAATGGCTCTTTAAGGTTTCTTCACTGCCACCCACTTACTGAAATACAGTATTTTTCTGGGATCTTTACCTTTGTTTCTGTTGTACCTACATAGCTTGTACCTTCAGTAGGTTTATTCCCTTAGGTTTCTGTGATTTCTATACTGTGCAAGTTTTCATCAACACAGGAAAAATCATACCTCCATATCCATCATTCAGAAAAGACTGTCAGCTGAAAAATGCTTAACTCAGTTCAGGGTAAATCACTGTGACTGGGGTAGAATCAACAGAGCAATATCCTGTTAATAAGATTCATTTTGCTACTGGGCTCCTGTTAAAGGTGACTTAAAAAGAAATGATGCAATTCTCCAGTGCTTTGGCCATTTACAGATATGTGAGTGCATGGTTAGGCTCTGCATAACTCACCTCATCTCTGTCAAGTGCATGGATGCAATTTCCTTGGAAGTGCTGACACTTCTGGCTGCACATTTCTTTGACTCCTTGTCTCCTCAAGTTGGCATCTTGGGTTTTTTGTGAAGCTGTGGAATTGGGAACAAGGAGGCTCTTGGTTACTTTAAACTAACTGAAATCTGCTGTAGAACTAAATGTAGTGCTTGAAGGAGCATTTCCCTGAATGAACCTGAATAGGTAAGTGTTGCTGTATCAGTGATAATCTCACTGCCCTTACATCTGTTCTCATCATTGACATTAACACAGGGGGATTATTTATACTCTGAGCGAGTGATAGTGCTACTGATGGGGGAGAAACTCCTGGGATTAAAGCCAGGGGGTTGTTTAAATCCTTAGCCACTTGTCCCCACAAACAAGACTTCTTCAGTGCCCTGAGCTAAATGCAAGCCTGATCTCTAAGTTATGCACATTAGAGAATTAATTTTCTGGTAACACTCACACTTCTCATAGGCAGGGGTCAAGTTATAGTTGCCAGTCCACCTAATATTTTTATGATGTTCATCTCTGTTTGAAGTATCAGGCTTGGCTTTTTTTCTTGGAGTCAAAAGAATACCTTAAAAGAAATCCCAAACAATAAAACATTGCACATCTTTCTTAGGAAAAAACAAACCACAAAACACAGGTCATGTTTTAGGAATTAAAATTGAAGGGAGAACCATCTTTTGAGCCATTTGGAAGAAAGACTGGAAAATTCAGTTTACTTCAGTGTACAGAAAATGTTTACTTGCTAAAGTTAATATATTGCTGCAAAGGACTCTCAAGATAAAATTGAGTTGTTTTTTGGGGATTTTTTTAAAATCTTAAAATACCTCTGTGGCTATCACAGACAAATTAATTTCTGAATCTGGAGGGGAAAAAGATAAACAAATTTATAAATCAATTGACCAGCTTTTACTGGAAATTAATTAACTAAGGAACCATATAAAGAAGGGTTTTGAAAACAGAGTATTAAAAATAAATTGCTGATGGGCGGGCTGATTTTTCAAAAGAGAATGCATTTTAAAGGAATATTAATGGTTTAGAACCGAAGTGCTGATTTAGAGAACTGCTTCAACCTGCTTGAAAAATTCTGGTCATCAATCATAAGAAACAGTGTTGGTTACCAGTTGGTGAATGTAGTAATTCTGATTGTAGCTGGAGCTCTGCAGGTACCCAAACCCATCACATTCTGCAAAAAATTGCTGCTGAATTGTGTGAAAATATACATTAGCAGAGTAAGGGGAAAATACCATTAATGTTTTTTGCTATATGGCAGAATAAAATCTCTCAAAGGTGTGGACTCTGCTACAAATGGGCAGTTGTGTGTCATAAAGAACACCAGGTTTTATGGGCAATGATGGTTCTGCAAACACAGGATTCCCAAACTGCACTGCAGAAATGGTGGAATTTCTATTCCCTTTCCCAGCTCTGCCTGGTTAATAACTGCTTATTCAAAACCTCCCAGCAAGTAAATAGATTACATTTGCTGGCATATTAATATATAGATTGTTCACAGAATTTGGAGAAGGAAAAAAACCATAATTCTCTATCCGTGGTAAAGTTCTGCAAAATATTAACAGAAAATAATGGCTTTTCGCATTAATTTCCAAATCCAGCCCTTACTTTGGAAACTGTCCTTTTTGCTCCTAAATGTTGATATTTCTGTGTGCAGCCTGCCTTTGTTCACTGGGGTCAGCACTATTTCTGGAAAATATAAGATGAGCAAATATCAGTAAGTAGTAACTGTTTAATTTTCAAAATTAAACACTTACTTTTTCTTTAAACCAGAAAAATAGAAGATGTGCTTTTATTGTATTCATTATAAGCATCTTAGACCCATATGTATATATTATATTATATTATGATGTCATGCATTCACACTGATTTTAAATGATTATAACACATTCCCTTCCCTTCATTCTTGACTGGCAAACATCCCAGTCCCATCAAAGCCTGGAATGAGGATCTGCCCCCACTGCCAAGAAATGCCCAAGATTCTCAAAGCAGAAGTGGCCCCTTCTGATACCACTTAGTGCAAGTCACTGGTAACTCAATGAATGAGTGAGTTAAAACAGCAGGGCAGTCAGAATGAGATCACAGAGAGCTCCGAGTTTGGAATGCCATTTACAGCAGTGGTTACAGCTGCTAACAATGAACCTGCACTGTCCTGGCTCCTGTATCTGCTGCTGTTCCCATCGGCCCACTCCCGAAGCTCCTTCCTGTATCTTTCCTCAGCCTCCAGGATGACTCTGTGATGGTCACACGGGTGCAGGCAACTTTGTAACATCTTGGTGAAGGTTCTACTGTTGAAGGACAGTCCTCCTGCTGCACAACCTGCAAAGCCATGGGACACTGTAGAAATAGCAAGCAGAGATGCCCCAGGAGCCACCAGGAAGTCCAGCAGCTCGTTCTGATCACTATGATCTGCAGTTTGACCTCTGGGTTTCCATGTGAACATGGCAAAGAGGTTAAATTTTTATGTATCTTCTTGAAAATACTTACTTGTTTTGTACCTTCTATCTTAAAAAAAAAATTAGAAAGTGTTTTCAGTGTTTTATGAGACCAAGTTAAACTGCACTTCAACTCCTCAAGTACTGGATGAGGCACAGATCCCCCATAGAACTTAAACTATTAGTGGGATGGGAAAAAAGAGGCCTCAGTTCCATTTGCACGTTCATCCAGGAGCCAAAATATAAGATATGTCTTTGCTATGCTTTGGAACTTTGTGTTGCAACAGTTATCTGTATTAACTTGGATGAATGGTAAGTCCAGCTTAGGCAGGAATTCCCTCACAGGAAGCCTTCCTGGTTTTTTTGAGGACATTCCCAGGGTAATTTATGGTTCAGTTGTTCTTGGATGTTCTCATGATTATGTTACATCAGCTGAGGGAGGACTTGTGTGAGGAATCAGAAGAAGGGCAATATGTGCAATGCTCAGGCAGTGCTAAAGCTCAGGTTGAATTTAATTTGACAGTTTGGATAAAAATAATGTTCAAAGGTGGGTTAGGAGCTGCTTTGGGGTTTGTTTGGAGGTTTTTTGTTGTTTTGTTGGGGTTTTTTAAATAAAGAAACACAGGCCTGGTTACAAAACCCACTTACAAATCCTGAGCACCAGCAGCATTCTCATGACTGTTGGGAGTGGACCAGCAGAGGCCTACAGAGAATGGAGACAGATGCAGAAAGGCTACGAGGAAACCTTGGAGGAAGAAATCGATCTAGAGGTGCTTTGACAGCTGCAGCTGCAGGAAGCACCTGAGATCCAGTGATAAGACGCCGCTTCCACAGACCCCTGCAGGACCCCCCTATCTGTGCCCCTCACCATTCCTTCCCTTCCTTCCCTAACTCCCAAATCTCCCTATATGGCTGGACATATCCCTGCGGCCAATCCCTCCATTTTCCCTTATCTCTGACCCTCAGGATTCAGTGCCCCTGGCAAGAATCCCACCCTTGTTCGAGACCCTTCTCTGTACCCCTCTATATAAAGTGACACCTTGTTTTAATAAAGGCCATTTGTGAGTCACCTGTCTGGGGGCTCCTCTCCTGTACAAGATGTGCCCGAGGGTCTTTGGCGGGGACAAACCCCACCCACGATACGTGACCTACTGACAGAGCATGCTGAGCGAGCAGCAACAGAGATCTGCAGTCCTGGATTACCCAAAATCGGAGTGCCTGCACTAAACAGACAACAGAAGAGCTGCACAACAGTCAGGAGGCTCAGCAGGAGAACCACTGAGGGAAATGAGCAGGGCCACGTGTTCTTCCTCTGACTGGCCCATCAGAGAAAGGAGGGAATCACCCCAAATTCTTGTAAGAAGGGTCATCTTTTAAGCTACTGTGAATTGTTTGTCGGCCGGCCCACACTGAGATACATGCACCAAAACTGCCATGTCAGCTCTATTGCAATACTGAGCTTTCATTTTAGAGGCACAAAAAGGAAACAGTTAAGATTTCCATAATAGGTAATAGAACAGATGTGCTAGGATTTCTGTAATGTCAGAAATAACTTACTGCATTGCTGACCCCTTAGGGCTCCTTTTGTGTGCTCTGCAAAGAAAGACCTGAGGTAACATTTACCTGAGCACCTTAAATCTGCCATGTTATGGGATGAAGATGTGGCTGAAGTACTCTTGTGTTTCCTGGTTATCTCTGAGGAGGAGGAATTTTGATCTAAATGAGGAAGGAAAAAAAACCCTAAGAAAATGTAAGCTGCTTCTGCCATGGTAATCATGCTTCAGTGTGTCTACATTGCATTTTCTATCTGTAAATTATGGAAGGTTAATAAACAGTAGAAAATCTAAGCAGTAGAAAATCCAAATTACATTCCTCAAGTTAAATGCACCGCGTTTACATTTTTGTAAATCCAGAATGATTGTGTTCAATTCAGTGCTTTGTCATCACTCTCCCAAAGGATATTCCTTCAACTTGAACAGCAAATGATCCCTGTAAACTTATATTGCTTAACTAAGGCCTATAAACTTTATTTCTGTTTGGAATCTGATGCTGAAGAATGTGAGGTACTGGAATAATATGAACTCTCAGTTAAAAAGGTATAACCTGGAGATCAGCTTGACATCTGTAAAGCCACCATTCTGGCAAATACTAATCTAAAGAACACTTATACATTTTATAAATTAACAGGAAACTAAGTGATGAATAAAGGTTTGATTGGACAGCCCCCAATTCTGGCATAAATTTAATAAGTAATGTAATAAATGATCTAAGATCAATGCAAATCTGAAAAACATTCATCCTAAACACACGTTCAGCACGTAGGAACAGCTTCAGGTGAGAGTCCCTCTCACAGGGGGCTCTGCCCCCATTCTTACAGGGACAGAACCAAACCAGCATCCTCATGCATTTTCTGTTAATGCTTTCACTGCTCAGGACAGATTGAAGACTAAACTGCATTCAGTTTAAACTTGAAACCTTTGTCTGTGCTACATTCATTTCAAGAGTTAAAATTATTTAAAAAAAAAAGAGAAAGCTACAATATGTTTTAGAAGAAAAGTACAATAAATATTCTCCTGGTAAAATTGTGTACAATATAAAATTCCAGTACTATGCAAACCAGTAAAAGGATATTAATTACATATAATGCACCCTGTCATCTAATGATACATAACAACTGGTAAAAAGAAGTGATAAAAGTACACAAAACTAATTAAAAACTCGTTAAGAACAAAAAGAAAGGAATATGTTTAGCTGTTTGTACCTGCTGGGCATGTCTGTGTCCTATTTCTAACAGGCTCTGCTGGTTGTTGAAATAACTGTTCACTGGGAAGACAACAGTGGGAAAAAATTAAAAAGAATAAAATGTCACAACATGCATTTACCTGTAAGTTAATAGGCACAGTCCAATGGAAAAATAAAAAAGAAACATATGAAAGATTAAACTCTCAAAAAATTACTCTGATTATCCCAAGGTCCCAGGCTTATGGCACCAGCATGTAATTTGTTTCCCAGAGGCCTGTGGTCAGCACTCCTTGCAGGGCTGTTCCCATGGAATGCTGAGTTCTCAAGGGATGCTGTTCCCAGGGCAATTTGCAATTCTCATTCACACAAAGGTTACTTAGTGCACATCAAACTTGCACAAAGCCTTCAAAATCCTGTAGCCTTCCCCACTTGTAGCAAATGCTCTAAAAGGTATTTGGTTTTCTTCTTTGCCCCAAAACCAAACCAAAACACAGCCAAACAAAAAAAAACAAAAGCAAAACCAAACCAAACCCAACCAACCAAAAACCAAACTGAAAACCCCAGAGAAACACAATTTTGCTCCTCCTCTCCCATCACATATCCTGAGGGATATTCCTGATATAAATTCAAGAGAATGGCTTGTGTTTAGCATTGCAAGTTGCCTATCAATAATTTATTTCTTAGGAAAGATAAGCATAAAAGCTAAAGAAGAAGAGGAAAGTCACCATTTATGTGAGAGCAACGAGCAAGAGAATAGGGAATGACTGAACAGGGCTCTACCTTTCTCTTCCCATGCAAAGAAACAATGGAACATGAGGGGAGAAAAGTGGAGGAGGGAAAACTTTCCCCCCAGTTTGTAGCCACTCCAGTGTCAATGTTCTTCCCCCAGTTTTCTCCCTGCTGTTTTCCTGGTAAGTGCACATCACAGAGCCCCTGCTGGTTGGGTCCACACCAACAGGGCAGGTCTTCATCTGCTGCATCAGGGAGAGTTTTGAGGCCAAAGCCAGGGCTGATTCCTCCCCACTGTGCTGAAGGTGCTAAAGGTGGCCTGGAAAGGGCTCTCTGTACAACCCACCAGCCAGGGAAAAAGATCAGCACCTTTTGTTACTACAATGTCTACAATCTTTGTCTGTGGTCTCAAAGACACTCCCACAGAGTGTCCTCGAGTGGGCCACCAAAGGGCTGTGTCTTTTCTCTAGAAGAAAAAGACACAGTTGGTAAGAGAGAATTTAAAAGGCTGACATTCAATTTGGAAATTACCAGGGAAAGGCAATTTAGTATTTCTGCTTAGGTGAAGGATCCTTACCTTGCTTGAGGAACAGACTGATGTTTTCCACAGGCAGTTTTGTCAGTCACACTGTGACTCTGAAGTGCTCTGTCTGTCTGCAGTTCATTCCCTGAACGTGGAATATTGCTCTGTCCACTCTGTCCAGCAGAAGCTGCACCCACAGTGTTCACTGTTTCCCTTTTTCTTGGAGGACAATTTACAGATGGAACAAGAACCTGATCATCCAACTCCAAGGCCAGCTGTGGGCTGTGATGTTCTTTATGTGCTCTTTCTAGGTACATTTTTGGATCAGCAGGATTCACCTCATGGGATTCCAATGCTTCAAAATTGCCTACTGAGGATCCATCCACAAATATTCCCCCTTGAACTCCTTCCTGCATTGAAAAGTAGTTTGTGAGTGTATGAGCTGTGCAGAATTTACACCAATCAGTAAGCAGGTTAACTCACAGACAGCCTAACTGTGAAGGGAAAACATCCCAGAGAAGCTGCAGAGCAGCCTGGCTGAGCAGAGAGCCCAGCACAGCCGTGCTGCTGGAGGAGCTCAGGGCACAGCCACTCATCAATCTGCTACCAGTGCAAGGCACTGCTAGAAATGAGCTTAACATCCATCTAAACAACTCATGAACTCACTGTTCCAAACCCAGAGATACCAGGCAGCTATAAAGCACCTGGAAAATATGAAACAACCTTGTTTCAGTTTATGTTCACATCCTCCTTTATCCTGTGGCCCCACAGCTGTACAGTCAGGGGCATTTCATGCATGCAAATATTAAAATTATAGGTTTGAATGTCCAGCAATTAAAAATAAATTCAACTTCTTGTTTCTCCAGCCTAAATATGTCTATTTTGTCGAAAATCTGAGTTTATAATAAACTAAAATGCTTCATAAAATACAGATGCCTTGGTATGATCCACAGTAATGGTAAAAGTTGCAGGTTGCACTTTCACACACATCCAATGTTTTCCTGCTTTCTTAGCTCACCCTGAAATTATCCCAAGGGTTTACTTTCTCTTTCTCCCTAAAACTCTGTAAAGATTTGCTTAGTTTTATCCTAGTTTGGTAAATAGGCCAACCTCAGCTTGTTCTTGTTCAATCAAGTTTATTCTGTGTAAAATCTCCCCTGCTTTCTTCCAGTAGTCTTGTAGACTTCTTTTCCTGACTTGCACATCCTCTTCTTCTTCTTCATTGCTCACACTCAATGAATTATCATTTATTTTCAGAGACAACTGTTCAGCTTTATAAAATATAAAACAGGATTAATACTTAAAATTTTATCGATGAACATCTTAGTAAGCATTTATTATAACTTTATTATGCTGAGGGACAGCTCCAATAATTTAATGCAAAGTATAATCTCTGCATAATAATTTTTATAAAACTTAAATGTACACATAAATGTTAACACACTTCAAATATAAACTGCAGTCACAAGAGGTGAGATTGCAGTTTTAGTTACTGTGAGCTGCTTGCACAGTGATGCTGTGTAAAAAATGACTTTTCCATTGACTTAATCCTAACTCTATGGGTTCTTCACCAGTGTAAGTTTCTGCTTATTTAAAAAACAATTCCCTATTAATGGACACTGCAAATCACCACACCCCCTCAATCTTAAACAAAACCCTCAGTTATGATTTCAGTACAAAAATGTACTGAAGATGCATGGAATTTAGTAATTAGCAATTGCAAACCTTCCATGCTGTAGAGATTAGAGGACAAGGTGTCTTTCTGATCCACTGGTAGAACTGTGCAGACAATTAATAAAAAACTTAACCAGGGTGCCCCAAAACACACCCTGCTTTCAAAAGAAAGAGCAGGATTTCTTAATATTACAAAATGATTGCAGTCAGGGTGGTTTCAGGTCTGATTATCTGCTGATAATCTGTAATGGCACATCCCCAGGAATAAAATACCCACAGTGCTCTTATTTTCCACAGCATCTGTAGAAGGGAAGGCTTTTAAAAACTGTCCCTACATTTACAGTTCCACAAATGCATTCCTGCCACACTGGTGAAATCCTTGCTTTTCTTTTTGCTGCCCAAATGCCACAGTTTGGTGGCAAACAGGCAACCTGTCTGCAGGAACCAGCCCGCTCTGGGAGTGCCCAGTTACAGAGCTGCCACAGCTAAATCCTTCAGGAAAGCAGCAGAACACAGAGATGGAATAATCGCTGTCATTTCAAAAGCAGTAGCAGCAAACTTACTCATCTGTTTGCAGTTTTGCAGCACAAAAGTAGCAGCTTTGATCAGCTCCTCGTCCTGAGATTCTGTCAGAACCTGAATCATCAGTGGAAGGCCGTTGTTCTGGAGCAGTTCACACTGGTTTTCTTCTGAAATGGGGCATAATAAAGGAAAATTGATTGGTTTCAGCCTCAAACACACTCAATCCTGCAGTAATTTAGGAGCTAATACTTATAATTTCCCGGGAAATTCTGCAAAAGATGTTTTCCTTTCCCAGATCCAAGGCTGCTGGAATGCTCTCCCCCCTGGCTGGCAGCAGCAGAGCTTTACAGACAGCACATTTACAGATCAGCCAGGGTGATCTGACCACAGCTCAGATCTCTTGGAAGAAAACTGAAGGATGACCGAGACAAATGATGTGATGGGGTTCCAAGTTCATTCAATTGTTGCCTAAAACATTTGGACTGGGGCTTCTGTAGCTCTTTTCCTCCATTACACCACACTACATTTCTGTCAGCCCTGAGGTGCAGAGATATCAAAGGTTTAAAGTTTATAATTAGTAATGCTGTAGTAAATAGTTTAATAGTTTAATCCTGGTCTAACCACTCTCTTCCTCTTCATTAACTATGTCACCAGATAAATTTTATTTTTTATTGTTTGATTGATTATTCATTTATTTACTATTTTATTTTATTCATTATTGTTACCTCATTTGCATATGGATTCATCAAACTTGATGAAGGCAACTTGATAAAAATAGTTCTGTGTTGTTTAAACATGATAAAAAGGGAATAAAAAAATGAAACATGATTATTTTGGGTTGCCATTCTAAGAGAAATTTTTATTCTGTTGATTTAATTGTCTTTCAAAAACATTTTCCATTGAGCTTTGTTTCAATGAATTCTTCATGAAAAAATGTCTTTTAAAATAAACTTACGACCTACTGAGCTAATTATTGAACATTCTTGACATTCAGAGGGTGACAATCAATCAGAATTTTTGAACACGGAGCCCTGAGGAGCCTGACAAAAAGATTTCAGGGCTACCTACTGTTTGTTGTTTCAAAACCAATGCTATTATACAGCCTTTAAAAAAATTAATAGCTATTTAACCAATGGACAGAACCTGAATATCTCAGGAGCCATTAAAAGAGAGCTCAAGATGACTCCTTTGGTGTGTTTATGTTGTAGTAGTTTTTAGGCCTAGATCAATTTCACCCAGTGATCCCTAAGCCCAGCTCTGAATTCTTGCATAATAGTCTATTTTTTCAAAGCTCCTGAAGATACCATCTGCTAACAAGTCTGAAATTTTAGAGATGGAACATGATAAAAACCTTTTTTCCTGACTATTACCATTACATTATTTAACAGAACTTTCCCTCACCTTCCAGTCTTGATGAAATGTCACCACTGGAGGAGTTTGGGTGTGAGAATTTAGCAGAAGCTGAGAGAGCAAATCTTACCACAGACTTCAGTACAGTGTCCAATTGTCAGAATAATGCTGATTTTCTCTCCTGTGTTCAGAGTCTCATGGCACAGCAGCTTCAGCAGCTCTGACACCGTGTGATACTTGGCCAAGACAACCCCCATGGCAGCTGTGACGGTCAGAACAATCAGGAGATGATAAAGTGGATCACCAGTGTCCAGCATCACCCAGTGTTCAGTCTGTTCCTCAAGGCAGCTCTGCAGAGCTCCCAAAGCCTGGGGCTGCACAGTTCTCCTCCTCCCTGTCCTCAACCCCCCAGGTTCCCACACCCCTCCTGCTGCAGCTCCCAAATGCAGAGAGCTCCAGAGTAACCCACCTCAGATGAACTAAATCACCCCCACACACAGGCATTTGAATTTTACTAAAGTTTGCAGCCCCAAGTGGGGTGTTTATAACTTACTGGCCTTTTAGCATCCATTTATATCACTTTTATAACACAAGACTAAAGATTTTAAAAGTGGCATAGCTAGACAATGACAGCTGTCCTTGCACTCACAGTTATTAGCAATGCAGGCATCCAGAGTCTTGGTTACAACCACTGCAAGTTTTGTGCCAGAGTGGCTCAAGCAGGAGTCATGCATAAGCTCAAGGAGAACCTTAGCTAATGTATCCAATCCTCCAATGGAAACAAAATATTTCTGCACATATGCTTAGTGAAGAAAAACAAAAAAAAGAAAAGAAAAAACATGTGGTTTAAGTAATACAGTTTGCAAATTACTTCAGCATTTTGCCAGTTGGGTTCATCAGAGTTTTTCTGTGCATGCATCAATCATTACATTTCCAGCCATACAACAGAAGCTGGATATATATGAGTCTCAAGAAATGGAGTATCTCTCATATGAAATACTTACAGGAAACAATGACCCTAACACAGCACACACATGGGCTAACATTATGCCCAAGCTCTACCTCAATCATTGTTTTCAGTGATGTAATAATGACTTTTATTTATAAAACACTTCTAATCTAAACAGCTTCCAAATAATCTGTACTGACCTTACAAAATATAAGTGGTTTGTGGCTATTTGTGACTTAAGCACAATGTAGTGTAAGTAAAGCTGGTGGAATGTAGTTTTCAGAGTAAAGCATGGAAGAACAGCAAAAGAGTTTGTAGAGATTGACCAAAAAAGCTGAACTATCTCATTAAATTTACTTTTAACAAAAGCCAAACTGTGTAAAGCTTGAGCTGCACTTACAGTTATTTGCAACTGTGAGACCAAGAAATGAACAGATGGGACGAACTATGTCGGGCTCTGTGCAGCTCTCGAGCCACTCCCTGGCATAGGGGAACACCGAGCAGCAAATGATTTGGTTATCCTCTGCAAAAGTAAACACAAATAAGCCCAGCTGAAAGGTCCCCTGAGAAGAGCAGTGCAATGACAGCGCGCTGTCGCAGCGCGGGGAGGGAGGCGCGGTGGCTGCGGGGCACACGCACCGTTCTGGGGGTTGTTGACGCAGGCACACAGCGCGCTGCACACCGAGCTCCACAGCTGGTAGCGCTGCTCGCCGGCCGCGTCCGACAGCGCCGTCCCGGCCGTGCACAGGGTTGTTCTGTGGGGACAAACAAAGCCAGGCGGTGAAGGGAAGGGGACTCCTCATCAGTGTAGCCCTGCAGTGTCTGCACCGCTGTGTAGTTACCTGAACAGCTGCAGCAGCAGGCTGATGCAGCCCGTGTCTCTGACGTGGGTTTGCCCGTTTTCTGCAAGAGAACGAACACAAAGACTCCACAGACATGGGCAACTTGGGACAAAATCTCAAGGTCAGGTTCAATTTACATACATACATCTCATTTCCTAAGCACAGATCCTCCCCAAAACCAAACCCAAAATCACATCAACACGGTGGTGAAAGCATTCCGTTTCTTTCTGTCTTTTTCTAGACATTGTCACAAACTACTGGTTTGCATTACCATTTTTTAAACTATATTTTGAAAACTAAACCACTTTCTGCTGTTTAAAGAAAACCAGTGAGCAATGACCTATTTAGACAGTTCAGGTTCTGTTACATGCAAACATTCATCTTTATAAATTAACTTAACCAAAGCATTACTTATTGAGTATCCCAAATTTTGCATGGCAGATTGGCAAACAGAAAAAAGTGGTGGTGTAACACAGAAAAAAACCCAACTTACTATTATTTGAAACCAGTACTAAGATGACATAAACAGACATTCTTTTCAAGTTCACACCAGAATCCTTATTAATTAAAAATAAAATGAGGTCTTCAAACAATGCAGAAGTACACAAAGTCTGTTGACAGTACACTGAAAACAGAAAATGAACACCATTAAGTCCTAAAGTAAGTTGCTCATAATCCCAAATTATTAAATCTCAGCTGTGGCCAGCACGTGGGGAGTGGAGACAAAATAGGACTATAAAGTGACCCAGGGCTTCCCCCTGTAGTGAATTCTAAACCAACCAGGGCTTGGCAAACTCTGGGTCAATCTGAGTCATTTAACACTTGCTGGTGAGGAAGAGGAGGAGCTCAGCTGGCTGGTGACACGCAGACAGGGTGCTGTGTCACATCCAGGCATGGGCAGGGCAACAGGGGCACCTTTACTGCCCCTGTCTCCAACTGGTCACCTTGTAATCTGATTGTCTGAGGCCAAAAAAACCGTGGAGACAAAGCACAGGAGAAGTATTTCTCACTCAGAAATACGAAAAATATTGCTTAATATTACCATTACTCTCTATAATAATCCCCAGTGTAAACAAAGCTGCTTCCTTCACCACGCAGTGAGCACTTGACTTTGCAAGGTCACTTATAAACATCAAACCTCCAATTTCTCGAAAATATTCACTTGCTTCACCTACAAAAGAGAAAAAATAACAAAAATGACCCTTTAGCTTTTGTTTCTTTGTAAATTGAAAGCCTCCCAAGATTTTACAACTTCTCAAGCCTTGCATCATTTAGACAACTCTTTTACAGTGACCACCAGTTCTGAACATATGTGGTGAACATAAATGTTTCCAAGGAAAAACATTCCTTACTGTTTTGTTGACAAATTGAGTAAATAGTGATCAAAGCTTCCTTCTGAGACAGAGGGCAGTCCATCTGATATTTAAGGCATTCAAGCAGTAAGTTCAGATCTGTTTTCATCTCTAAGAGCAAACACAAAAATCTTCATGAAAATTGTTATTTTTCTATATATTAATCTGTTCAATATCACAATAAACCTGACCAAAAATGTAGCATGCACAAGCATTAAAAAAAAAAAAGTGAGCAAAAACAAAGCTACACCCCTTCTATCCATCCATAAATAACAAACACACTTAACCCAGAAATACTGCTGTGCAGAGTTTGTTATTGGAGCACGATTTCCTTTGGTTTTTAATCCCTAGTAACTGGTGGGAAACGTGGTGTAGATTACTCAATATTCAGTTGACAATTGCAAGGTGCATTAAGTGTAACATGACCAATATAGGACTATTAACATGTTCAAAATACAGTATAAAATCTACAGAGTAACAGGGGAAGGATCCAACAGCACGAGGCTGCAGCGTGGGACTGAGTCACAGCAGACACCCTCACCCACCACAGAGCAGAGCCTCCAACTGGGTGGTTACTGAGGCAACACAAAGTGTTTTCTGGGCACCTACAAACAGCCCTAGGTAAGTGAAAACTTTGAAAACCTGTTTGTTAAGTTTTGGGTTATAATAAAGAGATTATGTGGTGATTGTTTGCAAAAGTGACAGCAGTTACTGTATATTGTAAACCCTTCTAAGGGTGGGGGTTTCTCAAAAAAGTTATAGGACAATAAAAATGTGGGTTAATATTAGCATTTTTCTTAAAAAAAAAGGTAACCTTGTGGTGTGATTTCCTATTTGAATGTTTGTCATTAGATTTGCCTTTTAGGTATCCAATACAGCATCCAAAATTCAGAAAAAGAGCTTTTTCCCAACAGCTCCCCACCCCAGGCCAGGCATATCCCAGTCTACTAAAGATTTGTAGAGTTGATGCAGATAATAAATGACAAATTCTCTTAGGTGTCCTACCACACTGATTCTTCTGCACCTTTTCAATGTCCATTTTTGGTTGTATCTCTGTTCCTGGTCTACAACAGCAAGGAAAAGATGTTTTCATTTCTGTTCAGATTAGCAGTGTTTACAACACAGGCAGTATATATATATATATATATATATATATATATATTTCCACTTTTCTGGTTTTACCCTGTCACCTGACACACACACAGAGTTTAATGTTCTCTGGCATGGCAAAGATTTCCTTTGGAAATGCAGTATTTTATAATAACCCTGCATGTGTAATAGTGTGTTACCACCTGTTAAAGTTGCCATTTTGCAGGACTCAGGTGTTACCACTGTGGGGGCACCATCAGTGTCTCTGTGTCACTGATCACAATAAAGCTAATATAACAACTTGCCATCATCAGCCAACAACTTGCACTAAAACCCCCAGGAAATGTTACCCAGAGGGTGAACATATAAAACCTTCAGCCTCCTGCTGCTGCTCAGGGAGCCTCTAAACCATGACTGTTTTGTTGGCTTTGGTCAAACCAAAACCAATGCTGAGACGTGATTCCTTGAACTGAGAATTAATTTTAGTTCACCAAAGACTTTACATGAACCACAAACCCCAGAGCACTGATTCTTCACAAACCCAATGTGCCAGGATCTGGGATTCAGCTGAAGATCGGGGTGACATTTAGGTTTGGAGAGAGAAAGGTGATCCCTCAAACATGTCCTAAGGACCACCCCCACCCAAAGGTTGATTCAACCATCACAGTAACCTATTTCAATTTCTCAAAAATTATTTAGCTCCAGGTAGAAACTTTAAGTCACTGATAAATTCAGCTTAATAATGCATTAGTTTTCCTTCTCCAAGTGGAGCAGAGGCTCTAAGCAGTATCAGTGTCCTCTTGATGAAAACAACCAGCCTCGCTTTCCATTTAGAGTTTAGGATTGTCCCCATTCCTTTGCTGTTTCATTAGAAAGGGAAAATTTAAAAAGAGCCCATCTTCCTTTTCCCTTTCAGAAGCCATAATATATATGCATTTCATTTTCTTGCAAATCCAACCCATAACAGGGAAAAGCTTGCAAGTCTTCCTCACCTCTTGTTGCCCCTTCTGCTACCACCCTGCCAGCCTAAGGGAAAACAAAACCCCTACATGTTCCCTAGCAAAAGGAAGGCTGTAAAAATCAGCTGACTCTGGAGCTGACAGCATTTCAGTAGAGTTTAATTAAATATACATTTATATAATTAAGGAACCTTTAATATAAGAAGCACAAGGCTTTTAAAACTGTATAGAAAGATACATCTTGACCTTACCTGGGTCTATTTTTTTGCAACCTACAGAAGGTACACAAAATAATATTTATAAGCCAGCCCACGTTAAATGCAAATAGCTCGACCATGTTGCATTACAGGGCAAAGACGAACAGACAAGCTACAAGATTTGCTGCAACAAACTTCTGCCTAATGTTGCATATAAAACAAATCACCCGTCAGTTATGGAAAATAACCCAGTAACATCACTTTAAAGCTCAAAAAGACACTCCTAGAGAAGTTCAGGTCCTGTTTGTCCAGCAGCACTGGAGCACAGGGATCGCAGCAGCCAGCCGCAATGGGATTTATCCTTGGAAAACCTGGGACCAGACCCGCTGTTGGTGTTCCATGGAATCCCAAATTCCCATCAGCAGCGAGGCCGTGAGGACACTGCTGGGTGCAACGGGGCTGTGAGGTGTTCCTGCCCTGCTTCAGCCCCCTCCCTCAGACGAGCCGTGTGAGTCACGGCTCGTTATCAGAGCCCGCTTTGAAGTCTTTGCGAGCGCTCCACATCGCCCCAGATATAAAACAGAAAGAATATGTAAAAGACTCAAAAAAAAAAAAAAAAAAAACACCTGACAAAGAAAAAAAGGCGAACAGCACAAAGACGAAACAGCAGCAGCATTCATCTGTGGGAGGGTGGGGAGCACCGAGGGGTGTGACATGGGGCACGGAGCGGGTACCTGTGACCCGGCGGTGGGGTTGTCTCTGGGCACACACCGAGGCGATGCCGGTCCTGCTGCCGAGCCCTGCCCGCCGGGCTGAGGGGGGAGCGGTGACCACTCCGGGCTGAGGGGGATGCGGTGACCGCTCCGGGCTGAGGGGGAGCGGTGACCGCTCCGGGCTGAGGGGGAGCGGTGACCGCTCCGGGCCGAGGGGTGAGCGGTGACCGCTCCGGGCTGAGGGGTGAGCGGTGACCGCTCCGGGCTGAGGGGGATGCGGTGACCGCTCCGGGCTGAGGGGGATGCGGTGACCGCTCCGGGCTGAGGGGGGAGCGGCGGCCCCGCCGTGCCCGGCCCTGCCCGCGGTGCCTCCTGAGGGGAGCGGGGCCGCCCTCAGCCCTTCCCGCCCTCCGGCCCCTCAGGAGCCGCCGCCGGGCAGCGCCGCCCGAGCGCCTCAGGGCGGGCTCCCCTGGGCACGGGCGATCCCCGAACCTTCGCCTGATCCAGGGGAGATTCACGGCGCTTTCACAGCATCACAGAATCGTCAAGCCTGGAAGAGAGCTGTAAGATCATCCAGTCCAACGCTGCTAAACCACATCACCCAGCGCCAGACACAGGCGTCTCTAACACCCCCAGGGACGGTGACTCCAACACCTCCCTATTCCAATGCCTGATCTCCCGAACAGTGCAAATGTTTTCTAACACCTAATCTGAATCTCCTGTCTCAGTTTGAGGCCAGCTCCTCTGTGCTCTCACTGCAGGCATGGCAGGAGATCGACCCACCTCACCACCCCTCCTGTCAGAGAGCTGTAAAGGACCATGAGGTCCCCCCGAGCCTCTTCTGGAGGATAAACAAACACAATTCTCTCAGCTGCTCCTCATAAGACGTTCTCTAGTCCTTTCACAAGCCTTGTTGCCCTTCCCTGGACATGTTCCAGCCCCTCAGTGCCCTTCCTGAATTGAGGGACCCAGCAGTGATTTCGAAAAAAAAAAAAAAGTCAGGATTTCGTATCATTTTATTTGTCCTCAGGACAACCACCAAAAAAGGTACTTACAAATAAAGGAAGTTTAATTAGCAGATAATACAGAACAGAACAATCCAGTCAGTGGTAAACCACCACAGTATTTACAGAACCGTAAATACTGTAAAAACTGTAAATAGAGCAGCAGCAGCACCTTGGGGCATCAGTACCCTACAGTTGGAAAGTTGCTGAAGTCTGTGACATTCCACTGTAAATAAAGGTGTTATTAAAAATTACAAACTGCCCTGTAATGACTTTGATAACCTCTTGTGCAGCAGCCCCTGTAAAACAAAAACCAGAAGGCAGTTAGCAGATCTTATTTAAACAACAGTAAACCAATGTTATTTATCTAGAACTCACTACACTGGAATTATGTGAGAAGTGCCTGATACACCTCCTAGGGGGTAAAAATGCCTTTTAGTACTTCCCAGCATTAAAGAGGCTCAGAAAGCTGCAACTTCCAAAGTTACTTTGCTGTATATACTTTCTCTCCATGTACACACCCTCAGAGTAACACCTGTGAGCAGACAGGGCCATGCAAGTTGAGACCTCTCAAAATACAACTGAGAGGTTAAATTAAAAAAATGTACAGTTAAACTGTAAAATAAACTGAAGGGTTACATCACTGTGTTCCCTTTGTGTTTTCCTGTAGTATGAAATATTCTGTAATTTCTTCAGAAGTTGCCTTCACGTATTTTTCTAAAGCATAGTACATGCCAAGTTTCACTTAATCAGAGAAAATTCCTACACAGAGTATTTAAAACATAATTATCTTCAGCACTGCATGAAGCCAAATAAAGGAGGTAACTGATACATCAATTTTGAGCACCCAATAAAACATGTCATTTTGACAATACTCATAGTCTGAATGAAGGTAAGAAATCAGTGCTATTTTTATTTCACAGATATTTTGTGTAAGTGTATTGTGTTAATTTAAAGGAAGACATGTACTGAATAATTTTAAAATTACTACAGTTGTTACTTTCCTTTAAAAAAAAATGAAGCCTCTTTCGAGCACTATTTTTAAACACATTTTTAAGTTCCTAGGATTGATCTGCTGTGATTGTGTTTAAGTTTACTTGCTTTCTTTCACTGCCTTTAAGCCCTTGCTGTGCCCACTTACTCCACATGCTACAGGGGGTCATGTCTGGAGAGTGAAGGGCAGGACTCTGTCCTGGTGCTGTCTTTGCTCTGACAACACAAAGCAGTCAAAGCAGCAGAGCTCCTGCCTGGGGCACATCCCAGAGCCCGTGCCCTGGGAGCTCAGTGCCATCCTCACCTCCCGTGAAGGCTCTGAGAGCTCAGAGCCATCCTCACCTGCCGTGAAGGCACTGAGAGCTCAGAGCCATCCTCACCTGCCGTGAAGGCACTGAGAGCTCAGAGCCATCCTCACCTGCCGTGAAGGCACTGAGAGCTCAGAGCCATCCTCACCTGCCATGAAGGCACTGAGAGCTCAGAGCCATCCTCACCTCCCGTGAAGGTACTGAGAGCTCAGAGCCATCCTCACCTCCTGTGAAGGCACTGAGAGCTCAGAGCCACCCTTACCTCCCGTGAAGGCACTGAGAGCTCAGAGCCATCCTCACCTGCCGTGAAGGCACTGAGAGCTCAGAGCCACCCTTACCTCCCATGAAGGCAGCGACAGCGTGTGGCTCGGCAGCTCCATAGCGACAGCTGGGCAGGAGAGAACAGTCAGAAGGGGCCATCAGTGCTACCAGCAAAGCCCCTCCCAACACAGAACACTTACAACTCCTGAACGTAGTCATCCTTCACCACCACCGACAGCCCGTGCTCCTGCAGGAAACCCGTAAGGCAGGATTTGAGTTTCCCAACGTCATCTTCCACCTGGTAGTTGTAGACGCCTGGGAAGGAAGTGAAGTGTTTAATCACACAGCTGTAACATCACACGCAAAGTTAACGGGGTCAAACGGCAGCAGAAATACTTCATTTTTCTGAAAAGCTTCTAAGCTAATATTATTAACACTAGACTAATAATGACTGAATATTCTGTTGATGCTACTCATAATAATGACAAATTTTTATGCAGCTGAACTTGTAATCCGTGCAACCCATCTCAGTGTTATTAATTCAGATAAATTCCTTCAGTTCCCAAAGAGAAAAAATTCTCACTTTAATTCTTAAAGTTATATTAATATGGAAAGAAAACCACAACTAATGCTGTATTTGTAGTTTATAACTACAGTATTACAGTTGTCACAGTAACTGTTGGATCTTTGTATTTCTTTGGCTGACCTGAAGTAACTCTGTATTACCATACCTGGGTATCTCCCGTGCTGCTTGTAAAATCTATTTACAGCCCTCAGCATCAAGTACAGCACTATCTCACTGTCTGGGTTGTCCATATGGGAAACTGGGAACAGCAAGAGAATTGGTTAGTTGGTAGAGATGAACTGGAAAAAGTTTGCATTACCTGAAATCAAGTATCACCCACATGCTTAAACTGTAAAATCTGCAGTAAAAAAAAAATCTGAACGAAAACAACCTGCAACTGAGAATCTCAGTGCCAGATATGCAGCTTTGCCTCCAAATTTTATGACAAAACCATTTGATATAAACTATACAGTGATGACATTCACATTCCAACTCTGACAGTTGCTCTAATTTAAATGGAATATACTTTAGTTTCTAACTCTGGAATTTGAAAAACATGCTTTAAATATTGAACTGTAATGACAGTAATTATAAAACAGGTTTTAAATCCTTTTCCATGCAGCTCAGTAAATGCTGCCTACTACTTAAATGACATTGTATATTATCAACTAATTCAAGGAGCTTTCACTTAAATGATATATAATTATTATATAAATATTACACTAAATATACATACATTTTGTCCAAAACAGGGGACTTGTATAAGCTTCATTTCAACAAACTGTGATGAAAAAGTATTTTCAGCTTTTTTTTTTAACTTATGCAGGCTCAGAACAACAAAAAAAGCAGTATTAAGTAACTAGTTTGCTAGTTCACATACTGAACAGATCAGCTGGCAGAGGACAAGACAGTTCTTCTCATTTGGTCGGGTGAAAGCACCTTTCCAGATCTGTCAGAAATAACTGAGGTACAGAAGAGAGAAGTTTGAAGAAAACAGCATTTTATTTATATACTACCAAAATTGAAATCTGCAAAAAAAAAACAACCCTGAAGCGTGGAACAATCTGTGAGGTCATTTTTGAAATTTTAAAATCAAACTGAACTCAACATTCTAGACTTAACTCCACACTTCTAGCTGATGCCAAATCAAAAAACTGCATAATGCAACAGAGCACTTAACAAATTCTTTTTCATCACAGAAATCGTTTGAAGCTGGAAGTGCAATCAAGGTGTGTGTCAGAGGGCAGCACTCACCGATCTGGTCCCTGTTGAAGGTGTTCAGGCTGTACTCCTCAGCCAGGGACCTGCAGCGCACCACCCGCAGAAAGGCTGCGTTGCTGCCTGATGGGGGGCAGGAGAGGAGCATCAACAACCTCATCTCACCAGCACAAATCTATTCAACTACATGCAGGTCCATGGCCACGAGTATTTTAGTGCTGTGTATTCCTGTAATTTACATCTGCCATGTTAATGTAACAGCTCAAAACCAGCTCTTCTACAGCAGCCACAGCCATCAGATCCACGTGTCCTCTTCCAGGCTGCAGATGAACACGGGTTCCTTCCACCTCCCACTGCACCTAAAGCTGCCTCACATGTTCTCAGTTAATATTTGAACAGTGCAGCCACGAGACCGAAAAGGTTCTTTTGCAGTATCATCGCTATGAAACAACCCTGAGCGCTGCAAAAGCAGCAGCTGGGAGGTTGCCAAAGTGCCAGTGAATGCCTCGGCAGCACAGGGACAGCATGCTCTGGGCTGTGTGCTTACAGGGACACTTGCCAGCTGCAAGGAGACTGCAGCAGGACATGTGCACATACCCAGAACAGACACCACCTGAAATGCCATCACCTGCTTTACCTTTTCAGCACAGCACAAGTTCACACGGCAAGATTAGTTAGGTACTCATCACACGGAGCAGAGGAAGCTGCTCCCTCTTGCTGCAGCTGAAAAAATATATAATCTTTTAAAAGCCAACTGTTACAGATTCACTACTGATAGATGCTGAACATCTGGTACTTCCACTGAAGATGAGGGGTGCAAATCACTTACTTGAAAAATTTAAATACTGACTTATTATTTAATAACTACATTATCATTCAGAAGTTTGTGGTTATTTGATCATTTGCATAAACCCAACAACAGAATCCAAGCATACTCACAAAACAATTTTAATTGTCTCTCTGAAATGGACTCTGGTGCCTAAAAGAGAGAATACACTCACTCAGTACATACAATCACCAGAATTCACACTTTCAGATATATTCATATCTTTATTGTGAAATAACTAGTCACTGATGTACCAAAAAAAAGTATCTTAAATTGTAAATAATATACACCTGTATGCACTTTTATAGGATCAAACCAGAAGTGATAAAATAAAGCAGACCACAGATGCTTCATTTCATCAGAACTTACTTAAACCCCTTGAACAGAAAGGGGTAATGAAGCCTTCTCTTCCCCCGTGTCTCCTGTGACTCATCTGTGGACAGAACAGGAGGGAGAAGCTGCTTTCCCCGTGCCAGGATGGCCGTGCATTGGCACTCACCTTGCCCAGGGACTGTAGCAGTTTGGCAGCATGAGCACCCACAGCAGCAACGTCCTGCTTGGCCTTCTGCCGGTACCTGGCAATCACAAATCAGCCATCACTGCAGCACAGAGCCACCAGCGTCACACTGCACAGCAGCTGCTGGTGGCTTGCATCAGAAAGACAACACACACGTGAAGGAAGGGAGGGAGGTGAATGGAAGGGAGCTCCCTCAGGGCCAGGAGGGCACTTGTTCCCTCCTGTGGGACACAGCTGTTCATGTTCATGTGGCTGAAGTTAGCAGCTCTACATCCTTCATTTGGTTTCTAATATTTTAGTAATTTCCATGTTTTAATGTTTGCAGCCATTAATATTTTAGTTCTGTTAAGAACTATGACACTGCAAACATCTCAACACCACAGTACTCAATAAAATTCAATTTAAGAGCTCATTTTAAGGAACTGTAGTTGCTTTATCTGTGAATTAAAATCCTGCAATGCTTACTATTTGAGAACTGAAGGACAAAATGGTTTGCCAGTTCAGGATACTTAAGAGAATTCAGATTTACAAATTAGGGTATCTGTGCAAATTCAAGCAATTCTGGTTTCATTAAGCAAAATACTGATACAAGTTCCAGGGTTTACTATAATTATACAGAGGAACTTTCCTGAAGTGATGGCAATTATTTTAGACATGTAACAATTTGTATTTTTATATCATGTTTTAATGCTATTTGTCACAGCTGTGAGGAATGCAGCTCTAAATTCACAGATTCCATTTTGAGCAGTGAACACTATTAAAGGCACCCAATCCTTCTTCTAGTAGAGGTTGTGGTTTAGATCTATGGGGATCTATTAGATTTTACTCCAAAATATCTTAGGTTTTACTTTCTGATTTGAACAATTCAAAGTACAACTGCACAGACAACAAGTTAACAAAGTCTTCTGTAAGATACTACTGTTTCCTTTTAAAGATAAAAAAAGGTGGATGAAAGCATCAGCTGCAAAGAAAATGGGGCACCACCAGAAAAGTCTGTTTGGCCAAAGAATTGCACCAAGTCCAGGGTGCACAGGAACAGAAAGTTCATGTTGAACATACACCATCCTAAAATCCTGATCCTTCCTTATTTACCAGGCAATCCCTTCCAAGGGTATTAATTAGAATTAAGTATTTAGAAAACTATAATTTCTGTAACCAGGTTAACATATATTTTGAGGGAAAAAAAATAAAGGTTGTCTTTAAGCAGAAATTTGCTTTGGACAGCAGTATCTGGGCTAGGAGATCTACCACCTACAGGAAGGTCCTTACTAGATCTGAAAGTAGGTGATCACTCACTCCTCAGCCTAGGGAAATGGGATGCATTGACAGCTTCAGCTCCACCTGCCATCAGCAGATGGCACCTACCTGTGGAACAGCCCTGCTGTGCTCCCCCAGCCTCAGCCAGCCCCACACCCCAGTGCCTCAAACACAGGCACTGGGACAGCTCTGCAGGCAGCACCACTGAGCAGCATCAGGAACTGTCCAGTAAATAACTGTATACTTACACATTTTGCAGCCTGATAAATTTACTGGAGTCTGCAATCATATCAGGAATAGTGCCCCTCACAGGCAAGCTTCCTTGCCCTTCATTTGCCACAAATTCCTTCAGAGCTCGAACCAAAATCCAGAAGGAAGGTGACTGCAAATGCACAAGAGACAGTCAGGTGCACAGATGTCATTTATGATGTTCTGCTCCATGTGTTGCCCAGGACTCCTCCTACCTGCTCGGTGAGTTTCATACAGCAATCATCATTAAAAAGCTCCTGAATGCCTCTTGGAACCTGTGACAATAAATACATGGGGGTTGTAATTACTTGTCTTTTGATTTCTAAACCACAAGTTGCTACTTCAGAATTATCTAAAAACAATGAAAACTTCACTTTTAAGGTTTTTAAGCCTGATCAGTTTATAAAGGGAATTTCACAACATTTCTTCAGGATGAAAGTACTGAGACAAGAACTCACTGCTGATGAACCAACTCACTGTAGACCTGGATCCAAGCCCTGAGGAGGGAAATGCAGCCTCCTTGCATGAGCAAGGAAATTACAGAATTTCCATGAGCTACAGCTAGTCCAGGTCTATTTAACCACACAACTTCAATTCTAACCATTCTATCAATCCTGTTCTACTTAAACACAAATGTTACAAATGGGATTCCTGGATAAAAGTGCATCATATTTTCTGAGAAAATGATGCAGTGGAAATTCCTTCAGTTTTATCACAGAAGTGTTTATTTTACCTCTGTAGTATTCAACGCTGTGTTCACATTTTTTATGGCTTCTTCAAAGTTTTCCTCATCTTCTGGGGTTCCATTTTCATTCTTTAAGATACCTGATTGAAAAAATTAATTTGAAATACTCAACCACTTGAATTACATCTTGTCATGTAGGTCTTTCCAACAGGGCAGACTGGCTTTGGGTGTGTTTATGGCATAACAGCCAATCAGCAAGAAAAGAAAAACAAATCTCCAGAAAAAACGTCAAAGATGCACTGATAAAACTAACTTCTTGAACATTCTGCATATGATTCATTTTCATGTGCTCTTAAATAGAAGTTACTTATCAGGAAAAAACAGTTTCTCTGTGTGAGAGAGAGATACTGACGTTTCATAAGCACTGAATGAACAGCTCAACTCTCCCTCCCATCCCCACTCATGTTTTGCTGGGGGTGTTTTGCTCCAGCTTGGCAAACACTCCTGTACCCACACAGCAAACCAGACCCAGAAATGGACTGCACTAAACCCTCATTTAACCAAACCTCAAGGACAGATCAGATCAGTTCAGTCCCCTCATAGCCTGGGGATAAGGATGGCAGAACCCCTCAGAATTTGCACACAGGCCGCCTTCAGGTGAGGAAATACCAAAAATTCCCTTACTGCTTTTATTCTACAATCATTTAGGACAATATATTTATAGATCTTAAACCCTCCACATTAATTTTAGCACCCACAAAAGGTCTTAGACTGAAACACCTGCAAAACTGGAGTTGTTCACATGCTGGTTCCAGTGCATTCAGAGCTACGTAACCTTTGTGTCTCTTGACTGGTACTCTGGAGATGCAGAGATTACCAAGTGTCTGGGGGTCAACAGACCCACCAAACACCTGCAGTTAAAGACAATGCCACTGTCAAGAGCCACTTGCTTTCCTCTTTATCAGATTTTCTACAGGTTTTTCTCTTGAGGCCTTTCCTCCCTCCCAAATCAAAACATACTCTGGATCTTTAACACTGCCAAAATCCATTTATAAGCAAGGCTGGGATCTCGACATCCACTTGTACAAAACCATCCTTTAGCAGAAGAACCCTACTGAATATGCCAGCAGATTTTATAAATTCACCCTGAGAGAACTTCTGATTATCTTTCAGACACCACCTTATTTCTGCCAGTATGAACAAGTGACTCCTGGGCCATTCATTACCTTGTCGAATCAGTTGTCTGAAGGCTTCTTTTTCTTTGTAACTTTTGGGCAGCTGTTCACTTTTCTGAATTTAAAAACACAAAAAGATGTTGTCTTTAAAATACCTCCTACCAACCTCACTCACTGTGTTCAGACTGAACTCCAGGAGTCTGTCACTGCTCACACACATTCACCTGTATTTCAAGATACAGTTTTTAAGATTCCACCTTGGTTTATGTTACTGCCAAAATAATAAATTAGGGCAGAAAAGACAGAGCAATAATAGTAATAGTTTTGCAACACACCTCGTTGAGCCATTTTGTCAGATACTTGGCTACAATCACGACCCATGGAGTGTGGCTGTGGTCCTGTAAGGGAACAGCAGAGAGATCTTGGTCAAGTTGAGAAAAGATAAAAAACAGGGAACAAACTAAAAATCTATTTGAAATGTAACCTCCTCACATCCCTTCCACTGCTCTAAAGACATAGGACATGCTCCAGATTTCAATTCAGCCAGAATGTTCTCTAACTACCATAAAGCAAATTATTAAACTACTATTACTTTACTTAAAAAATTATTATTACTTTTAAAAAAATTATTACTTTCCTTGTCTGAGCCAGGTTCTCCAGTATTTTTCTGGAGACAACACCCTCACTGCAAAGCTCTGCAGCAGTAGGGAATCATAAAAATTAAAAAAACAAATTAAAAAAAATAGGTGAGGGGATATTCAATCTAATAAGAGATATCCTTGCTTCCCAAGACCCCCACCTGCACACACCAACCTTCTTGTCCATATGATCCAAGTCGTAGGACTGAATGTGTTCTGTCAGCTCTGCAAACGGTTTGTCCAGTCTCAGATCTTCCAATGCATTGTCAGGGTGAGATTCAACAACTGGGAACAAAACCACACCAGGTATTTTGCAGCTTTATGTCTGGCCCTCAAAACGAGCTCCACATCACACACAGCACCACCTGCTCCTCCAACTGCCCAGATTCTCAGTGTTCTGTTTAACTCAACTTAATGGCAGGATAATCTCCAATCTTACTATTTGTTGCAGGCCATAATTCCTCAAAGAATGCTCCTGTGATGAACTGCAAACTAAGACTCAACAAACACTAAATACATCACAAGATGAAAATAAACCAAAAAAATAAAATCGAAGCGACATGAGGCATTGCAAAGTCTCTATCTCAGAAAACCCTCTAACCTGGATGTTCTTTAATAATGACTCTCATATAACCAACCAGTCCATAAGTCCTGCAGACCAGCAGAGGAATGTTGGAATTCCAGAGGAGCTCAGCCAGGCGCAGCAAGGTACTGTGAGGGGAAAAACAGCCTCTTTCAGTTGTGCAGGACACAACAGGCAACTCTTACACAAGTGACTCGTGAAAGAGCTCTCCCAGACACCTCCTCTAACAGCACATGGTCCTAAGGACATAAGGTGATTATTTCATAGGTGAATTTACACTGGCTTAGAAACAGGTTCATCCATTATCGTACTTATGTCTCTCCTCATCCTCCCAAACGCTCCAAATATCAAACCAAAAGCTTCAATGAGTTGTGAAAGAGGGAAAATAACAATCAGATCTGTGTGTTACACAGACATAACTTCCACTAGGGGCAGTTCCAACCAGGAGTTTTTGATTAGCACACAGGAAATATCCCATTTCCCCAAGGGAATCACCACTTCAGAGAGGATCTTATTCCTGAGACAGCTCCTCCAGCTCCTGTGTGAGAAGGGGGAGGGACAAAATAGATAAGGAATGACCAACAGCCACTTCCTTGCAAAGCAAGATTTAACTGTTCAACCACCCAAGAACCTCTTGCCTCTGTGGAGGCAGAAGCAGCAAGTTCCTCTCTCCCAGGTTTCCCAGTGCTCCCAGTTGCAACTATCCATCTGCACCTTTTTTTGGTAGGCAGCACTCAAGGAACAGGTTAAAACCAGTAAAAAAAGTCATGAACTACTGGTCTTGACAAAGCTTAGATGGGAAACAGAATCACATATATGGGTGAATTGGGAAGAGTTATGAAACAGTAAAATGCAGAAATGCAAAGGCATCACAGAGCCTCTGATGTGTCAGGCTGGACATAAGGACACTTGTTACTGGGGCTTTGGACCACAAACAACTCTCACTACAAAAGAGTGCCTGGCACAGAAAATACACTGCAGACAGCACTAGGAGCCAGCCATGGATCTGAGAGAGTTTTGAAACTATCTATTAACATATAAAAAGGTCTACAGAAAACCCATAATTTACTGTAACTTTCCTTTCTGGTTTAAGTTTTTCTGCAAGAAAGTGCCTGTAATTTAAATCTGCTTTTACAACTGAGCAAAACCAAACAAATAACTTTAGATGCTCCTCTACCTTTCTGGTAGTTGTGTTGCAATCACCAAGTTAAACCGATTAAAAAAGGAAGGGTTGTTGTCCAGGAGCTTTTCTGGACTCTAAATAGGAGAAAAAAATATGTCAGGAAACACTGTGAAAATTTCTGAATACAGAGCAAGTCTGCTCAATACTGAATATAAAGTGTTAAGTGAAAGTTATAAGATTAAGCTACAAAATAATGTTTAAAATACATGAATTGACTTTTTGCAAATAACTTCAGATCATCTTCCTCAAGTGCTGTGTTATCATGAAGCTTCTTAAACTGCAACATGACAAAGCTACACGTAGCTTTGTGTCCTGCTTTCATCACACTGAACAACACACACACATGACTGATTTAGGAATACAAACCTCTTCAACAAAGTTCCCAGAAACATCATTATTCAACTCCTGCAGCAGCTCCATGGCACTCTGGGCACGACTCTGGTTAGGAGCAATTAAAATGGAATGTAATTTATACAGTGTATCAATACTACATAATGCCACGTGCTAAAAATACCAAACACAACAAAACAACCCCTAAAAACACCCCATAACAGAACTCATCAGAAACCAGAGCTCCTCGTTCCAAGCCTTGCTTAGCTGAAGCACAAATAAATCCCATAACAGCAGGCAGTGTTTGAGAGCATTTTTAGCAGTATCATTTTAAACCCACAAATGATGTGACAGCTATTTCCTGATTTCCAATTTGATTAATTTCCAGGAGTTATCCAGGACTCTTGTACTCTGTTTTTGTGACACTTTTCCCCCATTCACTTCACTGATCTTAGCTTTGTTCCTTCACCCACAATGCTCTGACACCTTCCAAAGATTTTCTTAATCACATCCTCTTCATTTTTTCTATTCAGTCTTGCCCCAGCTGAGTTTATCTTCTGACTTATGGGCAACTAAAAAGTAAGCCTGGAGAACTCTCTCACAGAATAAACACACTTTAGCCTATACATACATGTTTTTAGAATTATTCACGATACTACATTGGAGTACTCAACCCTTCTGTGCTTTCAACACAACCTAAAGTGCCATTTGTTATCTCCTTACCTGACCAATATGGCTTTTTTGTAGAAAGAAGCTGAAAAGGAGACAAGAGAGAATTACATGTGAACTGTTACAGTGAAGAAAAAGCAGCAGTAAATCACATTTGTCCTGCAGAACATGTTGCTGACTCTCACACCACATTCCCCCTTAAATCTGCCTTTCTCTTCACCACCACTGTTGTATTTTCCTCACAGTCAGTGAAAATATATTTAGCCCCATTGAAACACAAGCGAGTCTTCCTCTGTCATAGCTCAAGATAAATCAAACAAGTTAATTTGAAATATTTTTATACTGAGTAGAGTGTTGTCTTTATAAACTCAACATGTGAAGCAAATAGACCTGTAAGGGCCAAAAAGCAGGAACTAAAAGAATTTAGCAGTTAATATCCAAATGACCGTGCATGTCACCGACTTCCAAACCCATAAACACTTGGAGAAACATACATAGGCTTTTAAAAGAATTTTACAGGATTTCTTAACTAATGCACAGATGAACTACCCTTAAAACCCTCTTACTTCTCAATTCGTAACAAAAACCAGTAAAAAACCTACTTATTTCCAACATCTTCTCCAGAGACTCGATTGCCATCGACAATTGTAAAGGAACCAATACCTTGGGGGAAAAAAATTGTTATTACTAAGTAGGCATTGTGGAGTTATCAGACACATTCCAAAGAATGTCCAGGAGAAACATCTACCTACCTGGCAGCACTAAGTTTTTGAGTATTTCAGTGCCTGTTGCTGTTGCATTTATCACACAAACATGGGCAGATTCCAGCGCTTCCTGGCCATGGTCACCCCACAGCCTGTGTTGGGAGGGAAACCAAAACACAGTGAAGGTATTGAACTTCAGATTGTAAAAGCAATCCAAAGAAACAAAGAAGAATTAAACAATCACAAGCTGAGGCTGGTGTGCTACTGCCCAGTCGCTGTTGAGGGGCTGATGTCACAGGTTTGAAAACAGATGTTGGAATTTTCTTTTTCTTCCCTAGAGTTCCTCCCTCTCCCCCCATCTGTTTCCTCTGGGATGGGGGGAGTCAGGGAGGGACTTTGTTTTGTTTCTTCTGAAAGTTTTTGGTGGCACCATTTGTTGTTTATTCAGATTTTTGTTAATAAAAAGTTGTTTCTTTTTCCTTTTCCACACTTCCACCTGAAGTCTCTTAATTTCTAAGTTGTAACCTTGTTAAACTAAGACAGCTAAACAGGACCAAAAATGAGCAGCCTTGCTTAACCAAAACAACCATCCTTGAGAAAGGATGGCACAGTAGGTTTTCCTCGAGAAAATTTACTGTGACAAACTGAAAAGTTCCTAAAGAGCCCAATTTTCCTCAGGTTTCATTTACTCCATCTTTGTGTGTGTGAATGCACACACCTCTTTCTGTTGCAGCACATTTAACTTTTCCAAAATGAGCATGGGTCAAAACACACCCTGTGGAGGGTGAGCAACCGCCTCAGGGGTCGGGCACAGAGGGTGACAGTGACCGGGGTGACATCAGACAGTGTCACCAGGGGGTTCCACAGGGCTCCATCCTGGGCCCTCTGCTCTCCAACATCTCCATCAGTGACCTGCACTCAGCACTGGAAGGGACCCTGAGCAATCTGCAGGTGACACAGCACTGGGAGGGCTGCTGAGTCCCTGAGGGCAGGGAGGGCCTGCAGAGACACCTGGACAGATCCCAGGGCTGGGAATCACCAACCAGGGGAAGTCCAACAGGGGGAAGGGCTGGACCCTGCCCCTGGGATGGGGCAACCCCGGATGGAGGGACAGACTGGGAATGAGGTGCTGGAGAGCAGAGCTGGGAAAGGGTCCTGGGGGTGCTGGTGGTGCCAGCTGTCCCTGAGCCAGCAGTGCCCTGGCAGCCAGGAGGGACATCAGGGAGGGGATTGTCCCGCTCTGCTCTGCCCTGGGGCGGCCTCACCTCAACATTGGGGCACTTTGGGGGGACACAATGGAAGGAGAGATTGAGCCATTGGAGAGTGTCCAAAGGAGGGACACGGAGATGGGGAAGGGCCTGGATTTGGAGCCGTGGGAGGACACTGAGGGCACTTGGTGTGTTCAGCTGGAGCAGAGGAGACTGAGGGGAGACCTCCCTGCAGCTCCAACTGCCTGGGCAGGGGCAGAGGAGGGGCAGGACTGAGCTCTGCTCTGGGGGGACCAGGGACAGCCCCCAGGGAATGGCTGGAGCTGTGTCAGGGCAGGCTCAGGGTGGATCTCAGGGAAAGGTTCTTCCCCCAGAGGGTGGTTGGCACTGAACAGGCTCCCCAGGGCAGTGGGCACAGCCCCAAGGCTGCCAGAGCTGCAGGAGGGTTGGGATGACACTCTCAGAGACAGGGTGGGGTTGCTGGGGTGTCTGTGCAGGGCCAGGAGTTGAACTCGATGATCCTGATGGGTCAGGATCCAACTCAGCATATTCTATGATTCTATTCTATATATAATTATCTACATATACATATATACGGTCTTAAGCTGTGCCAGAGAAGGTTTTGGTTGGATATTGGGAAGCAATTCTTTCCATGGAGAGTGCTCAGCCATTGGAATGGGCTGCCCAGGGAGGGGTTGGATTCCCCGGCCCTGGAGGTGTTTAAGGACAGACTGGATGTGGCATCAGTGCCATGGGCTGGGAACCACGGTGGGCCTGGATCAAAGGTTGGACTGGATGATCTTTTCCAGGTCTTTTCCAACCTGGCTGATTCTATGATACACATACACAAATATATGTGTGTATCTCTCTCCCTGTCTCTGAAGTGGGGGTGCCAAACATACACATACATTAATATTTATTCATTATTCCCCCTGTGCCGGCACAAGCGCTCACGGCGCTGCTCACAGGGGGCGCGGTACGGGCTGCCCTCACTTCGGACCCGGCCCAGAGCCCGTCCCGGGGGCCTCTCCCCGCCGCGGGCTGAGCACACCGAGCCGCGGCCCCTCTCCCCCCGGGCAGGGCCGGCGTGGCCCCTCTCCCAGCCCCTGTCCCCTCTCCGTGCCCCTGTCCCCCCTCCCAGCCCCTGTCCCTGTCCCCCTCAGCCCCTGCCCCTGTCCCCCCTCCCAGCCCCTGCCCCTGTCCCGGTACCTGAGCTGGCGGTCGTAGCGCTGTTCCTTGGAGCCGGCCCGGCCCGGCCCCGCCATGGCCGCCGCTGCCGCCGCGCACGCGCGGGCCGAGGGAGGCGGCGCGGCCCGAGCGGGGCCGCCCTTCCCTTCAGGGCCGCGTCCGAAACAGGACATTATTCGCGGTTTACGTTCGAAAAAGCGCTGCTCGCCATCTCTCGCACGGGCTGAGAGCGGTACCCGCGGAGCTGAGCCCTGCAGACACAGCCGCACCGCAGCGTGCCCCTCACTCGCACTGCCCGTGTCCCCAGCACGGCCCTGCCCGGCCCGTTCCTCGGCGCCTTCTCAGCGCTGTTCGCCCCCACATCCGCTAAACGGTATCAGAAAAAGCATTGCCTTCTCCGCATCGAGGCAATTAGGCCTAATAACACTCACAGTCGGACTAAACCTGTCCCGCCCAGCTTTCCTCCGCATCCCAACCCGTGAATTCTTTAGCACGATGTTATTACTCTGCTCAGGGTCCATTGTCCACAGACTCAACGGAGAGAAAAAGGCTCAAACGACAGAAGGCCCACAAAAAACACAACAACCACCTGAAGCCTAACAATCAGCAATCCAGCACTCATAGGAACCCCATTCCTTACAGGATTCTACTCAAAAGACCTCATCGAGAGTCTAAACACACCCTATGTAAGCACCTGAGCATTACGTACAGAACTGTGTAAAATGTGGAATATATGAAATTTTCTTAGGAAAGGATGTTCTTTGATGCTTAATCACTGTATACTTTCAAGCCTAATCAACAAGGAGGGAGATTTAATCTGTGGAACAGAGAGCAGCCAGCAAGCGCTAAGTGATGTCCAGGTATTAGTTAGAAAGACAAATTACTTGAATTACTAGAATTGCCTTGCTAAGGTTGAGGGCTGGACGTGTTTCAGTGATCTCAGACTTAGGGGAGGTTACCAAGGCTTGGCAAGAAGGATGTACCACTGATTGGGGCACACAAAGAATGCAGAACTTACAGGTCACAAGGACATTGGGCAGAATCCCCGACATAAGGAAGAAACCAATAAAGACAACTCAGTGACTGTGCTGAATCAGCTCCAGCTGGGCAAAGGGTGATTCCAGCAGGGGCAGGTCATGACCACCAACCCAAGGAACCCCCTGACTCAACAGAAGAGGAAGACTGAGAGCATGGCACTAATTAGCATGAGAAGCGAAGAGTCATTAACCAATAGGAGATAAAATACTAATTAATAAGAGAACTGTGTAACTTGTAGCCAATGGACATTAATGCCTTTGCTTGCTAAAATGTATAAATAGTAGAAAGTTCTGATAGTTGCTGTGCTTGAATTGTGGAATCCAGGCTTGAGGAACTCTGAAATAAATAATCAATGTCTCTCTTGAGTGTGTAATTATTGGCTTGTTGCACACTGGGTAACAAATCCAATCTTTCTGGACAACACTGCCATTACCACAATTTATGTTTCAAACAGGCATTTCTCTGCATCTCTCAACCCACTTTTTGAAATGGAGGCATTTTCAAGCAAACTGAGACAGAAGATGAAAAAGCAAATCCAGTTAGATATATTTTCCAGAGATATTGCACATTATTGCAGTTATCCTGCTTAGTACTGAGAAAAGAACATCTGAAATCTCTTGTGTTTGTGTACTTCTGTTATGAAGATCTTTCCATATAGGGTCAGTATTAGTTGTAGAATGACAGTGTAGAAAAAAAGAGAAAAATCCCACATTTTGAAAAAATTTCAACAAAAGTTTCTGGCACTGAGTTTCAACAACAAAAGAGAGGTCCTAAAATCTGTGCACCATTCCAGCTGATTTGTTAGCCCGTACAAGGGTGTTATCCTTCTAATCTGCCTCTCTTCAGTAAATTAATTTGCTCTCTGTGTGCTGGGAAGATGTACAGAGCAGGGCAGTTATCACTGAGTGGTTTATATCTAGCAGGTGGTGTATTACAATACAGTGCTTCCTTTTTTGTTTTCCCAGCATCTCCACCAAAGTTCATTTTTCTGAGGCTCTGTGTTTGCTGTGCCCCAGTAAATCCTTCCTCCTGCTGCCCTTTCAGTGGTTGTTGCAGTGTTACAGGGACGTCCTGTTTCCTGAAATCCAAAGCAGTCTGTTCTGTTCTTGCTCTCTGCTACACTGTTTCACCTGACACCATAAATTACAAGAATTAGTATTTCAGGCTGAGTTCCAAAACGTAGTTCCTGTTTCTGGCATGGGGCAGCCAAGTGTGGATAGTTTTCAAAGTCAAAGACAAGTAATAAAAAAATGGCTGGGAAACTTCTAGGGAACCAGGTACCACCTTCCTCTTTTTCTGCCCCACTTTCCCAAGAATGTTCCAGATAAATTCCTTCTATTCACTTGGCCATCTTGGCCTATATTTGATTCAAGCTTTTTCTCTTGCATGATTGTTAACCTTATGTGTGTCCTTTTTGGTTTTTCTTCTTAATCCCTTTTTCAGATACCCTTTTTCCCCCTGATGCCAGGAAGAGATTCCCAGCTGAGTTTTTTCCCTTAGAAGTCTCACGACTCTCACTCTGTAGCTGTGGGAGAAGGATTACCACCTTCAGCTCCTGAAGTCACACTTATGCATGACAATATCAATATACAGCCCTCACATTTTTGTGTTTACAAAGCAAATCATGAGAATATAAAATAGGAAATGTCTCTGGTCAATCAACAACTGTAGGCAGTCTCCTTTTAAATAAACTACTAAAAAATAGTAAAAAAAATATCTAGAATCATTCTGCTTTCAGTGCTCAGTGCTGGCATATAGCTGTTCTGCTTATATTCACCATGTGAAGTGTTTTGTGCAGTTCCTGGGTTCGTTATGAAGTATTTTAACACAGCCATGAGGAACAGATGTCAGCTGAGTGTCACTCCTGTTTGGGAACTGCCAGCATCCCTAATGCAATGTAAGAAGGGAGATGAGCTGCCTGGATAAACAAGATACTCTTTCAAGAACCTGAGGTGTAGACAAGCTCTGGAGTGATGAATGTTTTAACATTTCATCTGCTCCTGCCTCCTGTACATCAGAGGCTCTGGAGTGTGCAGCCTGTACTCAAACTGACTGTAATTCTGCCCTATTTTTGTTAATAGGCACTGACACATCAGACACGCTCATATGCATTCAAGAAGGCACACGACCCCTTGTTCAAATGTATGTCACCATTATTAATGATGCTCAGCAAAATGTAATTGCCAAATTACTTAAGTAAATACACTTGCAGTGCCACTGAGCCATTCACCTTGGAACCAAATAACTTTCATTTCATTCTCCATCTCCTAAATTGCAGCTCTGTCCCTCCACAGTGATGCACTAATAGTAGCAAAAGCTTTATGCTCAAGTGACATCTCCTTGTGGAAAAACTTCCCAGTGACTCCAGACCTGTATTATAATAGGGACAGCTTGCCTTAAAGATTCAAAAATCCACTTTCCTCAAACCTGCAAAGCTCACCATGTCCAGCTTCAAGTCAGCATTCCAGTCTTACTTTTCTAACCATAATGGTTAGTTCTTATACAGCAATTTTAATAAACAGAGTTCAAATTAAATCATGAAGAAAATTATTCCACATACAGAGATGGGGAAAGAAATTTGTTTGTTAGTTCTGTATCACAACTGGTGACAGGTTCAGAAGAACCCCTGTTTTGTCCCAGGCTGCTGCTCTGCTCACTCATCACTGCTGTCAAGGGGGAACAAAACCAGAAGCATGAGGACTGGGGAAGACAGATTTATTCTTTCAGGTAGCCTGAAACATTTCACTGTAGTGAATGGAATGATGCCTTCCTGTCATTCACTGCTTAGCAGACACTTCTGAGAGGGAGTGAAAAGCCCGTGAGAAATTTGTGGAAATACGAGTATTTCACGTTCAGCTCTGAGCTGGAGGAATTCACCCTTTAAGCACCCATCACTCGGTGGCTCTGACTTCCATAAGTGCATGAGTGAGATATAATCATCCTTGATTCAACCCAGTAAAACTGAGAACAGAATTGCATGGCTGCAACTTTGAAACAACAAGTGACGATTTGAGGACAGAATCAGTGAAAATCCATTCTTAGAGTCAGCCCCTGTCCAGAGGTATCAGGGCTACAGAATATCTTTAAGGAAATCTTAGTATTTTCCTTAAAAAGCAAGAAGGCTGATTGGATTGGGAGCACATTGAACTGTCACATACACAGTGGCTATCATTTATAGATAAAATTTTATTCAGGCTGTCCTTCCTTTCCTCTCGAGTATTGCCATTCCCCCTTCTCATTTTTCCTAAATCCAACCCTTTACAACTCCATTTGGTGGAGTTATTTCCTGCCATGCCTTCAGGATGTTTTCACTTGTCTCAGAACTCTTCATGTGCCGTGTTTTTAAGGTCCAAATATGCAGACATCTGTGTGGGGCTGAATGTGAGAAGATAGAGGCTGAAGTGGTGAATGGTGTCAAATGGGCACTGCAATGGCTGACCTGGCCCCGGTTTTCAAGTTTCTCTTGAAAACAGTTGCACAGTATTTTCTGTTTTACATATGGGTTTCTCCAATTTATTGCCTGTTCTTTTAACATTACAAATTTTCTCTTCCTTTTCTTTTCACTGGTATTTTTTGTACTTTTCCCCATGGTCTAGAACAGCTTATCTGACTGTGTTCATCTGACTGGCTGTCTCCAGTTGGCTGTCCTGGCTACCAACACATCACAGAGCCACACACAGGTGAGAACCACAGGAGCACAACTCCCTGCAGCTCATTTGCCCTGCTAAGAGCAGAGTATTTTCACAGACTATGCTGGGCTGGAAGGGACCCACAAGGATCCTCCAGTCCAACCCCTGGCCCTGCACAGCCCCATCCCCAAGAGTCACCCCCTGTGCCCCAGAGCATCATCCCAACCCTCCTGCAGCTCTGGCAGCCTTGGGGCTGTGCCCACTGCCCTGGGGAGCCTGTTCAGTGCCAACCACCCTCTGGGGGAAGAACCTTTCCCTGAGATCCACCCTGAGCCTGCCCTGACACAGCTCCAGCCATTCCCTGGGGGCTGTCCCTGGTCCCCCCAGAGCAGAGCTCAGTCCTGCCCCTCCTCTGCCCCTGCCCAGGCAGTTGGAGCTGCAGGGAGGTCTCCCCTCAGTCTCCTCTGCTCCAGCTGAACACACCAAGTGCCCTCAGTGTCCTCCCACGGCTCCAAATCCAGGCCCTTCCCCATCTCCGTGTCCCTCCTTTGGACTCACTCCAATGGCTCAATCTCTCCCTTCCATTGTGTCCCCCCAAAGTGCCCCAATGTTGAGGTGAGGCCGCCCCAGGGCAGAGCAGAGGGGGACAATCCCCTCCCTGGCAGGCTGGGGGTGTTTCTGACCCCCTGGCCGTGCTGGTCCCCGTGTTTGGTCCCCACCAGGTCTGTGCTGTGATGCCAGCTGTGCGTGTGGCACCCGAGCACATCCCACAGGTCAATAGAAATTACTTGAGAAGCTGAGCTGAGCGAGTCATCACAGAACTCTCCTGTGGAGACCTTCAGAGCAGTTTACATCCTCACTGAGTGATTTAGCTTGCATCAGCTGCTCTCCGAGGTTTTATAGCTGACTCTTACCAAAACCTCCTGAAGAATGAAATTAATTCTTACAAGGCAGTACCAGAACTTAACAGTTGTATAAAATACTCTTATTGATTTTTTTTTCCTTCCATGGTCTTGATGGCATAATAGAAGAATCCCTATTTTTGTGTGCTGTTGTCTTTGTGAAAATCAATATGTTTATAAAACGTAGCCTTGACAGGCAGCATTTGCTTGGATGCAACAAAATTGTGACCAAAGAGCCATTTCCCTTGCCACAGAGATGTCTTAAGTCATTTTACAGCTGCAGATTGGGTGTCTCACTGTAGCCTCTTCATGGGTTTAGCAGGGTACAGGTACTGGATCATTCCAGGTAACTGAGGCTTCACAGATCACCTCCTTTCTCTGGATTCTGCTGTGTTCTGTTCCCTGATATAACCACACTTTCCTTTTTGTCTATTTAAAAAGTTTCTTCAAAGTTACAAAGAAAAATAAAATCAGATTGCCAGTTCATCCTTAGTTTATGGCATTTTTACCTGGTTTAAAAGTAGCACAGGTAATTTGCCCTGAGATGAGAATGTTCTCCATCCCATCTAATCACTGGTTCTTGTGTTTTAATTACAAATCAGGTGAAAACACCACTCCTTTTCTGCAGCTGGAGGGAGTGTTTGAGAACAGAGAGGCAGAGCACAGAGGTGAGCAGGGCAGGTCCCACTGCCACCTGCACGTGTCACCGTGCCTGGTGCTCGGAGCAGTTGTGGCTTTGGAGGAGAATGGGAAAACACTGCTGGTTTTGCCTGAATTTGATCTGCAGGTCCTAGGACAGCATGTCACCTGAACAGTTCCCTCTCGAAGTCCTGAGACTTCAGTTATCTCAGTTTTCTCTTTTGCCTCTGTGCTGCCTTAGCAAATAGAGGGAGCCGGACAGGAGCAGGAGCAGAAAGGCTGTCCCTGTCCTGCAGGAATTGCCGTGGCTGCTCTGTATCTTTAAGGGGCTGACCCTACCCCACGGTGAGCCGCTATAAAGGCAGGTGAGAGGAGTGCCGTGCCCGGGGAGCTGCAGCGAGGCGGGGGTGCCGCTCTGCCATGACCGGCCAGCGCAGCTGGGGATACGGGCAGCATGACGGTAGGTCCTGGCATTTCTCTGCTGCATCTCTCTCTGTCTCCCCCCACTCGTTTTCTTTCTAGAGCTGTTGCCTGAGCCCTGCAGAGCTGCCTGCATTTCGAGGTCTGCAAAAGCATCAAGTATATAGAGCAGGTAATTAATTACTTTACTGATAATCAATAGCACCCAGAGAGTGGCACCACAAGGTGCCCAGGCTTGCGCCTGCTGCCTTTTGCTGTTGCAATCAGCATTCCTGAACTGAGGGAAGCAGGACTGAGTGGGGGTTTTTTTCAGGCTGCAGAGATGGGTCCCTTTCCAAAAAGCTGTTATGAAGAAGATTAACTGTGTCTGTCTCTCCACAAGCAATTCTTGTAAGCAACGAAGATTTAGTAGAGCAGTAACGGATCTCCTGCTTCTGTGCAGCTGTTGAAACGTGATCTCTGGGCTTCCACGGGAGTGAATAGAATAAGTTATATGTTAAATATGTCTAGAACATCACTAAATTGTACAGATCAGTATCAGAGATCTCTTGCAGAACAACTTATGCTCTCTGATTTGACAGTTGTTAATTTAGTCGTCCTCCCTTGCTTCCCACCCCCAAGGATGTGTCAGAGGGAAATGGGAAGCTGCTGAAAGATTCCCACAGTTGTGTTTTGCAGTGCCTGCTCCTTCTCAGAGGAGGGTTGGATGAGTGGCTGGTGCTGTCCAATAAAACACTGTTTTGCACGACTTTCAGGAGCCTCTCTCTCTCTTTTGGCAGCAATTATTTCAGCTGCTGAGTGCCCAACAAGAGTCTTCTGCATAACCTTCAGGGGCCAGACTCTTAACAGCAACTCCTTTGGTTTTTGTGAGTCCAAAAGCAAGGTTGAATTGTAAGTGAAGCTGGTTAGTGCTGGTAGATGCTATGTTTGAGCAGGTAGGAGTAGTAATAAAGCCATATATGCTCTTATGAAGCTTGAGAGCCAAATGATATTGCCCTAGCTTGTCTAACAGCATTTAATTCCTAAATCTGCTTTACAGGCAGGCTGAGAAAAGATATTATTTTCTAAGCTTAGCTTTGCAGAAAATGCCAAAGCCAAATAAGAGTATAATAGATCACTGTTTTGTTATGTAAACTCAAGGAGGCTGAATACCTGTGCTTGATTAAAAAAGCTTCCCCTTGTGAAAGTCCGTGAGAATGCTACAGTTAAAAATGTGCTTCTTGAGAATCTGGAAGCAAGATTGTTACTGTTAATACTTCATGAACAGAAGCAGTAGAAGAATTTACTTGCTGCTTGCACTACCATGCCAAAGTAGAAAATCAGGCATAAGAAATTCTTTGATGTGGATAAGCTTTTGTTATCTCAAAGGGTATAAGAATTTCCAGCTCTGGCAGCAGAGCTGTGTTATTAGATTGGTCTTTCTCCACACTCTGTTGAGGTCAGGACATCCAAAAATGTTAATGAACACGGTGTACCCTTCACTCAGGGTTAGGGAGATACCATAATGGGCATGAGTGAAGAATGGAGCTGCCTCCAAGATTTACTGCAGTCATAAAAGGATTTTAAAAATAACTGCACAGTCAGTAGCTAAGGGGTTGAGTCATCTGCATCTCATTTGAATTGCTGGAGCTCTTACACTCTCTTCCCCAGGAAGAATTAACTGCTGTCTCCTTGGGGGAGTGTGTGTGTGTGTGTGTGTGCAGGAATGTTTACACCTGCACCCACCTTGGAAGCCCTTCAGACACCTCAGCCACGGAACTGCAGAGTCTGCAGAAGTGAGTGACCCGAGTAGCTGCAGGTACAGCAGTCTGTTGAGGTGCCATGGTTTCCTCAGGGTGTTGGGTGTGAGATATTTGAGTCCCCATCTTGTTGCAGCCTGTTTGTGCTGATAAAAACACACCAGCTTAGAACTGGAATGGATTTCTCAGATAGCAAACATTCAACTCTCCCTTGCTGAGCAAGCTTTACTTCAAGCCTCGTGAAAGCCCATCGTGAAAGATTTTTTGTGTTTAGTAGGAGGGAAATGATGATGCTTTCCTTTCTTTCCTTCTGAAGGACCTTCAGAGTGGCACAAATCCTACCCTATTGCCCAGGGGAGCCGCCAGTCCCCCATTGACATTGATTCTGCCAGAGCAGTTTATGACCCAAACCTGAAGCCCCTGATCATCTCCTACGAGTCCTGCACGTCCCTCAGCATCTCCAACACTGGCCACTCCGTCATGGTGGAGTTTGAAGATACTGATGACAAGGCAGGTGAGAGAACACAGCCAACTAACTTAGAACACCCCCTGTGACGTGGGGAGACAACTGTGTGCATCCTGTGCAGTGTGTGATTTCAGTTAGAACAAGGCATATGATCAAAGCCCTTCAGAATTCTGTCTTCTCAGGGCTCATGTTTGTTCTCCTCACTTTGAGCATCTCTAATTGTGCAATATTGCAGAGCAGAATAGTGTTCCTGCAGTAGGAAAACCTCTTGCACTGGGAAAACCAGAAATTTCTTTGCAGTGCTTTTCTTTTGAATGAGGTTTGGAGTTTGCAGGACAGGGAATGTTTGCATCTCTCCACCATCTCTCCTAGACCACATCCAGCAGGCAGAGTAGGTGTGTCAGCTCCTCACTGCCCTGTTCCATGCTCATCCAAAGACACTAATTCACGTGCCAGCCCTGGCTCACTGCCCAGTTTCCATCCACAGGGAGAAGAGGATTAGCAGAAACGGGTCATAGGAGGATGGTCATCGTAATCACAGCCACTGCACCGAGTGGGGTCTGGGCAGTCACTGTCACCTTGCACTCCTTTCTTTCCTCCCTGCCTCAGAGCAGCTCAGTTTCTGCAGAATTTATAAAACCTTCAGCTAATGCTCAGTTTGTAGCAGCCTGTGGATGTTGGACTGTCTGCAGCTGAACATTATCCTTGTCTCAGCTCTTGGCAGGGAATGCAAAAGCTTTAAGGGTTTGATTGTTTCCCCTGTTAATTCTACTTCCATGGAAGACCTTGCTTTTACATCTGGAGGCAGGGGAAAAGCATTCAAATGGAGATGATAAAGTAGCTGATAAATGGGAAGAGTGCATTAAAAAAACCCCACTCTGGACAGCATTTAAATGTATCATCTGATTCCATCATCCTTTTGGGTGTTGCTTGATGCTGCCTAAATGGAATATCTGGATATTCAAAGCAAGTTACTCTTTCTGTGAAGTGGCTTGTCTGTGCTGGTAACCCTTTGAAATAAGGGCTAGGGGTTGAAATTCAAGCCATTTTGTTTTAAAATTTCTCTTCTGGAATGAATTTAAGAATCTGCCCTGTGGAAGAGTCAGTTAATTGAATTGGAAAAGACTGGATGTGCATTTTCCACTTTTACTGCACAGATCCATTCAGCCTGTCTCCCTACAAAGGGAGTTTTTAAAATATCTCTGGAAGGATTATCTCAGCTTGCTGGCTACTTTCATGCAATTTTCAGCTGAACTCTATCTCTGTAACAGGAAACTTTATTCAGCTTTAGAATTTGAACATCATTACTCTGCATTTAGAGATACAGACTCAGAGGAGATGCAGGAATGAAACCTCTGCCCTTTCCACACTAAGTACTTGTTTTAGTAATACTTTTCCATGGAAGATGATTGCTAGGAGTGGAAAATATGTTTTAAACAGGTTTTAGTTGTGTTGAAATAGATCCAGTGACTCAGCTCTGCATAACTGGCACAACAGAATTTGGAGAGTAACCCGTCATAGCTAATTTCTTACAATATTTGGGACAGGTGATGCATTCCTTTGCTAAGCTCAGGAAAACATACTGGGAGATATTTATATTCTTAATTAGAACTAAAACCTTTGCTACAATGAGGATGCTTTACAGATACTAAATACAATTTTCATTTTCTTAATGTAAGACTTTTTGGTTGGGTTTTCATGTCTGTTGGGCAAAGTGTATTAGACTTGGTGCCCTATAAAGTTACAGGAGGGGTTACTGATGCTGTTGATCAAGTATCTTCTATAGGTGGCACCTTAAACATTGCCCTGTTCATACATCATTTAGAAATAACACTTAGGTTTCTCTGTAGCATTTCCTTACCTTTATAAGGTGATTGGAGATTGAGTGGTGTCGTGTGAAGGAGCAGCTATTACATTACCTCTTTTATGGGATCAGGTATTTAAAGGAAAGGGAACACAGATAACCTCCACTGGAAGCAAAGATACTGTAAAAAGGAAATACTTAGCTGAATGGTCTGCCTGATGGTCAGGGTGTAAGGTTTCCCTGGGACTTCTCCTCCAGGCTGAACAATCCCAGCTCTCTCCCCTTTCCTCCCAGCAGAGCTGCTCCATCCTCTGATCCCCTTGGTGCCTCCTCTGGACTCTCTGCAGCAGCTCCATGTCCTTGCTGTGCTGTTCCCAGGGCTGGGGCAGCTCTGCAGGGGGGTCTCCCCTGAGGGGCAGAGGGGCAGAATGCCCCCTGCCCTGCTGCCCACGCTGGGGGATCAGCCCAGGGCACGGGGGGTTCTGGGCTGGTTCATGTCCAACCTCTCCCCACCAGCCCCCCAGGGCCTTCTCCCAGGGCTGCTCTCAGCCTGTCCCACAGTTAAACACAATAAACACCATAACAATGGCTACCACACCTTCCTATGTCAAATCTGCTCTTCCAAGAAAGCCACAAAGTTCTGGAGAGGTAGCCATTCAATGTTTTTTGACTTGGATTTCTCCATGACTTCAGGTGCTTTCCATTAATAAATCCAGCCCTCCTAACTGTGTGGGTGATACATCTCATGCTGGCAGAGGCTGCTGGTCTTTTTCTACTATTGTGCCAACAGTAGTTGGTTTTTACCAGCAGGGAGCTAAAAAGCTTTTTTCTTTCTGTTTCTTGTGTTTTCCTGCCTAGCAATCAGTGGTGGGCCCTTCCAGAACCCATTTCGGCTGAAGCAGTTCCACTTTCACTGGGGCAGAACCCACAGCCAGGGCTCAGAGCACACGATTGATGGCAAACCTTTTCCCTGTGAGGTAACTGGGGTTTTTACTGGGGTTATTTCATGTAAATGCTGCTGACAGATGACTGTGAGTGCAGTGGGGACAGGATCAGTGTTCTGATTGCTTACTCCCTGTGGTCAGGGCAGCCCAGACTCTGAGCTGGTGTTACCCATAGATTGGAAATGGCTTCATATGGGGGCTCTTGAGAAAGTGCTGCAAAGCCAGGACAAGGTACGAGGCTTTCCCAGAACAATCCAACCACACACCATGGGAATGCAGCATCCTGGGGTCTAGCAGTGAGTGCTGGAGCACAGTGCTTTGGAGGATGGAGGCCTGTGCCAGGGAAGGCCTGATCTGTTTCAAATTAAAGTTGTGTGTTAGTTGACCCATCACTGTTCTCCTCAGCTGGATGGGGAGAGAAAATACAATGAAACATTTGTGGGACAGGATAAGGACAGGGAGAAATCAGTCACCAGTTAGTGACACAGCAAAACAGGCTCAGCTGGGGGAAATCACCAATTTATTACCAATCAAATCAGAGTAGGATAATGAGAAATAAAAACTGAATCTTAGAACACCTTCTCCTCACCCCTCCCTTCTTCCTGGGCTTTCCTTTACTCCCAACTTTCTCTCCCTCCTCCCCTGAGCAGTGCAGGGGGCTGTGGGCAGTTCATCCCATCTTGTCTCTGCTGCTGCTTCCCCCTCAGTGGAGGATCCTCACACTCTTCCCCTGCTCCAGGTGGGGTCCCTCCCACGAGAGACAGCCAGTCCCTCAGAACTGCTCCAGAGTGGATCCCTTCCATGGGCTCAGTCCCTCAGGAACTGCTCCAGAGTGGATCCCTCCCACGGGGTCAGTCCCTCAGGAACTGCTCCAGAGTGGATCCCTTCCATGGGCTCAGTCCCTCAGAACTGCTCCAGAGTGGATCCCTCCCACGGGGTCAGTCCCTCAGGAACTGCTCCAGCCTGGGTCCCTCCCATGGGTTCGGCCCTTCAGGAACTTGTAATAGTTTAGAACTTGTTCTGAAAAACCAATTGGGAACTTACTCTTTCCCCTGCATCATCGTGAAAGAGGGATGCTGAACGAGGGAGAGGGTGGGTTTTTTTGGCTGGGATGATTGACACACACAACAGAAGCAGTGGCAGCCTTGCATTCCAGGCTGATGGCCCTCAGACTGTGACGGGGAGGTAAGGTTTTTCCGCTCTCCTTGCATTGTCACTCCCCTTTTGCCGTGACTCAGGGAGGGTGGGGTGTGTGTGGAGGGGTTCCGTGGTTCATTGAGGCCCCGGTTCGCTCCGTTCTGTGCCCTGTTTGCCCCAGCCCGACCTGCTGGGGCTCGGCCCTTCTGCAGAGGAGCCTTTGGGGACGAGGCCGCCTCTTCCCTCCTCTGCTCCCGAGCCGGCTGCGGTTTGTGCCTGTCGGCGAAAAGAGGGAAATCCCGGACACGGCAGCCGCCGACAGCGCGAGTCTGCGGGAAGAATCCCTTTTTTCCCCCCTTTTTTCTCTCCTTTTTTCCCCCCTTTTTCCCCCCTTTTCTTTCTCCCTCCCCAGCACTGGGGCCCAACAGCGCCCCCTGCTGGCCGAGGTTGGAATTGCGCTGAAAGGCAGAAAGTTTGTGTTTGGTTGGTTTTTTTGTTTGGTTGGGTTTGTTTGGTTTTTTTGAGGGAACTTTGGGTCCAGGATTGTTGTTTGGTTGTTTTTGTGCTCTTTCGTTGTTCTGCCCATACACATCTATCCTATAATAAAGGGCTGTTGTCTTTCCTTTCTCCACACTTCCTCAACTGGAGCCTCTTAATTTTGGATTTACAATTGCTTAGAGGGAGGAGCTTCCTCCTAACTCATCCTCCTCAGCCAAACACTTCAGTCTCATTGAGCTGAGACACAACTGCTCCAGAAGGGGTCCCTCCCATGGGGTCATAAGCCTGGGGAGCTTCTGGCAAATTCTCCCCCAAGCCACCCCTGTAGCTCCCCCACTACCAAACCTGGTCATGCCACTGCAGTGTGGGCTGATATTTAGAAAGCTTGTTTAGTCCTGTCCACACTTGGGGACCAGCCCAAAAGGGTGAACTTGTTTGTGTTTCCAGCAATGCCTTTTGCACACCACTGTTGTGCTGAGAACGGCTGTTGGTGCTGTTAACGTGAGGGAAACCACGTTCACAGCTTCTACCACTAAGCATTTCTATCTGTTATTTTTCTTTGAAGCTCCACTTAGTTCATTGGAATGGCAGAAAATATGCAACATTTGGAGAAGCAGCAGCAGCTCCAGATGGCCTGGCAGTAGTTGGTGTTTTCTTGGAGGTAAGGATGGTAAAAATAGCATATTTACACGCTGAAAAGCATCATGCTGTCAAGTGTTTGAGGAGCACGCCACACATTTAAGAGGTGCTTAAGGAAAACAGATGACTTATTGGAAGCAGGAACCCATTGCAAATTGCTGCTAAACTTTAGTGGGAATGTTGAGATTCAGATAAGAAAACACCTATTCACAGCACAGTTTAAGTTCTTCTTATTTAACCTGTCTATTCTGTTATTTTAGATTGGGAAAGAACATGCTGGTATGAACAGACTCACCGATGCTTTGTACATGGTAAAATTTAAAGTAAGTTTTCAGCTCTTTAAACTCATTTCTGGGGTATCCTTTAGAAAGCAAGCACATGTACCTATTTGAGACACGGCCTCACAGTCCAGCAATCCAGCAGTGGAAATCACACTTGCCATGCTGCTTCCATCTAACAGCTGTTATAAAGCAGCCAAACCTTTACAGAGCTTTCCCCTAGTTTTTAATATTACTTCAGCATTATTTTTCTCTTTCAAAAAAAGTTATTTAACCTGCACTTAAAAGTACAAAGATAAATATCAAGCCTTTTTTTTTTTCCCCAGGGAACAAAAGCTCAATTTGGAAGCTTCGACCCTAAGTGTCTCCTGCCCTTGAGTCTTGATTATTGGACATACCTTGGCTCTCTGACAACACCACCCCTTAATGAGAGTGTAACATGGATAGTGCTGAAAGAACCCATCAGAATTTCTGAGAAACAGGTAAACTGTTGACATTCTCTCTGTTCTTGTAGAACTCAGTGCTGGATAAGCAGGCAGTGACTGTTTTGATTTGAAATGGGGCTGAGCTACAACACTGAATATCCAGCCTGTTCAATAATCAGGGCTTCTGTTATTTGCTGTTAATATTCTCTATTAATCGATTAAAATACAATGAACACTTTCCCTTGGTCCCTTTTAAAGCCCATTCCCATTGATTGTCCCCTTAAGCAGTCAATTATTTCCCCTGAATTTGCAGCTGGAGAAGTTCCGGATGCTCCTCTTCACCAGCGAGGAGGACCAGAGGGTCCAAATGGCAAATAATTTCCGCCCCCCTCAGCCTCTCAAGGGCAGAGTTGTTCGAGCTTCCTTCAAGGCCTGAACAAAACTCAGAATGGCCCTGGGATATCCAAGAGCTTCCACCTCTGAGGTACTCTAAACAGGAACTCTGGTCCCCAGACAGCTCATGGAACACACAAGACAAGCATTTCCATGAACACTCTGCCGGGAGGGGAACAATCTGCTGGTTTGCTGCTTTACTTGGAGTGCTCGTTCTTCTGAGAAATGGGATCTTTGTAACAAGCACTATTTCATATAAGGGATAGCTGAGTAAACTAGAGTGTTGTCCAAGACCTGAAACTCTAAAAAAAATTAAAATGCAATTAAAATCCAACTTGATGTAAAATAGGAAATTACGTAGCGATCTACTATGGTCACAATAATGGTCTCATTCAATACGTGAGGAAACAGTAATGAAAAATTTGGGGTAAATTTGACTTAAATTTTCCTTACCAATCTGTTGTAAGCACTTGCTGAGCTCTGATTTAAACATTGCTTGCACCGTATTCTTGCTGTGTGCTGTCAGAGTGCACAAGTAGCACTAGAGAAAAGTTCTTGCCTTGGGTAGGCACTAGATGAAAACTAGATCTATATTTTAAACTTAATGCTCCAAGATCCTATTTTATAACTCAAAGTACCAATGTAAATGCTGTGCTTGAAAGCAGGCCATTTTATCGCAGTGTTGTTTAGCCCACGGATCACACAGGGCTGTGCTGCCCTGCTCAGATGGGGGAAGGGGACATCTCCAGCAATCCAGGTGTGTGCTCTGTGGTCCTAAACGGCTCCAATTCTACCTCAGTTCAGTGCTGTGCTCTGCAGTGTGACCTCCTTTGCTGTCTGCCCTGCAGAAAAGGGGTATTTTGTTTACTTTAGGGACCCAGTGGGTAGATCTGGACTGCACTGAGCGTGCACTGCTGCACAAATCCCTTCCCTCTGGCTGGCAGGGAGCTCCCTGCACGCCCTCCTGAGTCCTTTTACCTCTCCAAAAGCGAGTTGCTTTAGGAAAGCCATGTGTTGGTATTACTGCTCTGCAGCTCAGTGACACAGCAGGCTCTGGCACTAAATACTGGGATGTGACCTGTGATTACCCACGGTCTGCTGTACTGTCATTCTGGCCTTCAAACGGCCTGTTTGGTGTGTATAGATCAGACAGAGTGATGTTATCACTTTATTCAGCTCAGGGGAGCAATCAAAGATGTGCAAGGCAAAGGAAAGCTGGGAGGAGGGAGAGCAGCAGCTCCTCTGGGCTGTTGCCATCTCAGAGAGGGCCAAAGGGACAGACAGTGCAAGGAATGAAGGATACAGTTCTAACCTTCAGCTCTGGCTGTCCTGGGACATGGACTGCAACTTGGTGTTCCTCAGCTTCCTCTTCCACAAAAAGAGGGTGGCACTGACCTACCTCACAGGGGTGTTGTGAGGACTAATTCAGCATTGTTTTACAGGAAATCCTTACAAGCTGCAATGGTTTCAGCTGTCATGAATGTACCTTTGCTAGTAATGCAAACTGGTGTTGCAGGAAATTTATTTATTGTATCTTATTTCTTTAACAAATGAAATAAATGAGACTTTAAAACCGAGTGTGCATATCTTAATCCTTCACTTTCAGTAGACTCACTTCTCCCTCGTTACTGTTTTTCTTGGACTTTCATTAAGAGAAATGATGTTGGGTATTTTCAACTGATGCATCTGTTTTGGATCAAAGAATGTTTGATTGTTCACCCTCAGTTCCATGGAAACTTTAAGTTACAGTAGAATGGTCTAAGTACCGATAAGAGTTACTAAGTACAGCTATAAGAGTAACTCCTAAGTTTCTGGACATGTTTTTTAAATTCTAGAAACAACTATTTTTAGTCTATGTTGCAGTTCTTCCCATCTTTTTGGATTAACAGCTTCTGCTTCAGCTTAATTATTTCACTTAAATTTTGACATATTGTGTATCTTGGATAGCTTCTCACTCAGTCAAAGGTAAATGAGTGTTGTCATTAATTGTATGTCCCAGTGAAAATTAAGAAAAATTAATTACATGAAGAGATATTTTCAAATGTAGAAGGTCTTTCAAAAGAACCTTACCCATCTGATAGCCTGAATACATTTTATGAGGGGCAGATTTCAAATAGTTTCCTCCTTAAAATGTAATGAATATTAATTACCATACCCAGCTGCCCCTGAACTGCTGCATCACTGTTATTTGCAGTGTTCCCAGAGCAGGTCACTGAGGGCTGCTTTCAGGGGGTTTTCTCATTTGAGATCTATAAACAGGGCTCTGTTCACTCAGTCTCCCACACTTTGCACTTGCACACCAAAACTCTGTCCAGTTTTTCCCCAGCCAGAACCACTCAGTCTAATAAAATAAAATAGGAGTTTATTTAACCCCCGAGAGTGTCCTCTCTGTGACCTGAACACAGTACTTAAGCTTCTTTGAGGGTGGTTTAGGCATGAGCAACAGAAGGATAATGTTTAGCTCCCAAGGTTATTGTAAAAGCTCAGCTATTGTAAAGAGCTTTAAATGCTCAACTGCCCCAAGGTGTTCAGTTCCAGGGGGAAAATGAACTATCCTATTCCTTCAGAAATAAATTTGAATTTACCTACAAGATGGGGTTTTTTTTCAGTTGTTGGATTGAAGAACATTATTTAATTTTTACCATGGTGAAGCAAAATGTAAAAGGAAGCATTTTATATTCTTTGCTGTTTCCTCAGACCCCGATCATCCAATTAAAAAGCACAAATATTGAAGTTCTGTACGGTTTTAAAGCTCTAAGCTCCAATTTAATGCTATTACTGCTATTTGTTTGGAGACTGAACAATTCTAGAACATGTGCTGTGCTGTCCTTTTAGCAGCTGTGCTGAAGGAGACTGAGGCTGACTGGAACTACACCAGCAAGGCTTGGCTTTACAGCTCCTGGGAGGGCAGCTCCTGGCTGAGGGCACAGGAGCTCTCACATTTAGGACAGTGACTCAACTTCCACAGCTGTAAAAAAGCAGATTAAAAATGCCATCTAGTGGCTCTCTGTGTCCACTGATTGCCACAACGCTTCAAATTAATTTTAAGGCAAATTCAGTCGAAATACAACGGATGAGAGAATTTAATTTGAATTATAATAATTTTTTTAAGACTTGAGTGTAATGAAAATCTTGTGTTGACCCTATCTATGCAGTCCTTGAGACTCCTTTGGCAGATAAAAATCAATCTTACAAAAGAAACTTGATAAAGCAGTTATAATTTTTTGTTCCTTGTTTCCCTTCTCTAGGCTCTGCTTGGGAAACTGCACACTACCTTAATTTTGAGCTTTCACAATTTAACAGCTATTGTTACACTTCAACTTCTGGGTTTTTTTCCCCATCCTCTTGCAAGCAGAAAGATTTGTAGGCAGTTTCAGTATGATCCAGCAATACTTTATAATGATCAATTCCGTTATGAGTGTTAATTAATCCCAATAAAAGCCTCAGGGGAAAGGTTTTGCAAGGTACCTCAACAGCAGATGGTGCTTTCCGTGGAGTTCAAAGGTCAGAAAGATAAAAAAAAAGGGACATTCCAGGAAAAAACAAGAGATAAGCCTGAAGAAAATAGGATGTTGTACCTGAGGTTATGTGTTTCCCTCTCTGAGTTCCTCATGCCTGCACAAGGGACCATTTAGTAGGGGCAGGTTGCTCTGCACTGCCTGCAAGAAGAATCCACCCTCGCCCTGGGCAGCCCTTCCAAATGTAGCAATTCAGACCCTGTTCATCCCTTGGAGGGGAAGGAGGTGGAAGGAGGAGAGGGAGGAAAGAAATACAATTCCTTTTTTACTCATGAGCACTTCTTACCAAGCCAGAAGACTTTCCTGCTCTTGAAAGCTGTGGCCAGGAAATTTAAACTTAACTTTTACAGAGCCTTAACAAACACGTATTTCTGTTTAACTCAAACCAACTTGTAAGCACCATCCAGTCAAAATTATGCACGTGGAGGTCAGATCCCATTGCAGCAATCAGATGGACCTTTGCACCAGTGGATTTCCATGGAATTAAACTGGGCCTTCAGATCAACCTGCAGCTACAGCCACCCTGCTCAGCCTCTGCTGCAACAGCAGAAGTGAAATGGAGCTGCAGGGTTGGAGTGTTTTTCCTACCGTCCTCTTTTTGTTGTTGTTCTTGGGTTTTTTTATTGTTGTTGTTCTTGAGTTTTTAGGGTATTTTGCATTTTTTTGGTGGTTTTATTTGGTTGGTTGGATTTGGTTTTGCTTAGTGATTCTAATCTTTGTGTGTCCCCATAACAAGAAATGTTTACAAAGCATCAGGAGTCTCGGGCCTTTCAGGAATATCCGGGAGTCAGTGGAAAGCAATTTATCCCAGCACCTGCTCTGGGGCATCTGTTTGCAGCTTCTGGGAGCAGAAACTGTTCAAAACTGTTCAAATTGCACCAGAGCAGACACAGTCAGTTGTCCAAATGAACAGGTGGGGGGTAAAAAAAAATGTTCCATGGGAAAGAAGGAAACTCCAGTAGTGCAGTCTGGCCTAAAGAAGCAACCTGGAAATCAGTACAAGAATATACTTCCAAAGAAATTCAGAGTTGCTGACTGTACAGGTCAGCAGACAAAATTATACCTTGAAAAAATCTAAATATAGGATTTGCTGCATTTTAATCTATCACTGCACCTTAACACAATACCTGGAATGCCAATAAGAACTTTCTTCTGGCACAGGACATTTGATTCTGAACTTTAGCTCGCCCATACCCAGCAAAGTCAAATCTTAGTTTTACTCAAAGAAACTCAAGTTATAATTTTTTCAATGTAGATTAAGAAGATAGAGCAAAATAGAGCACTATGGCAACCAAGCCACTGTTGCTACTGAAATTTGCCATTTTTATTAGATATTCCTAAAGTCAAAGCATTTTTATTGGGTATTCTTAAAGGCAAAGCTGAGCAATACTGTTTCTTTCCCCAGCTCATATCAGAGAGTGGCATTTTGACTTTAATTATATATCCCTTTGGCTCACCAACATAACCAAACACTCCAAAGCAGAATCTAAATCTCAATTCAATTTAATATCCAGCCCTGTCAAACACCTTCAATGTGGTATTCCCTCTTGTGTTTAGAAAACGTGGAATGAAAGCAACACCTTCTCCTGCAGGACCGGTAATTGTTTCACACTCTTTTACCTGGTTCCCAAATCACTTTAGCTTATGCATATGAGTTTATGAAATGACTGCAGGAACAAACGAGCAGTTTTCAGGCTGCTCTATGAGGTTGGTTTTTTTTTTTTTCCATGCCTGCTAAAATATTTTCTTGGATTTTTTTGTTTGCTTGCTTGTTTGCCTTTCCATTCAACCTGAAACTGTGTTTGTCGTGCTAACAAAAACAAACAAGTGAGAGCTCAGGCTCGGGAAGATGATCTCACACCTTTCCACGTGAGATAACCCTGGAGCACATCCATCTCATCTAGGACACCCGCACCACATTATTCAACAGCAAAACAGCCAGGACAATAAAAAGTGTTAATATCAAAGCCTCTCGTGACTTGTTTGTGAGCCTGTTTTTCCAAAATGACTGTTCCAAGTTAAAGCAGAGGCTACCGAGTAACCCCTCCGTTAACTGCAGGCACTACTCATTAACTCATTAACCACCATGCACTTTGGGCCCATTCCTTCCTCCTGCTACCGGGCCCAAAACCACTCAGTACAAATTTTAACCAAGTCACGCGGAGATCTGAAACCCCAAAAACGGGGAGTCAGCAAAACGAACCTTTTTTGTTCTCCACAATTTAATGGCCTATCGGTTTCCAAAGGGCTTTGCTGTTCGAGCCTCATCAGCTGGTGTCCCCCACCGCACTGCGGAGCAGAGCCGCGCTGAAAAGAAACGAGGAAGTGACGGACCCTGCCTCAAGGGAATAACGAATTTGAACGCTATTAACAGAAGGAAACCCTTGCTGGTGCTTCTCTATTAACGTGCCACTCGCTCCCTTTCCCTCTCGCGCTCCACCCGAGCCCAGCGCCGCGCGGGGCCGGGCCCGGCCCTCAGCACCTCGGGGGCGGCGGGCGGGGGTGCGGGGGGTGCGGGTCCCTCAGCCGGGGTTCGGCCTGCCCGGCCGGGGGTGCGGGGGGTGCGGGGGTGCCGGTGCCTGAGCCCGGGGTGCGGGGTGCGGGTGCTGGTGCCTGAGCCCGGGGTTCGGCTCGCCCGGCCGGGGTGCGGGGGGTGCGGGAGGTGCCGGTCCCTCAGCCGAGGCTCGCCCCAGCCGCCGCGCCCGGCCGGGCACACGGAACATGGCGGAGGGGCCGAGCCGCGCCCGCCCCGCCGTGTCCTGACGGGAACCCGGCGGGCCCGGGGCGGGGCGCCGAGGGCGGGTTGGGCGGCGGGGCTGTCGGTCAGCGCTATCGCGCTATCGGCGTGTCCGTCCGTCCGTCCGTCCGCGCCCACCGGGCGGCCAGCGCGGAACTGCGGGCGGCGTGTGGCGGTGCTCGGCCGGTGGGTGCGCCGGGGACGGGCAGGGCGCTGTGGGGAGCCGAGCCGCGGGCTGAGGGAGCGGGGCCGGGCCTGGCTTGGCGAGGCTGCGGAGGGGCGGCCGGAGCGGGGAGGTGGGAGATGTGCGGGGTAGGGGTTGGTGTCTGGTGCGTGTCTGGGTAATGGTTGGGTGTGGGGGGACAAAGGGGGGCTGTGCGAGGCACAGGCTGTGCGGGCAGGGGGTGTGTGGGTCGGTGTGTGAGGCGGGATGCGTGTGGGGCTGGGGCAGTGGGGAGGTAAGGGTTGGTATGTGGTGGGTGTGCGGGCAGGGGGCGTGTGGGGGGCGGCAAGGGGGTGTGTGTCAGTGTGTGGTGGCTGTGTGGAGGGGCTCAGGGTGTGTGTCTGGGGGCACAGGGTGTGTGTGAGGGGGCACAGGGTGTGTGTGGGGCACAGGGTGTGTGTGGGGGACACACAGGAGGTGTGTGTGGCAGCAAGGGGGGTGTCGGTGGGCAGGGCAGGGGCTGGGGCGGTGCGGAGGCGCTGGGGTAGGGGTCGATGTGTGTTGATGTGTGTGAGGGGACACAGGGGTGTTGGTGTGGTGGTGTGAGGGACCTCAGGGGTGTGTTGGTGGTGGATATGTGAGGGGACACAGAGGTGTGTTGGGTGTGGTGGGTGTGGGGGGACACAGGGGTGTGTCGAGGTGTGTGGTGGATATGTGGGGGGACACAGGGGTGTGTTGGGTGTGGGGGACACAGGGGTGTGTTGGTGTGGGGGACACGGGGATGTTGGTGTGTGGGGACACAGGGTGATGTGTATGGTGTGTGTGGTGGGTGTCGGAGGGGACACAGGGGATGTGTTGGTGTGTGAGGGGACACAGGGGGTGTGTCGGTGTGTGGGGGACACAGGGGGTGTGTCGGTGTGCGGGGCAGGGGCAGTGGGGTGGGTGTCGGTGTGGGCAGTGTCAGGAACATGAGTGAGGGCATTATGGGGTTGTGGGAGTCTGGAGGGGCTGTAAGTCCAAATGTAATGGATATCTGCTATTTTACTGGGAGAGATGGACACTCGTGCTCTGAGTGCCCCAGCGAGCACTCGGACACCTGCGGGCTCAGGCCGGGCTCTGGTGGGACACCGGCTCCCCGGGGAGGCAGCGCCGGGTGCTGGAGAGGGTTTATGTAATTGGCTCTTACATAATGGTGTTCAGCACATCGCTTTAATTAGCACCGCTACCGGGGGTGTCTGGGGCAGCAGCCCCTGCACCCTGCAGGAGGACCCCGAGGCTGTCAGCTCTGCAGTCACGGGCAGGGAATGGGGACTGAGCAGGGCTACCTGACCTTGGGAACCACGTGTGGGAATGGTATTGGCAACTCTGCTGCCAGGAGAAAACTGCTCTGCCTCACTCTGTCAGCCAGCTGGTGGGAACAGGGGAGGTTTGTTTAAAATGCTGTTTCAATCGGCTTTTTGATCAGGAATATGAAAGTCGTCATTGTTGCAATCTTGTACGGTTCACAGGGGCAGGAAGAGGAAGAAGGAAAAACAGGACAGGGAATGGCCTGGAGAAGGTTGGAAAACATGAGGACTTCTTCTGTTGGTGGTTTTTGGGTTTAGCTGTTGCTGGACTTGGCAGTGTCAGCTGCCTTCCTATTATTTTGGCTGTGCTCTCTGCAGTACAACAAAAGGCATAGGTTGTGTTGGAGGTGCCAGTGGCCCAGGAGACTGCAGGCAGAGCTTCAGCAGGGAACTAGTGTTGCCTTTTCCATCTGCTCTCCTGACATCAGCAGTAACATTTGTGTCTTTGCCTGTCCTCAGAGGGTCCCCAGAATTACAGCAGTGGGGTCTGCTGGAATGGTTGTCCACTCTTTTCTGTGTTAAGCATGGGTAGCACACTTCAGAAATGTTTTGTGACACGTTTTGGTTTTCCAAATGGGATTTCAGTAGTCCTTGGTTTGTATCAGTAGGCCTTCTGTTCAGAATAGCTCAAATTCAATTTTAGCTCCTGCTGATTTCTTGGAAAGGTTTTCATGTGTCTGATCTGGCTGGTTTCTTGTTATTCCTTGTGAGGTGCTCTGCTAAAAAAGCAATACTGCAGTAGCATGTGGGGTCTTTGTTTTGACACCCAGAGCACGTGGGAGGCCACCTGAAAGTCACTGAGAGCTCACAGAAATCTGTTGTTCTGGCTGGCTGCTGGTGGGATCTTTTGGGAGTAATTGTGCTTGCAGTGCTACCATACAGTGAATTTTTGAAATCCATGGGGCAAAATTCTGTTGTGAGTAAGCATCTGGTTGTGCTTAGCACTATCCCACAGCCTGAATACCTTATTGAAAGTAGGAGACAATGCATGGACCTCCCCCTGGCAGCAGCAGAACTTCAGCTGTTCAAATGCCCTTGGTTTCAGTGCTGTTGGCAGCAGAGCTCCTCACAGCTGCTGCTTCCAACTGCACCCAGCTGAACAAGCCAAATTGTGAACTGTAAAAGTTGTCAATGTAACTGTTATAACTTTCACTGCATCAAAGTGCACAGTGCCATGGTAAATGCGTTGATGAGCCTGCTGTGGAATCTGCCTTCAGCTGAGTTAAAGGTCCTGCCAGCTGAAGGTTGGGTAAGACCTTGAGGGTAAAAAAAGAAGAACAGCTGAGCTTATAAGCTGTAGCAGAATTGGAAAGGTGGACTGGTCTGTTCTAGTCGTGAGGATCATGGTAGTTCATATAAATCATTAACTGGCCACATCCTTCAGTCTCTCCATAGGGTTTAAGTCCTGATCTTCTCTTGGGTTTGATGCTTACAGTCTATTAATAGAGTTGTACTCTAGCAGGCTTCTTTGAGAGTGGTGCATTAATTGTCAGTTAAGTTCCCATTTTCCAGCTTGTTGGATCTGTTTGCTCTGTGTCATGTTAGATGAGGCTTTTCACTGTGCACTTTCCATAACATTTCTTGTAATGCTGCCAGTTCTTCTGAGCCTTGCCACAAGGAGGAAAAACCTGGAAAGTAAAAATTATCTTTTCTGGTGAGTTAACTGGAGAGGGGCAGTCATATCCTTAAGTGATGGAAATTATATCACTTTTAAGCTGCATTTATAGAGATCTCTTTTGGAATAAAGTTCTGAATGTTTCTGAGAGCTCTGGATGTGCTTTTGTATTGCAATATAGAAAGTTTCTTGTGAACCTTCTAAAGTTTATTCCTTTCCTACACTTGTATTCCAGGCTGTAAGGACGTTCTGTGTTACTGGAGGCAGGTGCTCTATTTCTGGAGTGACTTATGATGTCAAGAACTGTCTCATCCTTGATCTTAAGCTCAGCAAGGAACAGCATCGTTTGCCAAGGGAAAGGACGTTGGTACTCCCTCTGTATCCCAAACAGGAACAAGATAAAATGGAAGCTCGTTGTCTCCAGAACACCCCTCCTCCCTGCTGGGGGCTGCAGCGTGGACAGCCCTCTCCCCTTCCAGAGAGCATTCCGACACACTTCCACCGAGGAGGAACACTTCTCTTTCCAGCTGTCTCCATCGCAGATCAACGACATCCTCCGAGCGGGTGAACTGTCCCATAAAACGCTGGATCTGAGCGGCAAAGGCGCCAGTTCGGTGCTGCGCTTCGAGAGCAACCAGCTGGCGTCCAACAGCCCGATGGAGGACCGGCGCAGCGCGGCCACCTGCCTGCAGACGGCGGGGATGCTCTTCGGGGTGTTCGACGGCCACGCGGGCTCCGCCTGCGCGCAGGCCGTGAGCGAGAGGCTGCTGCACTACATCGCCGTGTCCCTCATGCCCCGCCGGAGCCTGGAGGAGATCGAGCTGGCCGTGGAGTCCATGAAGCCGGTGCGGCCCATCCTGCAGCGGCACAGGCACCCCAATGACGTGGAGTACCGAGAGATCACCTCCTGGTACTTCGAAAACCTGCGGGTGTACTGGCAGCACCTGCTGGACCTGGACACCGAGCCAGGCTTTAGTTTAGAAGAAGCCATGGTGTGTGCGTTCAAAAGGTTAGACTCAGACATATCCCTGGAAGTTCAGGCTCCTCAGGAAAATGAACTGATGAGAAATATCGCCCTCCAAGTAGCCTTTTCTGGTGCAACAGCCTGTGTGGCTCACGTTGACGGAGTGCACCTACATGTTGCAAATACCGGTGATTGCAGAGCGGTTTTAGGGGTTCACGAAGAAGATGGAACGTGGTCTACTCTCCCTCTAACCCGAGACCACAATGCCTGTGATGAATTTGAAATCAGAAGATTGAAGAGAGAACATCCTAGATCTGAGGAGAAAACCCTCTTTGTGAATGACAGATTACTGGGCATCCTCATGCCCTCCAGAGCCTTTGGAGATGTGCAATTAAAATGGAGTAAAGAATTGCAGCACAGTGTCCTTGAGAACAGCTGTGATGTCGAGGCTTTGAACATTTATCAGTACGTTCCTCCAAACTACCACACCCCCCCTTATTTAACTGCAGAGCCTGAAGTCACATACCACAAACTGAGGAGCAAGGATAAGTTTCTAGTTATTGCTTCGGACGGGCTGTGGGAGATGCTGAGCAATGAGAAGGTTGTCAAACTCGTTGCTGGGCACCTCACAGAGCTGAATGTGCAGAAACCACAACTGACTTTTAAGAAGCCGGTTAATTTGGGTTATATGCACAACCTGCTGCTGCAGAGGAAGAGCAGAGGCCTGGCCTCCCTGGACCGCAACATCGCCACCCACCTGATCCGACACGCCATCGGCAGCAACGAGTACGGCGAGGTGGACCCCGAGAAGCTCGCGGCCATGCTCACCCTGCCCGAGGACCTGGCCAGGATGTACCGGGACGACATCACCGTCACCGTGGTGTACTTCAACTCAGACACCATTGAGAGTCACTACAGGAGCAGGGAGTGACCTTGCACTGCTGCTCTCTGGTACCACTGGCAGACTTTGATACTGGAACCATTCCTCCTCTTCTCTCACGGTCGAGCTGTTACCGCTGTTATAATCTGCAGGTTTCTAGATTTTTTTGTTACTTACTACTTTTGAAAACAACTTTGGTGAAAGTTCCCTGGTTCCCAGGTCTCTGTACTCTGAAGGAAAATGATTTCATAAAACTTTGCTGAGATGTAACTGAACTAAAGATTGCTGACCCAGTTCTGATTCCACGAGAGCCTCTGGTAAAACTTGTCAGATGAACAAAGGAGACCAATTCCACTGAGCCTGCTGCAGTTTACCAGAGCTGGATAATAGGTGTGGATGCTGCATGGAGTGGCAGAAAGGCTCTGCTCTTGTGGCAAACAAGCAGCATCCTACTGAAGCACTGTAACTGAATTAAATAAATTAACTACCAAAACTTGCTTGGGTGTGTCCAGTATTTTAACCTACTGCCTCAAACTTGTGAAACCACGTGAAAGAAAGCTGTTCAGAGAGCCCTGGGATTGTTACTCTGCTCTCCTAATTCTCTTCCTTAAGCTAGGAAAAAATTGTATTTTCTTCTGCAATGATTTTGAAGTGTGAATGCACATTCTCTTAACTTTGTGTGAACTTGTGTTCCATCTTTCAGCTCAAACACATGAGGGTCTTCACAAGTCCCTGTTTCAATTTGAACAGTACTAGACTTAGGCATTTAAGTGCTTTACTTAAAAAATATACCCTTTATTAAGTATTGATCTATGGAGTTCCCTTCATCAAATCCACCAACTGGAATTTAAATGAAGTTTGTCAGATCCAGAACTTCAAAAATTCATCTAAATGTAAATATACTGAAGGAGAGAGCACCTTTCTCTTCAGACTTAACTTAGAGGACATAACAGTGCTGATATTCCACCAAAAGATGTTTAATTCTTGCTTTTGGGCATCAGCTTTTCCTTACAGGCCCAGGGTTATTTTCTCTAGTGAGTGTGTGTCCTGCTCTCTGAGCATACATGTGTGTGTGTTTTCTTTCATGCTGTGCTTTCTGGAGTGCCATCCAAGCTTGCAGAGGAGCTTTTGCAGATGGTGCTCTCTGGTGACTGCTCTGCCTTGTTTACTCACAGCAGTAACTGTTCCCCACAAGAAGGTGCATCCTGGGGATACAGGACTGTTTGCTGTTGTTGCTGCTGAATAAGAACTCGTGAGGGTGCAGCAGAGCAGATGAAAATATTGCTTTTCTATTTTCCCTGAACTTCCCTTAAAACAAAAGCTCTGTTCTTCCACAGCTTAGCAGATGAAAAAGTACTTAGATTTTTCTCAAGATCTGAAGTAGGTGGGGCCTTGGGGCTTAAACTGGTAGCCCTTGTGGATGAGGTTTTTTGTACACTTCCACATAAAAATGATTACTGCTTTTTTCAGGCATTTAAATCTGTTTTGAAGATGGGATTAGAAGGAAGGTAAAACTGTTCTAACAAATGTTTGTGCTTTTGACTATTCAGGATTGACTGTAATTCAGTTCTACAGCTGCAGTCACTGAATGCATCCTTAAAAAACCTCTGTTCTGGAAAACTAATTTACTGTTAGTTTTTTTTTCAGCCAGTACATATTGAAGCACATCCAGCAGCTCAGCGTGGAAGCAGATTAAATGAGTTTGTCTGTTGTCCTTGATATCAGCCCAGCAGGGTTTCCTCAGGCAGTCTGCCCCTGGCACCTCTGTGACGAGGCCTGCAGACTTCAGGGGTGTGCAGGAGGTTACAGAGGGGGCTGAAATTCTTGGTGCTGGGCTCCAACTTGCTTTAAAGTGTGCCCTGCCCTCATCCTCGAGGCTGGGGCTGTGCAGATTGAGGATTCATCTGCCTCAGAAAGGCAAACAAGTGAAGGTCAGGCCCTGTGTCACCCTCGAGGGGTCTGGTCTGCCTGCAAGGAGAGGGGAGCCCTAAACTGGGAGTATGCAGGTAAAGCCATAATTTTTAAAAAAACCAACCAACCAAAAAAATCTGAACCAACCTTTAACTAGTTTAACATTATCCTTTTCCACTGTAGGATGATTACAGCATTGCATTTTCTTCCCTAAAACTTAAACCTTGAGTTGAAATACAACTTTGTCACTTTTTTCTCCAGAAAGCCTAAATTATGGTGCTTGTATATATTTAAATATTCAGTCCTCCATAACATAGTTGGAATTTGGGGGGTACCTTTTTTTAACTTCTTTGTAATTAGTGAGGGGGATCACTGCTTTTGTAAATAAAAATATTCATTTCACACTTTAATCTTTATTAAATGGATGGAAGGAAGACAATGTTTTGATTGCTGCACTGGAATGTGGAGTTCTTTCTGCTGAATGTTCTTAGGAGAAGATGCTGCAGATTCCAGGTCAGAGAGCACAAATGTTCCAGCTGGGACAGAAGTAAATAGTTTGAGTAGGTGTGAGTTTGCTTGGAGTGCTTGTAGCTCTGGGGGTTTCCCACAATGGAAATAATTGTTACTCCATGAAAGTAAGGACATCTTGATACTGCTGAGCTTCCACCAAATTATCCAGTCAGCAAAGGGGCACGAGGTCACAAAACATCCAAACTGTGCTTTAGTTCAGCTGACAATTACAGACAGATAATTTGGGTAGGCTGACATGTACATGTGTGTTCATCAGCAGCTAAAGCATCACTGTAACATCCAAATGTTGTCATTGTATTGAAACAGTGCAAAAACACCCTACAAATACAACATCTGTACAAACCTTATCCTTAATTACAATAGACCAACAGCAAGGCAAGTATTCACATTCTTAGTCTTTGAGGCTTAACTTTATTTCCATTAATTCCAAATATGTATCTGGTTGGATGGGGTAAAGAGAAAATAAAATTATTTGGAACAGATGTTGTTGTTACCAAAAGAAGGTACTTGTCTAAACTTCGAGGAAGAGTTTTTTGGTATTGTTGAAGTTGGTCAGAGGTTCTCTGTTCAGAGCTGTAGTTGCCATGAGAGCTGCAGGCAGAGCTGTGGTTTTGTCAGGTATCACAGTGTTGCTCACACTGGTGGGGTGTGCTCTCCTCTGCCACAGCTTTAATGCTTCAGTAGAAATACAAAAGTACAAATCCAGAGTGTGTGTTTGTGTCAGGGATACAGAACATGGTGGGACATGGAGAAAAACATTTCTCTCCTTTGTGTCTGTGACAGATTAACCTTCAAAGGAGTGTTACAGTCAAATAAAACACTTGATGCTTTACTAGCTCTTTGTATTTATCCTGAAGAACAAGTTCCAACTGCTCCTGTTGGATCTCTCCACTTGTCAGCCAGGTAAGAGTTTATTTCTGTGTTAGATGCTCAGGGACTTTATGGCCCACGCTGGCAAGGGGGGGACATCTGCTTGAGCTTGGCTTCCCTCAGCCCTGCTAGGGACTCTCAGGATGCTTTGAGGCAGTGATGACTGGGAGCCAAGCAATTGTGGAAAGGGAACATAATTATGGTTTCTCTTTGGGTCAAGCAAACTTAACTGAGCGCTTTTCTGAGAGAGAAAACCACTATGGTTCTAAGCTTCTGGTGAGCTTTTGGGGCTGGAAGCAAGGCAGAAGGGCAAATGTCACTGTGCAGTGCTGGAAAGGGTGCTGGGACTGCGGGCAGCAGCTGAGTGGGTCACAAAGCACGCTGCTCCTGCCTCCTGCTGGAATCTTGGAGCCGATCCTGCAGGAACTGGTTCTAGAGTGTTCAGGCTGACTTTGTACTTCTCTCAAATCAGCCCGAAGGTGCTGCCTCTAGAAATAGCTCTTCCTGTAGAAATAGTTCCTCCCATGGAAATAGTTCCTCCCATGGAAATATAGTCCTTCCTGCCTGCAGTGCCTGAAACCATTCCCTGCTCTCAGCTCGGCGCTCTGAGCTCCCACGGGGGAGCCTCTCGTGTGCTCTTTTCTCTTCTCTGACACGGACTTCGCTGCTTTGGGGTGGCTCTTACATCACTCCTTCATTCTGCACAGCTCTGTGGGGTTTTTCTTAACAAACGGAATTTCCATTTCAGCGAGTTACCGGATAATCTTTGAATCGGTACCTGCAGGACCGGCCTTGGCCAGATGATGTCACCTGAGTTTTGCAAAAGGGTTGCTGTGTTATGAGCGGCCTCTCCTCACTCCTATGCCCATGTTCATAACACGAGTTATGAAAAATGGAGAAAACCCACCAGCAATCACCTACACACATCTTAAAAATCCTGTCGTTTATTAGTGCTTCCAGCTTATGAACTGGGCAATCAGAGCAAGAGTTTGATTAACTTCAATTCTTCTTCAAAAGCAAGTTTCAGTGGCCCAAGTAGCCCAAGTGGTTAAGCTTTGTGGAAAACACTCTCCTTGTCCTGGCACTGCCAGGTACAAGGACGTGCAAGTGAACCAGGAGGTGCCTCCCCGAGTTTTCTGAGGAGTTTTCAGTTGCACAAGAAGAAGAGATGCTTCCCAAGCTGAGGAGATCTTTGCTCAGCCATAACCTGGGTGTGTGGCTCCTGCTGTTGTTGTGCAGCTCAGGCTGCAGTGCCACAGCTGCCCCATGGCCACCCTGCAGCTTGGCTTCAAATGTTCTCATTTGGACAAACTCCCAGCCTGGGAATGACACTGGAATGCTGCTGGGAGCAGGTGGAGATGAACTGTGGGTCTGCTGTGCACAGAGATCTTGCTTCAACCTTGTTGTCAGATGGCATTCTTTATTAAGGCAAGGATTTAAGAAATAAATACAGTCTTTGGTTTGTTTAGTGGTAGAGGTTTTTGGTTCACCTCCTCCCCACCTTTTTTCCCCCTTTCTTTAATCTACAGGTCTCTTTTTTCTGGACATAGCTGGCTGCACTGCAGTTTATCAAAACTTACATCTCTTATGTATTCTTGCTGTTGCTTTTTCCCGCCCCCCACTTCTTCTCCCCATTATCACATGGTATTTCATTTTCTACTGATTGTTCTGGGCAAGTGCTTCAAGGAAAAGGGGCCACATTGCATTTTTAGAGCAACCTGGGAAGGGGGATGTGATTTTATTCCACACCCAGCAGGTGAGGGAATTCTTGAGTGTGACAGGAGGTGCTTTCAGGTAGGTGCAACTGTGAGTGATCCCACAGGAAACCTGCTGCTCCAGCAGGGTGATAAAGCACAGCAAACAGCACCAATCTGAGGTGCTGGGGGGTAGAGTGATCACCTTGTCCTCTTTATTGTCACAGATCCTCTTCATAGACCAACTTTGTCTTCTGTGCAATCCCAACTTCAGCCTGGGATTTGTTTGAGTCTCTGTTTCCAACCACTTACCGTGAAAAATAAAATAATCAGACAGCACTGGTGACTCAGCTGCAAGGTGAAGATGATGGGCAGCAGTGGGGCAGGGCAGAGCTCTGGTGGGTGGGTGACAGAGCTGGTCATGGACTCACTCCACACGTGGCCTCGGGTCAGGCTCTGAGCTCAAACTCATCTGATGTGTTTGCCAGTCAGAACTTCTCTGTGCTCTCACTGTTAAAAGTGAAATCTCGTCCTTTGGCTGGATTGGCAGAGGAACCAGGCCCTGATTAAAATCCTCAGTGTTGGGGCTCGTGTTGCATCACCCTATTTTTAACAAACCAGAATAGTTTTCTGTTTCTGTTTGCAGGCACGAGTAAAACAAATAAAACTAATTCTGATGCTGCCCTGCCTTCAGAGCCTGGCTGTTTGCCAGGGGTTTGCTCTGCTGTGATATCCTCCCTGAATTCCCAGAGGAACCCCCCTCCCCAGAGCTTTCATCTGCAGAGCTCAGTTCGTGAAGAAGAGATGATTGCTGTCATTTTGTAAACTATGAGAGCAGTAAACAGTCAAATCCTAACAGTGCTGGCAACGTTACTGATTTATTTTCGTTAGGGCTTTGTTTACAGTGAGCCCCGTGTCTCTGAGGTCTTGGGCTGCAGTGGAAGAGATGGCAGTGGTTGATAGTCTATGAGTTTCTCTGGTGAATTTACAGGGAAGGAAGTGTAGAACCCTCTGTAAAAGCCAGAGGAACAATGTGACATTGCTGCCCTTCTGTGGCCACGTTATAGAAAGGAAAAAGGGCCTTCAATGCCATTTTGGCTTCCATTCAATTCCATTTTGATTCCAGTTTCTATGTGGTTTTCCAACCGCTCGATATAAAAGTCAGTGTACTTGGTTATCTTCATTTCCTGTTCTGGAGTGCAGATTAATTTTCAAATGGCATTTTTGGTTGGGTTGTTTTTTTGTGTTTTTTTCCAGGCAGGCTTTTAGAGGCATTCTAGTGTCATCCTAGTAATAAATATTTCTACCTGATTCACCTGCCAACTCATCTTTTATTCATCCTGCTGATGAAAACAGTCTCCCAGGAAACTTCTGTTGCTGAGAGAGTTCAAAAACTTTCCAGTTATGGATGTAACTGATCCTTTCTCTTCAGCTTAGTGTCAGAATTGTGTATTACTTTTTAACCCATTTTTGAAGAAGTTAGCAAGTTCTGATGTTCATTAGAGCAAGAGGAAGAATTTAACTCAGTAAATGCAGCAACAGGTGAACCTACTTGTATTTTATGTTCTTATTTTGAAGTGCCCAGGTGGTACCACTTCCTTAAAAACCTGCAAATAGCTGAAATCAAACAGCTCTCCACAAGCTGTGTTCTGCAAATGTGTTTTGCAAAAACTGCCAGTTGTTGCAGGAAGCTACACATCCAGATAAAAATATAACAAAATGACTAAATACATTTGAAACAGGTTGGACTAATCACCAGAGCAGCTGATTTATGCAGCTGTATATATATTATATATATATATATATATTATATATGTGTGTAGCTAAAACAGAGCCAGAACTGTAGGCAAGCTGATACCTGGACAGTCATGAGCACAAGGATCTTCCCATTTAAACACATTTTTGTGATGTGACAGTGGGATTTTTATGCCCTGTGAAGAAAAAGGAGAGCTATAATGTGCACTCATCTCAACTTTGATTTCTATCTTGGAGGTTTTCTCTACCTGACTAGGTGAAGTTTTGGCTGCTTTTGGAGTTTTCCCACAGACTTAGGGGTGACTCTGTCTCTGATGTTCCTTAGGAACATGCTCTGGTTTTCAAGGTGGTGTTGAATTCAAACAAAACGTGTCAGTGATGCAGGTGCTGCACCTGCAGTCAATTCTCAGGCACTGCTCGGTGGGGTTGTCCTACCAGCAGAGTAGAAACAAAGCAAATGCCCACCTCTACAAAAACATCCCAGGATTTTTGGTTCCCTGGATAGAAGATGCACCGTTGTGCCCTCCCTTGAGATCCAAAGAGATTTCACTGCCTTAACATCCTGGACTTGGTCAGAGCCGATTGAGCTCTCCTTGGAACACTTGGAAGGAGTGGAAATGTCACCCCTGGAGTGCCCATCCCAAACAGTTTGGGTTTGGATGTGGGATCCTGGGACTCTGTGAGTTACAAATCTACATTTTCATGGCTGTAGAGGAGTATTTTGGCTGTTGGCTGAGGGAGGATATTTTTGGTTGTTGCTGACCAGTTTTTGAACTTTGCTCTTTTTTTTTGTTTGTTTGTACAGAAATAGGTTGGATCAATAACCTATTAATAAACTATTCAAGCCCCAAGTTCTATTCATGTGCACTCTCCAAACAAGAGGTATTTCCATTGTTCATTATTATGTGCCACTTCCATTTCAACCCTGAACTCATAAATCATAAATGAGGTTGAAGTATTCATTTCCCTCTTTCAGCACTACCTTTATCTCCTGTTTGCTGACATGGCTCATTATAAGTTATTTTTGAGCACAGTCAGACCTTGTTTTCTGAACAGATGAATTCATTGTTGGAAGAGACTCTATAAATAGAATTTAGGAGCCACCAAAATGAGAAATTCTAACTCATTAAGATCTCAGCTGGAACAGTGTGATCAGATATACAGAAATTTTGAGCTGATGAAATGAAAGCAAAGACTTCCCTAATTGGTCCTAAACCTTTAAACAACACATGGGCAATTTTTGTGTTGCTGTGAAGGGTGATAGAAACCATCTGGAAAAAGAGAACCAAGGCAGCATGTACTGGAGGGAGAGAAAGGAGAAAAGATGGGGGTAGTTAATATTATGGAACACAAATGAAGTGTATACAGTGGCATAAACAAATGTATCTTCTGCTATTCTGAGCTATCTCCAGGTGAGGCCTGCATAAATTGGAAGTTTTCTTAACCTCTGCCAGCCTTCCTCATATGTAAGAGGCAGATATGTGTCCTCTGTCAGCACCTGGTGCTGAAGTGGTGGAGTGAATTTCTGGCTCTGTGACTCTATTTCACTGTCTCAGGTAGGATTACTAATGGAAAACACATGGATCCTCTAAACTGCCTCCATCCTCATGCAAGAGTGAAGATTTACTGCATCAGCCCAGAAATGTGTCCTGTGGGAGCACCACAGAGAACTGTGGGCACAGCTGCAGCTCTGGGCTCGGGATGTGCATCAAGGCTTTGCTCTCATCCTTCCCTTCCCCTTCCATGAACCTCCCCCTGCCCCCCAGCCCTGCCGAGCCCCCAGCCCCGAACACGCAGATGGATGGGGGGAACGGGAAAAAACGGGACACCAGGGAAAAAAGGCCAGCATCTCTTGTCAAACCTAGGACAGTGCCAGACTAAGTCAGGTTATTGTGATGAAATCACAACCCAGCTGATGTCTTGACTCCTCTCTCCTTACAGAGGAGCAAAGCACACAGTGCAGGGTGAACTCCCCACGGTCCTGAGACCCAGGAAGGGACTGAGGAGTGGAGGCCATTCCATCTCTGGAATATCTACATTTGCTGTTTAAGGATCAGGGAATAGTCTGGGTTGGAAGGGACTTTACAGCTCATTTAGTTCTACCCCCTGCCATGGGCAGGGACACCTTCCACCAGCCCAGGTTGCTCCAAGCCCTGTCCAACCTGGCCTTGAACACTTCCAGGGATCCAGGGGCAGCCACAGCTTCTCTGGGCAACCTGTGCCAGGGCCTGCCCACCCTCCCAGGGAAGGATTTATTCCCAATATCCCATCTAACCCTGCCCTCTGGCAGTTTGAGCCATTCCCCCTTGTCCTGTCACTCCAGGCCCTCACCAGCAGTCTCTCTGCATCTTTCTTTGGGTTCCCTTCAGTACTGGAAGGTCACAGTGAAGTCATCCCAAAGCTTCTCTTCTCCAGGCTGAACAATCCCAACGCTCCCAGCCTGTCCTCACACACAACATACAAGAAAGTACATATATTGTAAATGCAAAAAAAAGGAATAAAGGGTAGAAAGGGAAAGCAGTGATGTGAGAAAGTTTGCTGAGGTCAGGCCATGTTTTAGGCAATAAAAGCTGTGACAGTGAAAGCCCTGACAGGATCCTGCCCCTGCACAGCCCTCAGCTCAGGCTCAGCCTCACGGCACAGACCGGCTTTGTGGAAGTTCTGCTCCCTCTTCCCGAGGGGGGAATAATGAAATGTCTTTGACACCAGGTCTTTTTCTTGTTCACATCCAGAACTCCAGAATTAATCCACTTACACCAAGAATTCGATCTCTGGAGAGGACTATTAAAATAGGTACTTTTAGCTACAAAAACCTTTTTAAAAAATTAAACACCTAACATTTGTGTCTGGGAGATCACAGAGACTTTGCTGTGCTCACAGTAGTGCATCAAGAACAGAAGCAGGGATGATGGCGAGACAGGGGTTAATTTTCCCAACTTTTCCACGTGTCTGTTGGTTTATCAGGGTAATTGTTGGATTCAGTTTTTGTAGATTCACTCACACAAACGTGATGGGAAGGACACTGGGAAGTACCTGAAATTACTGAAATTACCTGAAATCCCTGCAAGGGGTTCTATATAACTGATAGATAATCATAAGAACACTTTTTATTTTCCAGTGAGCAAGAACAGCCGTTAAAAAAAAAAAAAAAATAATTGAGAAGTCATATTCTTATTCTGTTTTATCTCAGAAGAGTGAATGCCTCAACCCCACCTACCTTTTTTCTTGTGCTTGTCGTTTCTATTGTTAACACACACAACTTCAAAGGGATGTCTGTCTTTCCTCCTGTATTTTTTTTGACACTTATTTTAGAAATCCATCTTTCACTTCCCTAAAACAGGAAATTTCTTATGTAGCTGTGTAGGTATATTTGACTAAGCGTTTCGTGGCAAAATTAGAGTTATTAAAAAAGTAACTGGTGTATTGAGAAGCCAGAAGGAGGAAAACTGAGGCTGGCTGCATCCTTCTTTGAATTGTGCCACGTTACAATTTTCTGTCCTTTCTCCAAAAACTGAAAAGAAATAACCCCAACCTGCATGGAAACCCCCACCATCCTCTCGAAACCAAGTGAGCCTGAGGTCTGTCTGAGCAGATTTTGTGGTGTTTGTGGAGCTCAGAGACTGCAGCAAAGACCTGCCTGCACAGCTCAAAGCCAGCACAGCTGACTCGCTGCGGATGGGGGACCCAAGCTGGGAGCTCAAAGTGACTTCTAAAAATCTATTTTGATTTCAGATTCAATTGGTGATCTTAATCACATTAGAGGCAGTGTAAGCCAGGAGTGATTAAGGGAAACAAAGGAATGGAACATCATGCACTGAGCTGGAAAATAAATTTGCTATGCTCTCCTCAAAATTGCTGGAGTATTCCTTGCATGTTTGTCTCCTGCCCTTGGTCTCTGCTCCCTCTTGCAAAGGATGTGTTGATTTACATCATATTCAGTGCTTATGAAAGCAGGAGGTTAAAAATAATGTATTGCCTAATTTTTTTTTTTTTTGACAAGTCTCAGCAAAATGAGTGAGGAAAGAAAGTAAAATAATCCTAAAGTACAAAATGTCAGTAAGAAAAATAAATTTGGGTTATTTAATATGAAATTCTTCATGGTGTATCTTGCCTTCTTATTTTAGTGGTTTAAATACACATCGTTAAAGCATATAGACTGTTATACATATGTACTGTTTTATATATATATTTTTATATAAATATATATGTGTGTGTATATATATATGCTGAGAGTGGCTGCCTCCCATCAAAGTTGCCAATGCCCATTACTTCCCTAATTAGCTCCATTTATCAGTGCTGCCCTGGCTCATTAGTCACCAGCAGGCAATATAGGATGTTCCCATCTGACTCAGGGCACATTAATTGGCTGCTGATGGATGAGGGAGTTGTTTCCGATGGAATCAGCGGCTGCTCACGATTGCTGAGCTGCAGGAGCCCCTGGGCCTGGTTCAGGGGCTGAGGTTTTGTGCCCAGAGGAGAGCAGGGGACATTCCCAGTGTGCCACAGGGAGATGTGACCCCGGGAGCTGCCCCTTTCAAACCCAGCCCAGTTTAACTTCAGTCAGCCCTGAACCCCAGCTGGTCCTCACCCATCTCCAGACGAGCTCAGGAGCCACTTTGATGGAGCTCTTACGTTTCATAGTCTTAAATCTTTTAAAGATGATGATTCACCATCTTTATTCATTAATGGGCATCTGATTCATTGCTGGTTAGAGGGGAAATAGGCTTTTATATTGCAGTGTAATTGTTCAGATTGCTTTATAAAGACTGTGCAATTATTTCTATTATTGATGTCTATTTGGGAGATTTATCACTTGTCTGTAAAACCTATAACCTGCCAAGTTACAGCATTAGGGTAATCTCTATCTGAAGTGATATAATGTGGTAATTTTTAATTTATGAAGACGTTTTGCTTTTTAAAAAAAAAAAGTTTTAAAGCGCTCCCAGCCTTTTCAGTAGCATAGAGAACTCTGATTTTTCTTTAAAAATGAGAAGTACAATAATCTTCTACTGGTTTAATGAAACTGAAACATTCAGAGTCACACATTTCACAGCATTTTCACTGGGTAAAAATTGGAATGTTTGGAGGTAATCAACAAAATATTACAGGGAAATAAATTGCCATTATTTTCCCCCCTTAGGGAAGGGATGAAAACCCTCAATTTTTGATGTAAAGGCAACTCAGAACTTCCATCTTGCACTTTCTAAAGTTAAATGGCTTATTCAGGAGCAGCTTAGATAAAACCAAGGTATTAAATTTTTTAAGTTTCACTGTCTGTGACTGGGGCAGCCCAATTGAGATGGAATCATGACAGCACAGTTAGTCCTTAAGGCCACAGTTGTTTCACCCAGGGAAGAAACTTGATTCTTGTGCCAGAACTGGATTGGAAAGGGGCTGATTTTTGGATCATTCCTTATTGAAAGCTTGTCCTTTTCAAACCTCACTAACCCCACTGACTAGAGGCTGACTTGTGTTGGTGGGTATGGAGTGTTTTGGGATTGTTTTCTTTAGTGTTAGTGCACATTTTCCTATTTTTTCTGGGAATTCCAGGGGTTTAGCTGGAGCTGGGAGAGCTGAGCTGATGAACAGCACCGTGTTCTTTGGCATCTCAGGATTAAAGAAACCGACTCATTTGGGGATGATTTTATTCCTAATAGTAATTAGGGGGGAAAAAAGAAGGAAAGTAGATCTGAAGTGTAACATTTATCAGTCCAGTAACTTGGCCCCAAATTCTTTGTAAGCTTTCAGGAAGCCTCTGGCAGCAGTAACTGTTGGTTCTCCCTTTCTGGCCACGCCTGTTCAGAGCCTGCCACTGCTGAGACAGGGTGCTCACAGCTTTGGGTGCCCTGAGCTGGTGGAGTTTATGCCAAGGACACCTCAAGCCATCTGAGAACACTGATGCTTTCATAGCCTTGCTCTGATACTCCAGTATCAGATACCACTGACCAACTGCTTTATTTCTGTGTTCTTCTGTCTGGTGTTTCACTTCCTTAGAGGGAACACAACAGGATTAATGAGGCAATTTTATCTTTTACAGGCACTGGAAATGGCAAGTAACAGGATGTATTAATCCTGCCTTTAACCCAAAGTACAAAGGAGTGTAAACATTATTTCTATGACAGGTTTTGTCTTGTTATATTTAACTCCAAACTCAGTTCCAAGGCAACAGTTGTCCAGAAAGGCAGGGAAAAGGAACGAAGGGAAGGGAAGTTGTTTCCAGTTCCTAAGGCACATTTTGAGGCAAAAGCACAACTGGGTGTAGATGAACTTGTGTTCATACACATCTGACAAGGAACTGCTTGTTCTGCCCCAGCTCTGGGTGCTTTGGGATTGCCAGAGGAACAGGGACAAGATCTCAGCCAGGGACACAAACACACACACACTGCACTCAGGTGCCAGTCAGGTGGACTTTGTGTGGCACCCAAAGCCACCTGTGTTGTGCTGAACTGGGGGGTATCAGCTGTGGCTCTGTCTGAGCTCACTGTGTCTCTGGGAAGGGCAGTGATGACACCATTTCTGACAGCTGATGGCTGTGCATCCACCTCACTTGGGATTTTCCTTTGCTGGAGCTGTGGCTCAGCACTGTCACATTCTGGAAGCGTGGGGGGACTCTTTGCATGGCAAAGTATCAGGTGAAGTTCTGTCCACGTCAGACAATCTGTCACTGAGCAATTTTCATATAGTTTTTCTTGCGTATGTTTTCAAAATTGCTGCTGAAAATGACTGGGTGGTATCAGACCTAGGCTGACTGAGTGGAATGAAAGCTTCCACTCCAGTGGGAATTTCCTGTTACCCATGTTTGCACTGACTTCACCTTTTGAAGAGAAGAAACAAATGCTCTGCTACCATAAATGTCTGAAATTCTGCTCAAGTCTCTGAGCCATTTCACAGAAGGGCACCCATCCCTCTCAGAGCAAGGGAGACTTGAATAAACTCTGTGGCTACTCCAGTCTATTTTTGAAGCTAATTTCACAGTGACATTTTCCCATATTTTTGAAAAACACTTCGACTGCCTTGAAGACTGAAGTGTTTTGTGTGTTTTCATGGATATTCTAAAATTATCTCCTCTTTAGTATAAAAGTAGTAGTGCTTCAGTACTCTGCTGAAACTATGAACCAGGCTTCCCAAAGAGTTTTGAAAGCATCAAATAGCATCAAAAGCATAAAATATGAAACAGCACTTATCACACCAACCTTTAGGGTGGCTGATAACTGGTTTATGGGTTATGTCCAAATGGGACTCTGATTCCAGAGTCATTTTATGCACAGCAAGATTTTCCAGCTCTGCAGCAACAGCAAAGTCTAATGTCACAGCACCATATTGTTGTGTTGCAATATAAAGGCACATTTACGAATAACCACAGCCATCATTTGCCTGCTAAGAACAAGCATTCCAATTCCTTGAACACATGGAAATGGGGAATTAGAGACTGATCCACCAGGGACAGAGTGTTGGGACTGGAGGAATGAAAACACACCAGCATTTTGTTTGCTCAGGTGGTGAAAAACAAGTTCCAGAAGCAGATTCAGTGTGTCCCCAGTGCAAGAGCAGAGTCAGGCTGGAGCCAGGACACTGGGACAGAGAAAGAGCAGAAGCAGTAGCTGTTCAGATGTAATTAGCTTTCAAAATCTGGTCTAACAAGAACTAGAACAATTCTATTTTAGTGGTGTGACTGCATATAAAAGCAAACTGGGTACCTCATTTCACTGCAATCTAAATGAAATCATTCCTCTATTTTGGGTAACTTCTTGTGTCAGTTCTGCACCTCCTAGGCTGGCAGCCTTCATCTCAATGAGGAGCAGGAGTGATTCTTTCTTACACTTCCTCTTGGGTAAAAGATGCTCCTCATAATTCTCTTTACAATTTTGTTCCCAAGTACATGGTGGAAATGGAAGAGCTGAACTAAGTGCAAGCAGGACCTGTGTTAATTGTGGGGAGAATGTGGAAGTGTCTAAACTCTTGTGATAATCAAAGGAACCAAGGGACCTTTCCAGATATTTGCTTCAGGAAACAAGCAGGTTCCTTTGCCTCCCAAGCTCCCAGCTCTCTCAGGAAGGGGGCAGTAAATGTGCTGTTGAATCTGCAGGTCAGGGGAGCAGAGGAACTTTGTTCAGGTGTTCAGAGATGCTTGTCTTCCAGGAGAGGTGAATTGTTTAGGTTTTGCAGCCCTTGCTGTGAGTAGACAGGGCTTCACCTCCAGGACTGCTCTTGATTTCCAGCAAAGGAGAACAAGGAAGGAGCCTCAACCTTGGACCAAAAATGTGTTTCCAGTGTATCTACTTTTTAGTGCAGATTCTTTGGGCACTTATAGTTCTAACTATGGAAATACTTTAAACTATGTCATTTCCTGTGGCTCAAATCCTTATCCTGTGTGTTTAGAAATTTGCCAGCCTACAGTGCCTTCCCCTCTGCTGAGACCTGCTGGAACCTCCAGCCCCAACACTGCTGTGCATCAGCCTCTTTCATTCCCCATTTCCATGTGTAATGGGGAATTACACAGTAACTGTAAATAATTGTAAATAAACAGGTAATTGGAATGCTTGTTCTTCAGCAGGCACATTCTGGCTCTGATTCTTCACCAACATGCTGCTGTAACAGAAGACCTTTCTTTGCTGCTGCTGTGGAGCTGGCAAACCTTGCTGGCCATGAACCAGTCTGTTCATGGGTGTTTCTGGAGAGGGAGGGTTCTTCCTCTGGGAGCTGAGGAAAGGTGAGGGCACATTTGAAGGCACATTTCTGTCAGTGTGGAGCTCAGCTCTGCCTGAGAGCTGGTGCACATGGTCCAGACAAAGAGAGTTATTCCCTTCTGGTGACCCACCCAGTGAGCACAAAGTGCCTTTCACTTCCACATGGTACTGACACCAGTGTCTGCTTCCAGCAGCTGTAAATGCTGGGGCTGGGCAGCATTTGTCTCAATGCTGGGTGTGCACTTCAGCAGAGTCTTCCTTTCCCCAGCACACCAAGCTGGGGACGAGAAAAGCCTCCCTGAAGATCTCACCATTTGCAGGGGATCTGCTCAAACAATGGTGCTCACATCTGACAGCAAGTTTTTTCAGAAATCTTGGAAATAAACTGGTAACACTGAAATGTAAAAACAACAGTCTGACATTGCTTTTTGATCTTTAATTGATAGCTGTTTTGATTCTTGCCCTTTAAAGGCTAAATTACAGGGGTGTTTCAGACATTCATTATGAGTTGTCTGTAGCTTGCATAATGGTGTTCACCTTTTTTTTTGGCATTATTTTGTGCTGAAATGAAGAGAATTCTGAATTATTTCCCTCTGCTTGCCAATCTGCTGTCAGCTGTAGGTTGTGTGTGTTGCTCCACGAATGCTCATTGCTCATTGCTCTGAGTAATCACAAAATAAGATACATAAATAGTGTTTCCAGATAGAAACAGCCAACCAAGCCAGCAGAAAAAGAAAAGGATGGAGGTTTTGACCTGTTGTTCGGGCACCAGTCTGGATAAATTCTGGTTCCATGGGGGTCCCACAAGTGTGCTGTGCTTGGGTATTTATGATGTACCAGCCAGCTGTAACCATCATCCCTTGAAGGGAGTGTGTAAGCTGAGCAGGCAGTGGTGAGATGAGCAGTGGTCTGAACCAGAGGCTGTTTACCCTGTGAATTAGTGCACATGAATGCTGTGAATTGTGTGCTGGCTGGCTTGCAGGAGCTCTCAGTGGTGTGCAGTGGGATGCAGTGCCATCCTCTGAGCAATATGTAAATGTAGAACAGGTTTGTGGCTCTGAGGAGGGCACAGCTTTGGGGCCAAGGGCACCCAGTGGCTCTTGGGGTGCAATCTCTGCCAGGCTGTGCTGCTGTGACTGCTTCAGCTGCTCCTGGTCCCAGCCTGCTGAAGGTTTGCCCATCTGTAAGGCACCCCTTCAGCTCAGAGTTCCCTGTGCAGGGGGCTGCTTTTCTTTCTGAGGGGTTTGCACACTGGAGGTTGTGTCAAATAGATAATTCCTGGTAATTCCTTGCCCTGACTTGCTGACCATGCTGTAGACAAGCCTTATGTCTCCTCAGCAAAAACACCCTGCCCTAGAAAAGTTCCCAAAACAGGTTTCTTGCATTTCAATTTTCTAACTTTCAGATTTTGTAGCATTACTAAAAATCAGAGAAAGCTGGTGTATGACAATGCAGCTCCTCTCTGATAGAGGCTGCACCTCTCTTAGGCTTTGGTTCTTAGCAGTATTTTAGTGTGTTCTCTGATAAATGTCAGAATTAAAAGTCACTGCCGAATTTCTGAGGTAAAGGAAGGGAACTTTCTCCTCCCCAGAGCAGCTCACTGTATTACAGTATATTTTTGTGATGCCTGTGCTCTGTTTGACAGTGTCATTTATGGCTTTCTATGAATTTTAGTTCACCCTGTTGTTTTCCCAAACAAAGCAGTTCTGGCAGATACAGCACAACAAATACATGGCCTTCTGTGGGCTGTTCCCTGGAGCCAGACTGGACTGTGGAGACCTGAAAAAGCCAAAGAAATCTGCTAAAGCACAGGGATATACAGATATATGCATATACACTGCATATCAGCTTTTAGAAATTAAAGTCAATTTCTTCCCACTTCCCTTAACCAAAAAGCATGGTAACCTTTCAGTCCTTTTGTTTTCTTGTGATCATTTTCATCTTTACATGAAAAGCTTTCTAGTGGAGGTTATAACCTCTCTCCCAGCATCTGAAATTATGTCCAGAGGGAGAGAAGGATTTCCTAGCTGGGTTAACATCCATGAATAAATTCATTAGCATGCCCTAGGGGGGAAAGGCTCAAGGACTGAGTTTTTACTGAATGACCAGTGGATTTTAACCTCAGTGAACAGCTGAAATGGGGAGGTATATGAAGCTTTGTGTTCAGCTGCAGCAATTGCTGCCCAGGCTTTGAATCTAATCTGGTCAGAGTTTCAATCCTTTCAAAGTAATTGTGAAACGAATTTCATTCAGTGGTCTTGAAAAATACCTTGAGTACACCCTGTTAAATAGGACAAGTTGGAATTGTCCTACTTTGAGCCTTAAGCAGCCTTAATGCACTGGTATTTAAGATCATATTTATTTCCAAAAGAAACAAGACCTTATTCACCGACTTCTTGTGAAATTAACTTTGAAAATTGTTTCAAATATCGGTAAAGTGTCCATAACACTGATTTGTTTCCCCCACCTTGTACATTTGTTGCCTGGATTGGCTGTAAAGTCCTATTGAAAGGTACCATGAGCAAGAAACTTCAGTGAAAGAAAGGTTTTAATTGGGAGCTGGGGACCTGTTCCAGTTTTTTTTATGGTGAGCCATGGATTTGTTTATATTGCATTTCTTTACCTTCCCACTCTCTGTCTGTCCTGAATAATGTGCAATGTTCTGTGTGTGGTGTCAGGTATAAGGACTTTGGGATCTGCAGGTGCTGAGGAACAACAAACCACCCCAGGAACCAGAAAAGAGCTGCTGGGTCTGAGGACAAGGAGAAAGCAACTCTTCAGTCTCACAGCACTGAAATGACACCTCCAAAACTAATAACTCCTATCTCAATTTCAAGCATTTGTTGGAAGTCCTCAAGCTGGGCATTCAAAGCTTTCAATCCTAAAGGGCTCCCTTAACCCCCCAGGGTGATGGGGGTCTGAATCCAGGGCCTGCACCCTTGGAGATCTTCAAAGGGCTCAGTTAATCTGTTACTTTGCTTAACCACACGTGTTAGAAAGATTGTTTTGGTGTTATAAAGACTGTTTTTCTTAGGCCTTTCCCTTGCTGTAACTTGTGACCACAGGTCTCTGTGCCCCTGTGCCATCCCTTTGAGAGCAGTTTGCTGCCTTCCCTCTGAGCCCCACCTTTAGGAGGCAGAAGACAACACTGAAATTCCCATTCTCTCCTCCAGGCTAAACAATCCCCATTCCCCCACCCTCCTCTCACACATCCATCTGCAGCAGAGAGACTTGGGACACCCAAAACTGGGCACAGCATTCCAGATGTGGCACCTTACACAGCCTCTCCTGTCATTAAAAGTTGTCCTTCCAGAGCATCTGCTTGTTTCTGTCTGCAGGCATTATGATTTCCTAGGTAAAGGTGGATTTGCTAGTTTGGACTATTATTTAGTCAGCTGTCATGAAAATTATAATATTTATTTGAAAAGCCTTACCAGTGATATTAGGATTTATAAGGATGGGAAAATTAAATTCCATTCCAGATTCTCTGTGTGAACTTCAGAACACTAGGTCTAATCTGGCAAGCACTTCTCAAGGTACAGAACATTTAGTAGCAATACACATTTCCTTGAGATTTGGCTCTGACTGTGATAGTAAATATCAGAAATATCATCCCCCAGAACGGTGATAGCAGTGACTAAACCAGGTGGTGCTGCCAAAGTTTACTGTTCTGTTACCCAGATGTACTGAACTGATGGGAGGTAACACAGCAAGAGCTCTGCCTACACAGGGGGTTCTGGTGCTGTTCAGGACTGGAGGAGTTGTACTAGAGGCAAATTCTGGTTTAAAAATATATGTTTGGATAAGGAACATCTTTGATCTGCACTATGAATAAATAGTGAACTTCTATCTGCCAGAAGGGTGAATTTGGCATCTGCCTTTAGTACCACATTCTCTTGTTAAAATATATACACAACTATCCTCTGTTGGCCATTAAATGAGGAAATTCTTTGTGGCCCCTTCCAACCCAGAATACTCTGTGGCTCTGACATCAAAGTCATCCCATGGTTACATTTCACTTCTCGTTAACTCAATTCAAAACTGTTCTTCTCAGTTACCTTAAGTATCAAACCATCAGACATCTGAGGACTTCTTGAAGTGACACGTCCTCAATACCCCAGCAACAATTTGGGAAAGCTCGTGTGGTGGTACAGTGTCCACTTTGCAGGTCAGCTGTTCCTCCAGTGAATACAAACAGCCAGAAGGATAAATACATTCCCTATCTCCCAGGAGAGCCAGCAGTGCTCTGACAGCACCTGAGCTGTGTGCACAGGTAGTCGTGGAAGCTGAAGATCAGCAAAGTTCCTCCGAGCCTCCGTGCCAAAAATAGCACACATTTGCTATCTGCAGTCAAAGGGCTGCTATAAAAAGATGCCTGCACGCCTGTGGAGCATCCATGTCATTCAGCAGGAGGGGTTATTTTTGGCAGCAGCGTTGACACAAGCACTCAGGATCAAGGCAGGCAGCTCCTGAGCCGGGAGCCGCACACGGAGCGCTGGGACCGGCACGTGAGGAGAGCAGGGAGTGACTGACTGAGAGCCCTGGCTGAGAGCAAAATGAGGAATATTATGGTGAATATTATGAACGTGGTGAGGCCTTCCCAGATCTGCATTTCCCAGAGCAACCCTGAGCCCTGTGAGGTGCCCCTTCTGCAGGTCAGGAGGGCAGGACCTGCCCCGTGTATCAAACAGCAGGCTGTGCCAGTGTCACAGGACATGGGCACTGCCCAGGAGCAGAGTTCTGAAGGCTCTCTCTTATCACAGCCTTTTCTGACCCCCATACTTGAACTCTGGTACAGTTGAGGGGTTTTTTTTTTATAGTTGAAGTAGAAAGCTGTGCTTCCAAAAAAAGTTTCTCCACTTTTCTGGTCCTCAGTGCCATATTGGAGGACTTTGCAATCTTATCCTCGAGAACCTCTGCAAATATTTTTCATGCAGCAAACTGAGGCACAGACAAGGCAACTACTTGTTCAAGGTCACAGAAGCAGGAAGTGAAAGCAAGTTCTCTGAGCATGGCTGTCCTGTGCAGGACTACCAACCTGGGACAAAGAGCATCCTTGGGGAGAAGAAATTGTTCTGACACAGAGGCTGGGACAATTTGTTTTCTAAGATTCACAGAATATGCTGAGTGGAAAGGGACCCGCAAGGACCATCAGTCCAACCCCTGGCCCTGCACAGACACCCCAACAATCTCACCCTGTCCTTGAGAGCATCATCCAAACCCTCCTGCAGCTCTGGCAGCCTTGGGGCTGTGCCCACTGCCCTGGGGAGCCTGTTCAGTGCCAACCACCCTCTGGGGGAAGAACCTTGCCCTGAGATCCACCCTGAGCCTGCCCTGACACAGCTCCAGCCATTCCCTGGGGGCTGTCCCTGGTCCCCCCAGAGCAGAGCTCAGTCCTGCCCCTCCTCTGCCCCTGCCCAGGCAGTTGGAGCTGCAGGAAGCTCTGCCCTCAGTCTCCTCTGCTCGAGCTGAACACACCAAGTGCCCTCAGTGCTCCTCGCCTTCAAATCAGGCCCTTCCCCACCCTTCGCTGTCATCCCTCCTTTGGACACTCTCCAATGGCTCAATCTCTCCCTTCCATTGTGTCCCCCCAAAGTGCCCCAATGTTGAGGTGAGGCCGCCCCAGGGCAGAGCAGAGCGGGACAATCCCCTCCCTGCTGCCCCAGGACAGGGATGTCCCTCCTGGCTGCCAGGGCACTGCTGGCTCAGGGACAGCTGGCACCACCAGCACCCCCAGGGCCCTTTCCCAGCTCTGCTTCCCAGCCTCTCATTCCCAGTGTGTCCCTCCATCCAGGGTTGCCCCATCCCAGGGGCAGAATCCAGCACTTCCCCCTGTGGAACTTCCCCTGGTTGGTGATTTTGAGCCCTAGGACCTGTCCAGGTCTCTGTTGGACTTCTGGGGTATGGTTTTATCCAAATGCCATCCTCTGACCAGAATGTTCTGCAGTTCCAAGGTGTCCCCCTGTGTGCTGGGGAAGAGGCACAACCCTGGGGAGCAGGGAATGGGGTCAGCCCATCCAGGGGCTTCTCCTGAGCACTGTCCCTGCTGGGACCTGTGTGCTCCTGCCTGCCTGGGAAGGACTCCTGGTGACTCTCAGGCCTTTATTACCCAGTACCAGGCAGTATCTTGGCCTTAGTCTTGTTTTTATTGATTGAAACTAATAAATCATCCAGCTTCAATTTCAAATTTCTCCCTGGGGCTGAGGAAGCTGAGTTGGACTCAGTGCACAACAAATGGGCAAAACCCAACTGGTGACGTCCCAGCAAATATTGTGTATTGCATGTTAGGTGGAAATATTCTGCTCTCAGGACACACAGATGAATGTAATATTTGCTAAGATTCACAACTTATTTTTATACCCATTCTTGCATTCTCAGACTGATGTGAGCCCAAGATTCATTTGCTGTAGCTATATTCAGCTTTTGCTGATGGCAGTAACTAACCCTGTTCCTGCTCTTCTTTTTTTTTTCCTTTTAATAAGTTTTCTAAGAAAGACTCTTCCTAAAATGAGGCTTTGCTCATGAGCCAGCGCATCACATCTCTTTGCACTGGATGCTCTGAGATGAGTTATTTACCACAGGACACACAGTTTGCTCTGGTTTGGCAGCAGGGTTTGAAGAGCCTGCTGTGATGACACAGAGGGCCTGGGAGCTCTGCAATCATCTGCAGTGCTTGGTCGTGCTCAAGTTCCACCTCACTCTTTCTGGCCTCATGCCAGCCATGTACAGACACTTAACAGAGCAGGGAGACTGATGGAAATGTCAGAAAAATGACAAGAAACAAAGTCTGGGGGGATTTTTCTCTTTCCCCCAGAGTTCTGACCAAGTCCTTTCTGTCTGCAGGGTTCTGTTTTCACTTGGAGCCACCCTTCTATTGCTTCTGTGTCTCTGGTTTACATACAATCCTCTTTAAACACTGAAAATGTTTGCATCCAGTCCTTGCATGGATCACTCCGTGTTTGCACTGATGTTATCATCTTTAAAATCGTGTCAAAAGATCAGTTTTCTCCCTTATGAAATTATTAAATAGACTAAAATAAATCTTAGTAGTGTCAATGAAACCTCCTTCTCGTGCAAATGTGAAGCAACTAAAAAATTAGTGAATTAAATGAACTCAAAATGAACTCCATCAAAGACAATGAGACTTTGAATACTACTGACCACAAATTTTCTGTTATAGGTTGGTAATGCAAATCTCTTTCTGCACAAACACTGGAAAATTTAAAGAAGTGTGAAACCAAGACCGTGAATTTGCCCCTGAATTCTTGTCAATGAAACCCCTGCCAAGTTTCCAGGGAATGTGTTTGATAAGGACCAGGCATCCTTGTGACCTTACTAAATGCTCTGCTGCTGTGGGAGTCTATCTTACACACCGTGCCCAGCAAGAATAGTAACGTTGCTAACTTTGTCAGGGATAACTAAAAATGGGGCACTTCACACCTTGGGTGAATTATTCCAGTATCTCCAGGAGGATGGGAGAGAAAGAACGGGTGAGATTCAAAAGGGCTCTGATTCAAAAGGGAAAGGGGACGAGAAGAAAGGGCTCAGTAATGACTCCTGGGTGATTAAACCTGACTCATCTGGCTCCTTTTGAGTCTGCAGTTACACAGGAAGGTTTGATTTGCAGCTCAGCCCATTACTGAGGGATAATTGCATGGACAGCTGAGGAGTTCACATCACCCTCTTTCCACGGTTTGCTGAGAGAAAAACAGCACGTCAGAGGTTGAAATTGGAGTGTAGATGATGTCACTAAATAAAAACACCACAAAGAAGCCCTTCCACATTGTGTTGGGGTGTAGAGACACCCTCTTTTCTTCTCTCCCCTCTTGCCATTTATTTTATATTTCCAGTGGACTGAAGCACTGCAGAATCTGATCTGTGGGTACAGGGGCTGAGTGCTGTGCTGACTGAGGGTTTGTTGGAAACTGCTCCCTCCCACCTTCTAAACTGAGCACAGAAGTTGGGGGGTTAAGTTCTAGTTGTATAAAACTCTGCTTTGTAACAAGTTGAACACACTGCATGAAATTTTACACTTAAGCCCAGGTGTATTGCTAACTTAGCCTATTGTTAAAGATGACTTTGCAGACTTTCTGGGGCTGTATTTTATTCTTAGACCACAAAGGTCACCTCTTAAGAGGACTTGGCAATTGTGTAGTAAAATAAAAAAATAAGATTGAAATTTGTTCTTGGGTTGATTAACTAGCCAGCAAACCAGAGTTTAGAGTGAATCTGCTGTCTAAAACAATCTGGGACATCCCACCAATACATCCACTTTATAAATTAGTGAGGTTTGTGACGTTTGACAGAATGCACTGCATGAAAATGGACGTTGTTTCTATTTTCAAACAGACTTGACCCAAAGCTGTGTCTGTTTTTGACCTTTCAGTGAAAACCTGTGTTGACTCAGTGATAATAAACTTTGCAATAGAATTATAATCTTTTCTGTTCCCCACAAAACTCAGCCAGATTTTCACCATGGCTGTTATCGAGTCTGATGTTCAGAAATTCCTGCCTCACACCCCAGGAGAAACAAGTCCATTTGAAAATTCAGAATAAACTCTGCCAGTTGACCTATTTCAAAGCCTGTGGGTGTTTTAAGTTTACATGACATAAAAGTTTAGGGAAAAGAGACAGATGCAGGTGTTTACAGTGCATTTGCACTGAAAACAGGTATGTTGAGTGAAATAGGTGGTTTACCTTTTTATCTGTGTGGCTCCCCTGACAAGTTGATTTTCTTATGGATTATTAAGTTTGTAAATGTCACTGAAATAGTTTAAGTCCCAGCTTTACTATTTGGGATTTTCAACATGAAAGTTTAAGAAATTTATAATATTTGCAACACAAAACAAACTCCTACTGGAAGTTCCTATCCCATGGCTGGCTGGATAGCAAGATACTGTACTTGTCAGAACTTTAAAAGCTCATTCACATTAAAATATTGGAATTCAGATATTCTTGTCCAAATTATTCCCATTCTCTCATATTTTGTGAAATGATTGCGCTCTCAAAGATCAGGAAAATCTCACTTTTCAATCAAATGAGCGATTGATGTTGGCTTTTCAGGCTTTTTATAATGCAACTAATGTTTGGGGTTTTTTAAAGATATAAATGATCAAAATTATGTGTCAAAAAGAATTTAAAATTAACTATAACTTCTCTTCATTACTATACAGAATCTTTCCATATATATATATATATATATATATATGCACTTCTGTATCTATAACTGCAAGATGCTCAATGTGCTAACAGTGGGATTTTAAAAATATTGCTTGACATACTCCAGGCTGTGCAGCTATAATTTTCAGCTGGAGTCTGCAGTGTTCTGGGAATCCTTGCATAATCTGGGCTGTGCTATAAATAGCACAGGCACTCAAAGGGAGGGAAGCATGACTGGTTGAAGGAACTCTGTGCCTGCCACAGCTCCAGGCTCCTCCAAAGTCAGGCTGCTCTTGGCGGGGCTGCCAAATTGTCAGACTCTGCAATCTGCAAGGTGACTTCTCAGCCCGAAGGGAGAGGGGGAGGAAGGAGCTTTCCCTTGTCCTGAGTAACTGTTCCAGTCCTTTCCCTCAGCTGTTTGTGCCTCCAGTTTGGGATATCCCCCAGTACGGCCAGTGTGGGGCTGCAGGACACTGTCCTGAGTTCTGGGGAGTCCCTGCTGCTCCCAGGCTGGCACTGGAACTGCTGAGCCTTTGCAAAAGGTTCTTCCCCCAGAGGGTGGTTGGCACTGAACAGGCTCCCCAGGGCAGTGGGCACAGCCCCAAGGCTGCCAGAGCTGCAGGAGGGTTTGGATGGCCCTCTCAGGGACAGGGTGGGATTGCTGGGGTGTCCGTGCAGGGCCAGGGGTTGGACTGGATGGTCCTTGTGGGTCCCCTCCAACTCAGCACATTCTGTGATTCTGTGAACTCACAGAGCAATGAGGATGTAAGAAGTGGGCAATTCTACTTTCATCCAATTTCTGTGTCCCATTCACAGCCACTGATTGACAGGAGAGGGGTCAGAGCTTCCACAGCCCTGTGGAGACTCCACAACCACCAGTGCCTAAGGGCAGGTGCAGCTCCCAGCAAGGAGGATTCCACCCCTCTCCAGGCTTCTCATCCCAGTCTTGCCCGACCTGGTGGCAGGAACAGGGAGAGGAGGCAACAGCAGTGCAAGAACCAGTGTCTGAGTCCAGATATCTGTCTGGTTGATGGCTTGCTTGTTCTTTTGAATCTTTCTGAATCCTTAGGAATGACTTGCTTTTGTTGTTACTATGGAAATATCTGAAATACAACTCTATTTTGTGTCTTTTTTCTCACTCTGTCTGTGAAAGACAATTCTCTCTTCTCATTCACTTCTCTGAATGCTCCCCAGCTCATCAAATAATTGCAGAGTATTCATATATGAAATGAAATGTATAAAATGAAAAAAACAAACTTTCTATTTTCTCCAAAACTCCAGTGTATCACAAGACCTACTCTTGAACTGAAGTATAAATCAAATTGGAGGCTGATGGGGAGGAGGACAAACAGAAACTCATTCCCATATCCTGGCTTTCTGAATGTGTCACTGAAACGACTGGATTTTGAAAGTAAGGAAGGAGCAGAAGAAGGTAATTTGGGGTTTCTTTCACCCTCACTGAATGAGAGATATTGGTAGCTAAACCTTTACTCAAGGGAACATTTCATGGTGATCTGGGGAGTTCCAGTGGGATCAGCACAGTGAGGGGAATCCTCGTGAGCCTGACATTTCTGTCACAGCTCCAGTGCACCCCTTTCCCTTCCTGCCAGGAAAATGCTGTGTGGCTGCACCACTTGTCTCCACTGTTTCTATTTTAATGGGCCTCTTGAGTTTCCTGGCAGTGAACTCAGACCTTGTCCCACTGCCCCTCGTGGTGGGTGCCCGTGGGCACAGGGCCAGCTCGAGTGGGAACACAAGACCTTTCCTGCAAAACTTCTCAGAGCTCAGCTGGGCTACACTGGCAGCTTGGAACGGGGTTACAAGATACCTGCATGCTCCAAAAATAAGTTTCCCAACACTTGGTTGTAACTGGGAGGAATCAGAAAATCCTGGTGATGTTTTGTTATCCCAGTTTGTGTGGACATAAAGTTAGCATAAAATACACCCTCAAGCAAACCATGTTACTGGAAATCCTTTTCTCACTAATTCTAGTCATTTTCTGCCATTTGCATGAAAAGAAATCAGATGGGGACTCTGGTCCCAGAAACTTTTCTTCTTTTCACTTTTAGAAAGTGATTAGAAAGATTCATCTGGAGAAGAAATAATAGCAAAATCCATTTGAATTTATGAAAATAAAGTACTTGATAGGACACAAATGCTACTTGTAGGAATCATTTTTGATGAGTTCCATAAAAGTAGCAGACAACAGGCACTTCCTTGTTTGAGACTTGCTGGAGTCAGTTTTTACATCCAGCCACAAGTTTTCTGGGGACTCTGAATTTGTTTTCCACCAATATCCAGGGAAGGTTAAAAAAGTAAAAGGAGAACAGGATCCAGATACAGAAAATCTTCACCAGCCCTTCCCATGGCACACATTGAACCTTTTTCCCTTCCTCTGGAAAATCTGCAGAAGCACAAACATCTTGCCCTGTGGAGGTCACTGCCTCTGGAATTTCTCAGACAAGAGGGTAAAAATGCTCTCTTTGAGGACAGTGACTTCAATCAGTGGATATTCTCAGCCAGAGAAGGAAAGGAGTCTATTGATCCTCTCCCTGATTTTCTGCCTTCTGAGATAAGGAGGAATCAGCTGAAGTCCTGGGAGAACTCCACTGAACTCAGAGGAGTTACAAGCACAGCAGGTTTTGTCCATTGAGAGTAGTCTCCATAATCAAATCTCAAATAAACAAAAAATAAACAAACATAATTAAAATAGTGAGAACTTTTTTTTTGCCACTTTCTGTGCTCTCTGCCGACAGCCCAGCTTTTATTTCTTTTTACAGAAACCCTGTAGTTACTTATTTTCTGTTTATTTACCTGGAACTCCCTGCTACAGCAGATTCTTTCTAACAGCACAGATTTATGTTTCATGGCATTGACAGTCATCTTATTTGTTGCTCAGCTTCTTATGAAAAGGAGATTTATTCTATCATTTTATTAGCAATAGCATTGTTCCATTTTCCCTGGAGATGTTTTATGCCCATGGGATAATTTCATCCCAAAATGACCAAAGAAATATAGAAGTCTAACTCAGAATGAAGTCCCAATAAAACTGAAGGCTGTTTAGAAGAGAAAATCCCAGGTGGGCAGGGGTGCACCCTGAGTGCCACGCTCTGCTCAGCAGAGCCCAGCTGAGCCCAACCCACAGGCCAGGCCAGTTCAGATCACACAAGGAGACAAATGTGTCAATGTGATGCTGCAGGTGAGCATTTGTGGAGATAAAGAACACAGATGGATACAAAGCAGCTCTCTCCTCGTTTCCAGGACTCACAGAAGAACTTCTTTTCCAGCAGCGGATTTTTTAGAAGGTTGGAGACCTGCAAAGATGCTGGAATTCTTAGCCAGAATTACACTTTGCCTCTCAGCAATGAACCATTTTGCTCAAGCAGTAAAATGAAAAGCTGCTTTTGAGAATTTGACCCAGATGTTTATCCTTAGTAATTCAGGTTTTATTTCAGCAAGGCACACACATATCTCCTGCAGTATATGCTAGCAGTAAACTGCTGCTTAAGCACCTTGCTGAAATACAGCCAAATACCATAAAAAGGTGCTGGTAACATTCTCCACTACAGAATAATTAATCTCCTGGATCACTATAATCTTGATTCAAGTAGCTTTACTGTAATAGTTGTTTTAAGCTCTTGGTAGAACACTCAAAGTCCTTATAAACTCATATGAAGCCACATCCTTGAGAGGAGCCAATATCTTGGCCTGAGGGACAGTACTGGAAGTGTGATTCCCAAAATAGTGTGTGGCTGCCACCAGGCTGATATCTAACTAGAACACAAGCTTTTCCATTTTAGCATGCACAGGAGTTTTCAAAGAAGGTCAGGCAGTGGCTGGAACCACAAGAAAGATTCCCCTCCTGAAGCAGCAACAGGCACCAAAAACCCATCAGTGCTACAAGAGAGCAGGGTTAAGCAGGGTGACTGAATCCAAGCAGGGTGACTGAATCCAAGCCTCTCTTTTGGACCTTCTTATACCCAGCCTGGGAAGTTTCCATCACATTTGTAGTACATGGACCCTTTTTGTGTTTTGCTGAGTGCCTTTAGCAATGGTGACAGCAGAGATTGCCCCTGTCCTTTGTCAGTCCTGCTGTGCTCACACCGTGCTTCACCCAGGTTATATTTGTAGCAGGGCTCAAGAGTGAATTTCTTATATTTTGAAGAGCCATGATTGCAAGGAAGCTCCTCTTCTCTTCAGAGTATTCTGTGCCTACTACTTAGAAAGAAAGGCTTGGATTAGTGGCCCAGCATTTCCTCCAGTTGCCTGTGCTTAGACCCAGGGTTAGATCATAAAAAACCATTTCATTTGATTGTTCAGAAAAAAGAAGTTGTGGGCTGACAGAACTCTCTAATGGACACGAGTAGCCAAAAGCAAAATGCTGTGTATTTTAACAGTCTTGATTTGCATGTTGGTTTTTCTCATCACATTTATTTGCCTTTTGTACGTTCTACTGCCAAACTTTGGGAAGGAGGTATGGGAAGTGTTTACTTGCATGACACTAGCAGTGATATTTGTGATATTTGAAGTATTTATCCTAAAGCAGAGGCAGCAGTTCAGGAGGAAAAGCAAATCTCTTAGTTCTGCACACATCTGCTGTTCAACCAAAGTGAGAGTCACAGGGCTTGGTGCACACAGGAAAAGGTTTGTGCTGCAGCTGATCAATTGCCCATAATTTTGGGACAGTCTCTCACTTGGAAACGTCAATATTTCAGTATTATACAGGGAACAAAACTCACTGGGAGCTCAGCTACTCTGACTGAGTAACTTTAAAACAGATTTAAGTGAAAAGGACTTTCAATAAATTCTCCTGAAATGAACAACAGTGAAGTGAGGTGGGACTCACTGCCTCAATTTTTCCTTATTTCTTCAGATTCCTGGAGAATGTGTCTTCTAGGGGCCAATGTATTTGTGGAATACTTGGAAGGGAATCTTTGTGGATGTCACTGTGTGCACAGGCACCAGGTGCAGCCTCAGGCACCTCACTGCTCTCGTTCCAACTGAAACCTCTCCCCGAGTATTTAGTGGGAAAATCCAGATGAACAGGCTGTTTATGGGAACATCAGCTGTGACAGGGATATACATCCTGTAAACACAGAAATAGACCATCTTATAATCAACAGGTTTCTGGTTTGTCCTAAAGTTTCCTTTAAAAATATGTACCACTACAGAGTTTGCTTTGTTAAATCAGTGTTTGTTGATGTATAGGATAACTTTACAGTGGGAATGGGAGATTTGTTAAGGTATTATACGGTTCATTCACACATAGACTCGTCACTGTTTATTACAGATCTTTAACTGATAAGAGAGAGCAAAAGAAATAATTTTAGGCTCAATTCAAGAAGGTATCCAACACACAGAGAGAGGTTTCTTGAGGCCTTCCCTCACCAGTGTCCTCAAACACTTCCAGTGCTGGGGACTGAAATATTCCAAGGTCAGCTGTTGGGGAGTCTCAGTATGATCACTGGAAAGCTTTTCTATTGTCTAACCTGAGCACTGGGGGGTTGTTGCCCTGATTTGTGCTTTTGCCTCTAGGCCCATCCCTCTGGGCACTGTTTCACTGTTTTCCCAGTTTTCAGTGCTTTAAGCAAGACAGTCCCATTTTGTTCATTCTTGCTCAGAATTTAAAAGATCCCTCGTTGTGGCTCTCCTCTGAATTTCCTCCATTTCAGGAACAGCTTTCCTGAAGAGTGGCTCCCAAAACTGGGGCCCAAAATGTGTTCTGACCAAAGCTACAGCACCAAGTAGAATAAAAGGTCACTCTGTGTAAGTCTTCTAGACCACACTTTCATTTCAACCTCTCAGCAGGCCATCTTTCATTTTTGTGACTGCATTTACAGCGTTGACTCACATCCAGCTTGTGAGTCACCAAGACTCCCAGGTTCAGCATTAATGCTCCCTTATCATTTATTCCCCATCTTTTATTTTTGCAGTTGACTGTTTCTGTTTGGAGCAGTGTAGCACTTCTCCTCTTGACCTGCCTTTCTTTCCAGACATTTATTTTCCAAATTTATCCCCTGCACTTGCAGGCTCAGCTCGCTGGCATTTGCAAGTTTAATAAGGACAGTCTCTATTCCATCTTCCAAGTCACTCCTGAGAACAGAAGCAGTGCTTGGCTGGGACAGACTGCTGCAGAAACCACGGGGAATTCATTGGGAATCACTGAAGATTCAATCTCAGCATCATTTCCAAACAGCCCTGCACCCATCCAGTAATTCCACCCAGAGGATCCTTCCTTCTCTGTAGGTTATAAGAGACCACAGGCAAAGCTTTCCTGGAGCCCAGGCATTCGACTCCTGCTGCTTTTTCCTCATTCCCAGGGCCAGTTGTCTTTGACAAGAAGGGAATGAGATCATCTTGACAGAATTTCTTCTCAATAAATCTATGGAGTCTGTGAATCTTTGGGCTTTCCCACATGCTTTTATAAAATCTGTTTGAAAATATGTCAGCATTTTCCCAGGAATTTTAATTAATGTGTATGATTTATAATTTCCCATCTGCTATCTGCTTCACTTTTTCTTAGAATCAGAACCATTTTTCTTCTTCTTTTTCCACTGGGTACCCTCATGCAACAGCTTTGCAGGAGAACTACTGAGAGCAGCAGAACTGCTTTAGTTGCTTCATTAAATACCCTGGGATGACAAAGTTCACCAGGCCCAGCTGATGTGAAAACTCCCTAATCTGTATTTTTCCTCTTCCAGGTTAAGATCTTATCCCTTCCTCAGGGGTACTAATTTTGTTAGGCACATGCTTTTGCAACCAGTCTTTTTTAAAAGGGTGATGACAAAACTGATAAACACTTCAGTCTTTTCCAGATCTGCCATTTGTTGTTCTGCTCCAAAGTCAAGGACCAAGATTTCCCTTAGACTCTCTTTTTGCAAGCAGTGTCTGGGTCACACAGCACAGTGACCTAAAGAACCAGGAGGTTCTGCCCTGGAAAATGTTTTTACTGCTCTTGTTCAGACTTCTTACAATGCCAATACACAAAGTGTTTCCTTTTTGTCCTACAGAGCCTGAAGCAGTAAGGGTTTGAAAATTTCCTTTGCCCATCCTAACAAAAATCTTAGCCTTGAAAAGAAAACGTAATTCAATAGGTACAACTTGTATGATATCCAAAAAGTGGCTTTACTTTAAGCTGCACACACTCAGTTGTATGGTTTTCAGGTTACATGCAAACATAATTTTTCAGAGAAAATAAGCAAACAGAAATGAGGGGATTATCTTCCTGGGGATCATGAATTTAATCACAGGATTGCTCACGAGAACACAGATGCTCAAACAAGAGTCACGTGGAGGATGGAAACATACTCATCACTGATGGCATCTTTAATTGCTTTCCTTACTTACAAACAAAATGGAATCAGTGGAGAGAATTAGAGTTTAGCCCTGTTTATACCGTGAGCAAAGGTGGATCATATCTGAGCTATTTTGATCCAGATAAGCTCCTAGGAGGTATCTCCCACATTCCCTCATATCCTGGGAAATACATCCTGTATTCTCCTGTGGATGATGAGCTGCAGTTCCATTCCACGTGGGACAGGGAATGGCTCGTTCAGATCTCTGTCTCTTCCATGTGTGTGCAGCATTAGGGGATAAGCACAAGGGTGATCCAAGAAACATTTGCTTCACTTGGAATGTCCCCTGCTCCCCGACCTGTGCCCACCAGTAAGAGCAGAGATGGAGGGGCTGGAACACAACCTGAGGTGCTGCTCCTTTCTGCTGAGTCTCATCCCACAAACCTGTGAGCAATCATCCTTTGGGAGGACTTCATCAGGTGTTCAGAGCTCCAACTTCAAGGCCACATTGAGTAAGAGATCTGTCCCTGCCATTCACACACTTGCTCTCAGGAGGGGACTTCACAGTCCAGTGCTGTGGGATAATGTGGAAGAGGAGCAGCAGGGATCTGGAGGAGCTCACTCCAAGCAGGGAGCTGTGTGCTGGTTTTTAGGGAAGTAGTGGAGACAAGCTGGATCTTACACACTGAGTTGCAAGTGGTTTTATTCTCTACAGCCAGGAAGAATCTTCTGTCCATTCACATTCCACAGCTCTGATTCCTCTTCTAAACGCTGCCTCTTCTGCCTGTTCACTGCCAGAGCAGAGCAGGTTTCTGATTTATCTGGAGAGGTTCCTTGAGAGGAAAGGTGGTGGTGGTGTGTCTTTTCTGGTAGAGGCAGCTGCTCAGGAAGGTGGTATGGAAATGTGTGTTGTACATTCTTTTTGCTTAAAATGTGTCAGAGTGAAAGAGCTCAAGACAGATTTCCACATTCCCTGTGCTACAGAGCTGTTCTATCTTTATGCCTCTCTCAGAAAAACAGGGAAAACTAGAAATGTCAGGCATGTCCAGATGGTTAAAAATAATTCAGAATCACTTTTTTTCGTGCCGGTTTTCGAATTAAACCCAGGTTTTATTTTAGGTACCAAAGGTCTGGATCCTCAGAGGTTTATCCTGCTAAACCCCATTTGACTTTCATGAGAGTTTAATGCCAAGACACTCTCATAATTCTGGCAAGTGAAGTCTTACCCTGGCCCTCAGTTTTGAGCGAAACACACTTGGCATTTTGCAAGATCATTCCTGGAGTGGGAAGGTAGGGACACAAATCTGTGTTTTGCCTCCCCTATTTGAGTGATTGCCTCTTACAATTTTTCTTCCATTAGGTGAGTTCATGTTCTTGGTTGTACGAGAACCTCCTGCCTCTGGAAGTTGCTGTTTCCAAGAACCCTGGATTAGCTGAGGTTACTGCTTCCCTCCTGAGCTGTTTATGTGTTGTTCCCTTGTCTTTGCTGTTGGGCAAATGCTAAAAATAAGAATTTGCTTATCTGATTTCTATGGATCTTTACAGTGTCTGTGATTTCACTGTCTCCTTTCCCCTCGAGCAGTGGACAGATTTTCCAGCCCTTATGACTGTGGACTCTGCATTCATTGCTGTCATAAGTCAGAGGATTTTGGTTTACACTACTGACATGTCAAAATAAGACATCCTACATTTTTCCATGGGGAATAGTTAGAGATTACAGGTTTTGTTTGTTCTGGATCTGGAACTACTAACTCTGTTCTGATTATATTTATTTGCTGTCCTGGAAATCTAATTAACACCTTGTAAAATACTGGAAATGTGCCTAAAAATCTGCTTATACCTATGAACTGATATTTTGTTTTTCACTGGACTGGATGGGTAAATTTTATTTGGTGTCAGATTAATAACTGGTATGACAGAAAAAGAATCAGGGTAAGTTTCTCTTTGCTGGCAGCCCCTATGCCAAAAGCTTTGCTAGAGATGCCACCTCAGAGAAAGATCAGGCTATTGTGCCTTCCAGCCTGTCCTGTCACTGCCTGTTCTACCAGAACAGCTCAATAGAAGTTCCTCTTTGTCAACTGCTTTTTAAAAAAGCAGCTGCAGTACAAAAGTTACCAAATGGGCTTTTTCTGGTCTGTTATGGATTTGTTCAGAATAGGCACAAATTTCACTTATCTCTGTCATGAATCAGTAGGAAGTTTTAAAGGGATGGCAGTTTGAGACACAGAGATGGTCATTTAAATTTACCACAGTTCTTTCTGTACCCTTGCAGATGCTCCAAATATGCAGCCAGTTCAATTCCTGTTTTAAAAGGTCTGATACAAATTATTTTTCACAGCAGGAAGGATGGTGGTCAATGCTGGTGTTTACAGTGCTGAGGATAAGGCTTAGGACTACTTTACCTGTGTATCTCTTATGGACTCTGGTCAGGAAAAAAAGCCAGATACCCTCAGAAGCTACAGCTGGTGGGAAGCATTAAAAATGCACTCTCTCTTCTTCCTGTGTGCATCATTCCTTTTGGAATTTACCTGGAGAAACAATAATGAAAAACCCCAGAACAGGAGGTTACATTTTGACAGTTTGAAATTCTTTGCAGGATCAGTGACAGTGCAGGTGTTCTGGGCTCTTTTAGAACTTTGTTAAGTGACTTAACAAACATCCATGTGGACCTCCTTTCCTCCATGACTGTGTCCTCTCCTGGCTGGAATTTTGCCTGTGGAGGAGCAGAGCTGGCCCAGTGTTTGAATAAAGAGCTTCTGCTCAGCAAATGCACTGGAGATGCCACAACCACCTGCACACACACACACACACACACACACTCACACTCACACACACACCTGGAGCCTCCCAGGGCCAAAAGCCTTGGGAGAGCAGAGGAAGAACTCAGTTTATCATCCCCTTTAGTAACCAAAACTGTCAGAGAGCAGATCTTTAGCCACATTCTGACCCCTATGAAAACATTCATTGCCAAGATCTGAATTTGTCCAGAGAGTTCACTGTCCCTGAAAACAGAATTTGGGTCCTTCTTGTGCAATCTCAGTTTTATTCTAGGATAGAGCAGATTCCTTGAGGGAATAATGAACATCTAAGACATCTGGCAAATCTCCTTTCTGCCCATGACACAGTGGTAAAATAGGGCAGGGTAGCTGAGGGTTGATTTTGAATCCATGAGATAGGAGACAAGGAGTCTGAATCCTGGGGACAGTGAGATCAGCTGTAACAGGGAAGATGTAGAGAGATACAAGAGAGCTCTAAAAAAAGAAATTCGAGAGATTTTAAGGCTGCAAAAGCAGACAAGATGAAACAAATTAAATACAGTGTTGGCTGCCCTTTAAAAATTCTTTAAAGTTAGTACAGTTCTGATGAAACAGTAGAGAATACAGTATATATTCTAGAATATCTATGGTAACACACATCTTCTGGACACATCAGTGTGCTAAAATGTAAGAATAACCAAAGAAAAGTCAAAAAAGGAAAGAAGCAAAGGAAGTAATTTTTTAAAAAAATTAAACCTAAGAGTCCTATCAATAACATTTGGAGCTGTCTGCAAGCAGATGTAGCTTGTAGTATTTAAAAGATGGATAAATCACTATTTTTAACAACACGAGTTTTTCCCTTTAGACAGTGAATTCAATCCATGAAATTTAATGGCAACTCTTGAGGCCAGCTAAAATTATCCATAGCTTTCAAGATAATTTCTGAAGGTAGTTTCTGACCTATTCTCATGGCAGACCCAGATCTTTTCAAAGATCTATTTAATGAAAATGTACACGAAAAATAACGAGTAGCTGAAATTAGGTCAAGACCTACAACAGAATGTTTAATTTGGCTTCAATGAAGGGGCTTGGATTTACCATTTGTTGTTAATCTAGGCACTCTACTTGTCCTCATTTATCTTCCCTCCAGAGCTACTGAGAAGAGCTTCAGAAACACATTTCTGCACACTGTGCTGTGCTTACAGCTAGTAATGAAGAAATAATGTAATTAATTGCTGTTATGTAATGGCACTTGGCAAATTAATGTAGACTGCTACCCAATAAATAAAGTCCAGTGCTATGTCTGGAATAACACTTAAAAATATCTTGATCCAAAACCTGGAGCATCCAGACATTTGACTGATGGTTTTTTCACACAGCAAACATTGCCATCAGTGGCTGCTGGTTCAAGGTGTTGTAAGGAGGACTCTGGAGATGAAGAGCTGAGTAAAGCCAGCACAGCCCATGGCTGTACCCAGCTGCCTCTGTGCCAGTCCTGCAGCTCCTGAGCTCCTGCCATCTCATCCCTCTGAGCTGGCAGGGCCATCTGCTCATCCCCAGCTCCTGAAGATGAAGTGATGTGTCTGGAATGAGGCCACCTAGTGTTGCACAGGGACCCCTGAAGTACAAAATGCCACTTCCCACTGAGGTCTGTTCCCAGCCAGAGCTGCAAAGCTCTTGTGTGTGGATATCAGGAGTGGTTCTTTGGAGGTCAGAATTTAGGATTTTTTACTCTGTGCTCCTTTCACAGAACATGCTGAGTTGGAAGGACCCGCAAGGATCATCAGTCCAACCCCTGGCCCTGCACAGGCCCATCCCCAAGAGTCACCTCCTGTGCCCCAGAGCATCATCCCAACCCTCCTGCAGCTCTGGCAGCCTTGGGGCTGTGCCCACTGCCCTGGGGAGCCTGTTCAGTGCCAACCACCCTCTGGGGGAAGAACCTTTCCCTGAGATCCACCCTGAGCCTGCCCTGACACAGCTCCAGCCATTCCCTGGGGGCTGTCCCTGGTCCCCCCAGAGCAGAGCTCAGTCCTGCCCCTCCTCTGCCCCTGCCCAGGCAGTTGGAGCTGCAGGGAGGTCTCCCCTCAGTCTCCTCTGCTCCAGCTGAACACACCAAGTGCCCTCAGTGTCCTCACACGGCTCCAAATCCAGGCCCTTCCCCATCTCCGTGTCCCTCCTTTGGACACTCTCCAATGGCTCAATCTCTCCTTCCATTGTGTCCCCCAGAGTGCCCCAATGTTGAGGTGAGGCCGCCCCAGGGCAGAGCAGAGCGGGGCAGTTCCACCCCAGTCCCTCAGTCTGAGCAGGCTGGCAGGGCTGGGCCTGTGCTGAGCTCCCACGGGCACAGCTGAGTGTTCCCTGGAGCGTTCCTGGAGCGTCCCTGGAGCGTTCCCTGGGTGAGGCCGCACTCCCACGGAGGCTCCGGGGCTGCAGGAAAGCTCCGACATCTGTGCCTGGGAAAGGGGAGAGCTCCCTGTGCCGGGAGCCGGGGGTGGGGTAAGTCAGGAAGGCTCCCCTGTGACTCAGAGGGAACTCCCACCTACGTGGGGGGACTCAGAGCCAGCAGGCAGAAAAGCTGAGGCACAACTTTGTGGGTGGCTTGACTGGCTTCTGTCACATCCTTTGGAGCTCTGATCCTGTAGAGGCAGGGAATGGTGACGTTAGTCAGCCCTTGCTTGTTATCATCCCCATTTTTGTCCTAAAATTGAAACCAAATTTTTGGTGTGTTTTTTTTGTTGGTTTTTGTTTGTTTGTTTGTTTGCTTCATTTGTTTGTGTTTTTTTTTTAAATGGGTCAACAAAACAGTATCTCTCTGCCCTAATGATTAAGAGGTTCAGGTAACCTCTTTGTCTCTGATCAGGAAATTATAGAATAGATTAAATTATTGTTGCTGTTACTGCACACTTGCACCACAAGCATGTATTTTGAGGGGATGGCTTTTTTTTTTAATTAATAACATTTCCAGTATACTCCAATATAAATTTTTTCATCTGCCCATTTACACTGATTTTTAAATTCTTTCTTCCTTTCCTGTTTGTATAACAAACCCAGGTAATGAATTTAAACTGCTAGTTATAAAGTGCAATGGGTGAGTTGGGGTTTTGCTGATTACAATTTAAAATTTACTCAGTTTTGAACCTCCATGTTTAACCAGTAATTGTTTCTTTCCCGTTAATCCCATTGTGAAAAACCTGGCTGCATTGATAAGAAAAGCAATTGGGTAAATCTGATTTAAACACTGGGGAACCACTAACTTGTAATTTGCTCTGTGATTATTTGCTGATAACTCCTCCCATTTGGGACTCTCAGATTGCTCACCAGAAACCTCATGGAACACCTCCTAAAGCCATAATAGCAGAACACTGAGTGGCATCCCAGCCTGGCCAAAGGACAGGGGAAAGGGAAGGACTAAGAGAAGGAATAAGGGCAGTTTTTCCTCCTAAGGGTTTGCTGACAGTGTCATCTGTGAGACTGCTCTTTTTATCACAAAAAAAAGGCTCTACTCAGACTAGTTTTAGAGACACACCTCACTTGGTAACTTTAAACACAGATGTAGGGTTTTTTTCCTTCAAACCTTTGAAGTTTTCCTTTGAAACTGAGGAGTTCATCCTAAATTTGAGTGTATTAGTGAATCCAGCTCTTGGTTCCTGTAGCAGTGGTGCTATGACTTGTATATAAACATTTGAAAGCACACACTGTAGAGACTGATTTATTTTTTCATTCAAATGTCATGCAAATGCTATGTAAATATATCAGTATCAAGCATATCAATATGTAAATGTATACATTTTTGCAGAGAGTTGCTTGCAGAGGCAGTTGAGGCCACAAGAAAACTTTGTTTCAATAACCAGAGTAATTCTCCCCCTCCTCTGGTGCCTTGCACTCAATATTTATGTAAATGCTGTTGCTCTGAGACATTTGGAGTATTCCCCACAGTAGTGTCTGCTTCCCAGGGCTTCCTCAAGTGAGTTCCAAACTAAAAAGCTCTGGCTTGAACAGAGGATTTTACCAATTAGTTTATAGCTGTCAAGCGGTGTGGAATTATTACTTTGTCTCAGGGTGTGTTTCAAACTGTTTTCAGTTGTATTTTTCTTTCCAAGAAGATGGCTTAGACCTCTTGAGGATGTGCTGGTTTTAAGAGTGCATGTTGAGGCTTCAGTCTTTGCTCCTGGACTGTCCCTGTTCCCACTGCAGCTGACAGGACCCCAGCTCTAATCCAGGATTCCCACCGTGCCAGGCACAGAATGAAGGGCACTCCCAGCCTCAAAGTGCAAGGTATCTCAGTGACTTTGCTGTTTCACTTCACTGGATTCCTGTTCTTGCTATTTTTGTGTGTTCTTACTCTTTCTACTTCTGCTTTGCTTACTAAATATGGGCTTTTTACTAATCCTTTTATCCAAGAATTCCCGAGCTCTAATTCCACGTGTGATGTTCACTCAGTGCAGGCAGAGCTTCTGACTCATCCCAGTCTAGGGAGTTGTTTGGAGCATTTTTTTCCCAGTGACAATAGATTTTGTTGAAATCTAAACTGGCTGTGAATCTGCAGTTTTGGATGCACATAATGACTGGGTATTTTGGGGTTTTTTTTCATTGAAATAAATATTGAGTGCTCTTTATTTTCAAACCAGGTATGTGCAAAACATTCTCCTTCCCAGGCACAGGGTAAGACAAGATTGTAATAAAGGTACCTTCTACTTGAAAGAAAATATTAAAATAAAATGTAATGCAGATCATCTGAAAAGGTCTTCAGGAGAAACAAGTCTCACTCTCACTGGAAGACATTGATGTAAGTTGGTTGACTAACAATTTACTTCCTGTAGTTGATAGATTTTTAGTGAGTTATAGGAGGCTGATTGATATGAATCCACATTAATTGGTGGGAAATAAGAAATGGCACAGGAGAAGCTGAATGTGCCCTTGGAAAAGCTGCAGCTGGAGTGTGCCCTTATGAGACATCAGAAAATGGGAGATGAATGTGGACAAGGGGTGCTGAACAAAGTGAGTTCTAACTGAACACACTTCTCCCTCCTGTGCTTGTGGAATGAAGGGCATCTTCTGTCCTTTCCCACTTTTCTGCTCTTTACCTGAAACCTGCAGGGCACTGGCTGAGTCACAGCGGGGGAGCCCAAAAAGGCATCCGTTTATAAAGACAAATCCTCCTCATCTCATCTCATCTTCAGCTCTCCCACATCCCCCATTACCTTGACTGCCCTTCCCTAGGTCCTTCCAACAGGATTTCTGGGATTTCTGGGGTTCTCTGCTACCCTTCCCTTCCTCTTCACTGAGTACACCCCGCTGTCCCACGTGTCCCCTGTTTGTCCCTGGCCAGCTGAGTTCCACACAGATTCTCCCTGGAGCTCATCTGAAGCCTCACAGACAGTGACTGAACACTGCTGTGCAGGGGTTACCTGCTTTTCCTATTCTGTTGGACACAGGCCCCATAAATTTAACTTATTAAAAGTAGTAGATTTTGCAATTTATGTGACATTGCCCACCAGAGTCACCTGAGAATTCATTTTCCTCCCACTGGTTTCGACTAGGTCAATCTATTTTACCTGTGTGAAATGGGAACTTGCATATGTATTTTTAGGCACCTACAAAATGGAAATGTGTATCCATGTGTGCACCTGGAGTGCATTCCAGCTCCCCAAACAGGATATTAGTGGATCATTACTGGTTTACTGAGCAGATCAGTAATGGAAATCTTTCAATACAAACAGGTTTGTACGTCGATTGAAAAGCTCAATATGGTGCCTCCAAACCTCTGTTTCAGTTCCAGAGCAAACATTTGCCTCCTTTAAGGTGTTGCACCATTCTGGGGATGGAAAAAAGTTAAAAAATATACCTTGTGTTTACATTCCTTGCACATTGGTGGCTCCATTCTCATTTTGGGTTCGTTTATTTAATCACTCATTGCTTGTTTTTTAAGCTGCGTTTGGACTGGAAACTTGTCATGGCCCCTTTGGAGTGGGTGATATTTCTGGGTCTGAGTAAGCATTGCACATTCCCTCCATGAAAGTAAAAATTATGTATTGGAGGTGGAGACAACTTGCCAAAATCATCAGTGTGTCACTAGAAATGCCTGACATCTGAACTGTCAGGGTTTAGATTGTAACAAATGCAGCTTCAGCTCCCCTGGCTGCTGGAATGCTGAGGGAATTCTGGCAGAATGCACTTTCTGGACTGCTAAAAATAGGAAATTCATCTTAATGACTTGAGGAGAATGCTGATGTCCTGGGGACACGCTGCTCCAGCAGTTTAGGCAACTCTTGTTACTCTGGAATAAAGAACACCTGTCTGCCCAGAGCAAATGTCACAGCACTGAGCAGGGGGCTTTACTTAATTAGCAAAGATCATCAGAATTCTCAGCTGAGGACCTGAGGTACAGCTGGTTACATTTTGTGTAGAAAAGATCTTTGTTTGGGGAATGATAAAGATATAATTTGCTTTTTACCTACCATTAACCTCTCTTCTTTGATTTTTCATGCCAAACTAGAGATTGTTGCTCCTTGCCTGTTTGTTTAATCCAAGCTCTGCAATTCAATAATTTTCATAATTTTAAATAAATGTCATACTTTAAAATTAATTTATTTTTTTTTTTTACAGTGAGTAAATACCAGCCTTGCAGTGATGCTCCTTGCAAGGAAGGAAGTCCTTCCAAGACTAGAAGGAACAGTGGACCTGAATAACTCCTGAGGATGCTTCTGAAATGGCACTAAATTCTCCCAAATTCCACCTAAACAAAACAGGGTTCTCCAAAGGGCTCCACCTAAAATATGTACCAAATATTGATTAGAGTTCTGATCCATTTGTAAATATTATCATTGTAAGGAAATGAACACCCACAAGAAAAAGGGAATCCCTGAATAGATGTTAGGAGAAGTTTTATCCAACTGCATCCAAACTGTTGATTTAGTACAGTAGTGGTAATTTTGATGGGAAACACATAATTTTCCTGGAACAAACTGGAAACCCAACTGCAGTCCATCTGCTTATCTCCCTTAATTGCCTGACCCAGCACATTCAGCATCCTGGCCATGAAAATCTCCTGAACATTTTACGTGTACTTGGCAGACATAGAAGCCAGAATAAAAACTAAAACTGTCTTTGAGTCATTAAAAAGGGTATAAGAGGCAGGTTGTTTTTTCAAATAGTAGGAATGCCTGGATGAGGAGGGGGAGTGTCCCTCCTGCTCTGAATGCTCTGTGTGTAAATTAAACTCGCTCCTTTTCTCAGTAAGCAAAATGGGATTTTCATCAAAGTTTTCTCTGCAAGATTATGTCTGCTTTGTAGAACCTTCTTATTCAAGGTGACAATTCCTTCTGTCCCCCCAAAAAAGCTTGTTAATGTAACTTAAAGGAGTTCCTACCTATTGGCTCATTTTAGCATTTTTTGTCTGGAAACCTCCAGGGACAGAACATCCCACAATCTTCCACAGCTTTATAAATGAGCTCTCACAATATTTCTCCCTGATTTCAGCAATTTCTTTTCTAGATGGGATTTTTCAGTCCCAAAAATTGACTGGAAAAATTTTCTTTTCGATTTATATGGGGTTTTTTTTGTTGTTTTCAGTTTGATTTCTCTGCAGGGCTCAGTACCAAGCCTGGATAAAACATGCTGTACTGCTTGTCCCTGGTGCACTTCCACTGTCTCCCTGACCTATCAGCTGCTGTGTTCCAGCTGTATTTACAGGTAAGAGTTACTAAAAATAGGTCCAAACATATAGGTTGTGGATTTAATTCTTTTACAAGTTCAAAACTATAAGATCAACCTCAATGACAAGAAAGCTTCTTCTCCCCCATCCCCCTCCCCAAAAACCCAATGGAAATTCCCTCATAGAAAATTCCCTTCCTTGTTACAAAAATACTGTTCTAGTCCACTCAGAATGGGTATTTATCTTCTAGGAATTATAAAGCAGAGTTGTCCAAAGCAGTCTCAGCTGACTGGCTGTGTTTCAGTTGTCAGAGAGCAACCCACTGAAAAGGAGCTGAATTTTCATTCTGCTGCTCTCAAGTGCCACTGAAAGCACAGCCTGCCTTTGTTGAAAGCAATTTCCATCAGGCAGTAAAATCACCTTTTCTGCTACAAATGTATAGTTCCACAGAGAGCTGCTGATCATGTTCAGCTTTGGGATTAGCTGATGAGAAGATATTTATTGCTAAGCAGGGCAAAACTGGGTGTTTGAATTCCTGCTGCTTGAGTCTATGTGAGTTCTCACTGTTCAGTTCCCCCTTCCAGTGTGAATTTGGCTGGTTTCTGGCCCAGAATCCCAGAATATGCTGAGTTGGAAAGGATCCCCAAGGATCACCCAGTCCAGCTCCTGTTTCTGCAGAGGACCATCCCCAGCTTCCCTCCAATCAATCCTGCAATATTTCCTACCTTGGACTAAGGTAGCCTGTTCTTGTTTGATTGAGAAAGGTGACCCAGTGACCAAAGCAGTGCCATTTTAACTGATACAAGAGGAAGGAACTGACAGAATACAAACAAAGAAATCAGTTCACAGATGTTTTTAGAGTGGAAGGGAACAGGAAGGCTGGCACATAAAGCAGTTCACCTCTTTTCCATGACAGTAAGTGATGAGGCTGTCTATTGTTGCACCTCCAGGAGCAGTGGTGGTTGCTGCTGGCTCATGAAATCTCCCCTTTTCCAGCCACGTTCCTGTGTGTGCAGCTCAAAGACTGACCTCCCAGTCACTGCAGTTTGTGTAAGGGTATGTGCTGGAGATGTTTCAGAAACAGGTACACTCACTCTTCCCACCAAAACACAAGTTTTCCTTGGATATCCAAGATCTCCAGGATCCTTTAATGATCCTGTCATGTTATAACAGCAAAGCCACGTTTTGTTAAAAGCCCTTCTGTGAATTCCTCCTTTCTGCTGAATTGGCTGCACAGATCCAGTTCCACAGCCAAGAAGTGATTTTGTTTGTCCTGAGGGGTTCCCATCCTGCAGCTGACGTGAGCCACGACCACCCCAAAGCACCCCAAAGCACCCCACACCACCCCAAAGCACCCCAGTGCCCAGAGCAGGGCTGGTGCACCCCTGCTGGCTTTCCTGAGCAGTTAGGGCTGACAAAGCATTGATGCTCCAGAGGAGAGGCAGAATCTTTGAAGACAAAGCAGGAACAAACCTGTGGAAGTCTGACACCAGCAGAGGTTTCAAGTACAGAAGAGATTCCTTGGCCACTTAAACCTTTGGATCAGTAGATGGCCCGAGTAAATTCATATTTTCATGCTTTTAGTGGTTTGTTTGCTGATGTTTTATAGCTCTAAGAAACATTCTAGAACAACAGCACTTCTTACTGAATTTCACTGTTGAAGAATGGAGATACAAAAGGAGTGTTAATGTTACTGCCTTAATTTCTTAGGATGCTTATCCACTGTCTGACATGCTGTGGGTACAGTTTAGGAGTAACCAGGGAGATACCTTAGGGTACAGCTTAGCTTAGAGATCACTTTGCTTATTGAATAAAACCAAAATGTCATTTCATTGCAATATTGAGTAAGGTTTTTTTGATTTATACAGTTTATAAAACAATAAGTCTCATAAACTCTAATCACTGATTAGATTTCTGCCGATTTCTTTTGTGGTCCATAAATTCATAGTGGGTATAAGGTTGTTAAAAAGCTTCCCAGACAAATGTGTAGCTCTCAGTGTAGTTCTTTATTAAAGCAAATATCCTCATTTTCCACTGGACTGTGGAGCATAAAGAACAGAAGAGCATTTTCTAAACTTCAGAACCTGTTAGTGGATAACCAGGAGCACGAAGTTAGGGGCAGGAAGGAGAAATCCCTGTTTGAGGGAACTTTTTTCAGCAGTGATGGCTGTTTAAGCTCCCAGTGCTAAAAGAGGGTGAGTTATCCCTGGTCAGTGTGCTCAGGGGGTTCTGCTGTGCTGCCACACTCAGTGATGCCACGTTTCTCACCGGGGGCACAGGGCTGTTTTCCAATAATGTGCCTCATGTGGGAAAGGGGGAATGAGTTCTACCTGATTAGGCTGCCATGGAGACCACACTAACTCTGCTCTGAGCCTGTCAGGAGCAAACACAGCAATCAGGAACAGCACAAGAACAAACTCCTCACTGTGTGCAGCTCTGGGACCCCCAGCACAAGAAGGATGGACCTGTTGGAAGCCACGGAGATGTCCCAAGGGCTGGAGCCCCTCTGCTCTGGAGCCAGGCTGGGACAGCTGGGGGGCTCACCTGGAGAAGGGAAAGGTCCAGGGAGACCTGAGAGACCCTGCCAGGGCCTAAAGGGTCTCCAAGAGAGCTGGAGAGGGACTGGGAACAAGGATGGAGGGACAGGACATGGCTTCCAACTGAAAGAGGGTGAATTTGTAATAGATATAAAGAAAAAATTCTTGGCTGTGAGGGTGGGCAGGCCCTGGCACAGGTTGCCCACAGAAGCTGTGGCTGCCTCTGGATCCCTGGAAGTGTCCAAGGCCAGGTTGGACAAGGTTTGGAGCAACCTGGGCTGGTGGAAGGTGCCCCTGCCCATGGCAGGGGGTGGCACTGGATGAGTTTTAAAGTCCCTTTCCAACACAAACCATTCTGTGATTCTATGTGGAAGCACTTTCTGGTCTGAAAACCTGGAGATTAAATTCCAGTTCTGCAATGAAGACACACATGGAGCTGTAGCTCTTAACAGAAGGAGGTCCCACTTGGAAAGGTCTTAATACTAATAAATATTAATATCCACAAAAACTTTCTAGCTCTTTTTGGTCATTATCAACACACAGCAAGGCAGTTATTTATACCTCCTCTTCTAAATCTGGAATGGAGTGCAAGAAAATATGTGGAAGTGTATCTGAATATTCCCAGAACAGGAAATCCTGAGTTGGCAGCTCAATTCACCTTTGCTTTCTCTGCGTTCTGGAAGTCCCTGGGGAGGATAACCAAGCACAGGTGAAGATCTGAGTACAGGGACCTGATTTAGGGGTGGACTCAGCAGGGCAAGGCTGACAGTTGGACTCTGTCTCAAAGGTCTACTCCAGATTAAAAGATTTAAGAGCTGTAGATGGATCAAGCTCTAAAGGACAGGTAAGTGCTGGGAGGAGGAGGAGGAGGAGGAGGAGGAGGAAGGAAGCAGCTGCCATGTGAGTGTCACACTGGGTGGTGGGGATGCCTCCCCTTCTTTTGGGAAGAACATACAGCCTTCCCAGGGCTCCAAGAGACCTTTGTTCACAAGTTAGGAGTTTGGTTTCGTCTTCATGGATTATTTTGGCTCATGTCTCTTCACCCAGCCTTGTCCCTGGCCAGATCTGTGGCTGCACACACAGAATGTCAGCTGTGAAAGCCCCTGAGCACTCACTGCTCTCACCTCCTGCCCTGGGAGAGCAGAAAAACACTCCATGTATTTTTAGCTGTGACCAGCAGTGTGACAGTGAGAGATACAGCAAATGAATTGCTGGTAAAGTTGCTTTAAAATAGTAAGGAACTTCTTCAGCAATAACAACTTTCCATCCCCACTTAGCACAGTCAGCTGTATAAAGTAACATTTTTGAAGCAAGATCTTGGATTAGGCTCAAGTTTATATTTAGCAGCCAAGTTTCAGTTCTGAGAATGAAGGTTTAACCCTAATATGGGATGCTATTAGGCATTACCAGAATTGGGTGAATGACGTGAAACAATGAAATGGTGGATTTTAGTTCATGTATTGTCTGCAAATGTCTGCACTTATAAAATTATTGTCAGTCAAAAAAGGCTGGCAAATGTTTTGCAGCAGGAAAAAATAGCTGTGTTGCACTCCTCAAAACCTACAGGGAAATGATCAGTAGATGGGTGAACTTCAGCTCTAAGCTCACAATTAGTCTTTCAGAATTCAGTCAGAGACCCAGGTTATGCCAGAAGATGAACACTTATTACAGGCTGTACAAATGTACTGGTGTCTCTATCTGTGGGAGCTTAATCCAAAATGCTTTTGACAAAGAACCCCTTTGACTGTCCAGCATAGTGGATCCTAATCCTTGAAATTTAAGGATTGTTAATTTAGACTTGAAAAGGGATTAGTTCTATATATGGGCAACATAGAAATGTGTCCTGGTTAACACCAAGACAATTTTAATTGGTGTGTTCACGTCACAGTGCAAGGCTGGAAGTGTCTCCCAGAGGTAGCTGGTCTGACACAGAGCTGTGATTGTCACCAGGGGTCCTTGTGCCACTCCCGTGGTCCCCATGATCAGTGGCACTGTTGGTTCCTGAGCTGGCACCAGGTGATGAGCACATCTGGTTTGGTAAAACGTGCCCAGTCACACCCACGGCCCTACTGCTCACACAGCTGAGATCAGCACCTGCCTTGCCCTTTTGTTGTTTCTGACAACAGCCTGATTTCTGCAGCAGAGCCCACCCAGGGACATTCTGGGTTTCACTGTCCCTCTGTTCTAACACAAGGATCAGTTATTAAGTTTGTACTGTGAACCCACAAGAAGTTGTGTGGGTGGAATATTGGGGGAGCTCTAAACTAGCACTGCTGCCAGGAGATACCAACTGCACCTTCAGGATGTAGTGGGAGCAGGAGCAAGAGACTGATGCCCCCCAAAATCCTGTGGGATGCAGCTACAGCTGGAGCAAGCACACTGTAAAAGAACTGCTTGAGGAGAAAAGTCTTTTCTTTTGTATTTCTTTATTTAGCACTGTTTCAGCAGATTTTCAGCATCGTGGCTGTGCCAGAATTGTGCCTCTGAATTGTTTATCGTCACTTGTTTTAACAAGTCAATTATTACTACATTTTATTACTTTTAGTGCTGTTTTTTTTAAAGCAAGAGCTGTGAGATAGTGATCTGGTTTTACGTGACTGAGACGCGTAAATAGCAGAGCATAAATATTAAATGTTTCCATTTATCTTCTCAGAGTGTTCACACTTAGGTTGTTCCACTTAACAACTCTTAAAATAACCACTCCAAATGGTTCCCTTTCAAACAAAAGAGAAATACATGCAAATTAATCCCTGCAGCAATTTTTATAACAAACACTAAGACATGGCAGGGAGCACAGACTGCAAGCATCTACTGAATGATGGGCCCTTAAAAATAAGTGCCTACTGACCTTGTAAGATATAAATGGGCTTTTGAAACATCTTAGGGACTCAGCCAAAACACACTGCAGTGCATTAGCTATTAAAAACCCCAGCTCATTAAAGTGGCAAACTGTGTATCAGACCATCATGCAACTCCATCGGTTTCCAGTTCATGCAGAACGTGGGATCAGGAACCCCCTGCAAAAACCCCTCATGAAATAATGACATCTCATGAGAAATGCAGTCCCTACAGCTCATGTGTCCTCAGGGCAGGCCCTGGAACTACTGTGCTTTCTGCCTGTGTTTTGCATTTACTGGGGTGTTTCATCTGTTGGCATCCACAACCAGCACTGCCAGGTCACTCCCAGTGAGAACTCCTGGTGCTCAGGTCTGTCAGCAGACAGGTCACATCTGAGTGCAGTGGCCCAGTAAATAAAGAGAGCCCTGTCCCTCAAGGCTCCTCTCTCAGCCCTGTACCTGCTGTCTCTGGGAGCTGCAAACCAAGGGAGGCACCTCCAACTGCTCTTCCAGTTCAGCTCACGTGTGCTGCCCCAGCTGGGATTGTTCCTCCTTGGCCGTGCTGATTTTCCTCCTCTTGCACTTGCTATTCAGCATTACTGGGCTGGTTTTTCACAGAGGCATCGAAAGCTCAGGCACCTGAGAGGAACCTCAGGTTTTATTGTGTGCAGTTCAACGTGGTGCAAGAGTGGCTGGAGCAGCTGAAGGGCAGCTCTGGTTTTGGCACATTATACACTCCCTGAGCAAAGGTGGCCAGGGTGAAGTGGGAGTTCAATAAGCTCAGTTCTGGTTTCCTGCAGTTCCAAACAGGGGCCACAGCACCTTCTCTGAAGAGGACAACACTGCCTCATTCCAAGGGGAATTCTGCACCTCCTGAGCAGGCACATGGGGCAGTCCCAGGTGTACCAGGAGAGCTTTCTTTTGACTTGAGCCCTTCGTGGTGTTGAGGGTCACCAGGGAGAGGGGACTCCATGGCTAGTGCAGTTCTGCAAACTCTCTCACATCTGGAGAAAACAAACACTAATAAGCAATATTCTGGAAATAAAGTCAAGAGAACATGGACATACTGTAGAAAATAACGTTTTAAATGGATAATACTCAATTTGCCCTGGACAGTTGCTGTGGCCAGGTAGCACCCTCTTCTCCAACTTCAAACTCAAATGAACTCATCCAGCAGCCCTTCTTAATTTTGCACTTACCTTTAATAAAAGGAGATATGACAGCTTAATCAAGGGCAATCAAGGGAGCTCTGCACAGCTGCCAGCTGGCTCACATAAGAGCAAAGCAGGTCGCTGCCCTCCTGTCTGGGTGAAATAATTTCCTTCAGCTGTGCTGCAGCAGGAACAGTCCTTGGCCTTTCCACACTGGTGGGTAAGGGCCTGGAGAAACTGGTGAGCAATATTTATAAATGGATCTCGGAGGTCACTGACAACAGCAGGGGAAAAACGTGTTGGCAATCTGTTCTTAATTCTATTTTAAGGTGTTGTGACTTCTTCAATGGCAGGTACAGCAACTGAGCCCTGCAAGGCCGGAGGCAAAGGGCAGTGCACAGGATAAACTGGAGACTTGTGAGATAAAAACTGGGAAAGCTGCTGTGGTACAGGTGCAGATGATGACCCTTTCCACACTCCTTTTTCATATTTTGGTGTTATTTGCTCAGTATTGTCCCTGTTGCTGCCTCCACTTGGCAGCCCAGCAGGCTGCAAGGCAAGAGGTGTCTTTTCCTGAGTGTGGATTGTTATTTGCTGCCTTGTTCAGCCTCCTGTGTCCTCTGCATCAGCCCTGAAATAAATTTCACTAAGTCAAACAAGATTTAGTGTTTACACAGACTTGTTTTTAATAGTGTATGTATCTTAGTTTTGTGGTTTCATCTCTTATTCATGTGTCAGTCTAGCCAGCTACAGGACACAAACTTCTTTTCTGCTTGTTTAGTAACTCATTTGTCTTCTACAATGAATACAACCACTGGAAACCATTGACATTATGTCCCCAAATTTCTTCCAAAAGCACTTGAGCTGCTTTTCCACCCAGCTATATATATGTATATATATGTACTTGGGTCTGTAGTATGGAAAAAGTTTTAGGAAACTGCTTTCTAATGGAGTGATTGAGCAGGTAAATGCCATAAACAGTTTTCATTATTAAAATATGTTTTCCAATTAAAATGCAGTATCTGAACAGATAGTTAGAATGGTGTAATGTTGGGATATTGAATGCACTTAATCCAGATTAGGGGTGCAAAAGAAAAGGCACTCTTGGACAAGCTTTATTCTCTTCAATTATTTCCTGTGTTACAGGTATAAGACAGAAAGCAAGGACAACAAGTAATTTACTAGTCCAGATCCTGCTGAAGTTTTGGGTAACCTACCAGGGGCAGAGGCACCTGCTCAGCAGCAGCAGAGAAACTGGAGAGGTTTTGCTGTTGTTGGCACAAGGTGAAACACAACTTTCCTGGCCACGTTGTCAGGTGAACAGAACTGCTTCTCCTAAACCTGTGTCTTGGCATGGAGAAAGGTCAGGACAAGAGAATGCAGGGAGCAACCTCAGCATGAGGCTGCTGGGAAGCCAGGGCTACAGTATGCAATTCTCTGAAAAATGGGGGGTTGGTTTTCTATAAATATATAATCATGTATAATCCAGCCAGGGAATTAAGTGGGAAAGTGATTTCTTTTGTTTGGGGGTGTGGCCATTGGGAAACTTAGGGTGAGCTGATAAGTCATACAACAAGTAAAACATTCACTGTGAAGAGCACTCTGATTTCACAGGTGCAGAGATTATAAAGCCAAGATGCACCATTCTGGTCACTGAGCTGATGTGCCCTAAATCCTCATGAGCAGGTGCAGATTAATCAAGGAAGGTAAGGGAATATAATTTGCCAAATTAGCAAAGTCTCCTGTGATTAAACTGGCCCAGCTCTGGACATATGCTATCTATGGTACAAACAAATATTTAACTTACCCACTTGTCTCTGAAATGTCTACAAAACACAAAGCTGCACAATGGAGAGTTTGTTTGGAGCTGTTCCAAGAACTTCTACCTGTAATTACAGTTATGGTGAGATCCTAATATTATCACTCACTAGGGAACGCAACAATGTGAGTTTTTCCACTCTTGCCATCCCCTGTGGACCAGAGAATCCCAGGAACTCTCCTGTCCCCCTGTGTCACTGTGTGACTCCACCAGTGCATTTCCCAGAGACTCTTTCAGTGTGGACTTTGCAAAGCAAGATATTCAACTGATGTTCTTTAATTACTTACATGTGCCTGTAAATAAGGATGAATTCCTGTGGACTTGTTATTCTGTAAGAGACTGTTGCAGTATTTTTCTCCCATGCACATGACCTGCAGTCTTTAATGGCTGATGTTTTGTGAGTGTACATTTAGAAGCAACAGCTGAAAACGCAGACACTGCTGTGTCATTCCAACATTGCTGAAAAGAACTCTTACAATGTCTCAATGACTCACATCTCACTCAGGTGATGTCATGGGATGTCTGGAAAACAGATTTTGAAGCAGAGGCAACATGATGGCTTTTTGTGTTGCATTGATTCAACTTTGTTTAAAAAATATGTACAATGTGTTATATACATGTGAGGTATAATGCACCCACCCACTTCATTAAATCAGAAAGTAGAAATAAGGGCAGAGAAAGGATGGTCAGAGGGTTAAAAGAGAAGTCTGAGCCGTGTGAGTCCATGGGTTCCACACAATCAGTGTCTGTAATTCACATGAGCATTTCTCAAATTACAAATATAAATTACATGTCTAGGGAATCTCTTCCAAAGCTCATGGACAGAAACGGATGCAAAACAAGCCAGGAATTCTTCTTATTTGACAACATGAACAAATGATGGGAGGAGCAATATACTGCTTACCTTTGAACCTCAGACTGGGATTGATCTTTCAAGTGAATGGTTTTGGATTAGCAACAATAACAAGGCAATATTTGCTAGGCCAATGTGCATAATCCTGCTCCCAGCACCCAAAACTGGGAGTGCACTCCTGGAGAGCAGCTGGGAATGCCTCTCTGGCACCAGTGGACCTGAGGCTCAGGTGTTAAAGCCTAACAGGAGAAGCCATTTCACTCTAATTTTCTCGAGGGAAATGTGGTCCCAGTGCTGTTGCTGCCCCTGCCCTGTCACACATGCCCTCAGTGACACAGCCAGCAGTGCTTGGTGGCCGGGGGTGATGGGAGTGCCTTTGAGCAGCCCAGCGTGCCCCAGGCAGACCTGCAATTACAGCACACACCGTCCCTTCGTTCACGGCGGCAGGAGGAGCTTCCCCATCTGCTGTCACAGCGAGGTGTGATTCACAGGCTGCAAAAAAACATTCACGTCCGACTCACTTGGAGGGTTTTTTTAGGTAAATTGGCTGGTGACGTCGCCACGGTGTGAATCACTGCAGGGAAGGAGCTCCCGGAGCGGGGAATGGCTGGTGCCTCCGTGCTGGAGTGCAGAGCTCTGGGCAGCACAAACACCCGGCTATTTCTGAGGTTCCTTCCCGCTCTCAGCTGATTGCAAAGCGGTTTTTGGGGGGCGGGGGAGTCACAAGGAAGTTGTGATGTTTGTGACGCTCAGTGTAACAGGATTACCTGGCTGCAGCACCCTTCACATGTACAAAACAGAGGTAATTTCTAAGTGTAGCTGCTCCAACCAGGCTGCCTTGAGTGCATTTTGGAAGCTGCTATTCAGGCTTTAGCCCAGCAAGAGTCATTTAGTTTGTCTTGGTGTGCATCCATACTGCTTTTGATGATATAATGCATTAAGAGATACTTTCTCAGTTCGGTTCCAAAACAGCAAACTTCATTTTAAAACAAAGGAAAAGATCAGAGAAGAATACTTGTTTTGTGTGGAAGAAAATTCTTGTCATCACACTGCTGTCATTGGCTGCAGCACGTTTTCTCTGTTGTAATCAGGAATAGATTTTTGCAGAATTAAACAAACGTATCCAAGGTTTCTACTAATCCTTGCAGTGCCACAGAGTGCTCTCCACTGCTCTGAGCACGCAGGTAGCCTGCCTTTCCAGTAATAAATGACCCACAAAGGAAGAATTTTATGGGAAAAATATTTCCCAGGAGCACTGGTTTAATCCAAGCATTTCCATGGGTGAGTGTGGGAGCAGAGGTTACCTGATCCAAGTCTGCTCTGCCAAGTGTTTATGCTGCTTTACCAACATACACCTTATATATCCATGTGCCACCTCAGGATTTGGGGGCTATCAGGTCTGCTGGCCCTAAGGACAGAGGGGTGGGAAGATGCTGCTTTCTGCTGCTGACCCAAAATCCTTCCTTGCCTCAGTCCTGAGCAATGACCTGCCCTGTCCAGGTCCTGTCCAGCTCCTCCAGGGCTTGAACACAGTGCCCAGCAATGGCAAACTGTGTCAGCAACTCCCATGCCCAGGAGCAGCTGCAGAGTGAAATACAGTGGTGAATTATAAGGAGGTTCATTTAATATTTTCAGAAGCAAAAGGAGCTGGCTTTCAGCTCTGCATCTGTACTATCATTTCTAACTTCATGAGGGGCAATGCCAACTTTCATTTCCCCTTAAGAGGATGAAAGACAGAGCCAAATTAGGCTGCTTTCGAGTTGTCATCAAGCACTGATGGTCACTGTATGCTCCTGTGCCACCACAGCTGCCAAGTGATCCAAAGCTGGTTCATCCTCAGTGGAATGTACTGATTTTATTGACAGGAATGAAGGGGTAGGACCCAGCTGGGGCTGACCTGCCAAAGGCAGGGAGAGGGAAAGACATAAAGGGTTTCCTGATGTTTTCCCTTGCAAGATATGATTTTCAGCTGCTAATAATTTTGCCTGAATTTAAACAAAAAAATCCATCTCCACTGTCTACATGAAAGTGGTTGATTTCTCGGTTTTGTTTTCATTTTATTGTGCTGTCCCTGCATAAATCTAGGCAGTTGCAGCATTTGGGCTTTGTGTAAGAAATTCCAGCTACCTTTTCCTTGAACTGCCTTTGTGCTTTGAAGCCACGATGACTGAAATGGAGCAGGAGCTTGGGAAGAGGAGGCCTGGGAGAGGACCTGGGCAGAATAACATTCTTGGCCATCAGTTTTTAGTTTGATTTTTTTTTAAAATGTCCTGTCTTTTGAAATGATTTGGCCCTCTCTATATTGTGATGTTGAAAGCTGGGTGATTGTGTGTAATACAGGCTTTAAATCTTAAAATGTATAACTTCTACAGTCCTTGGAATTGTTTTGCACCGGGGAATGGCAGTAAAGGGCTACAGCAGCTCCCTCACAGCAGATTACTGTGCTGGGTTGGAAGGATGCCCACTTCTTTTACCTGGAATTAGATGTCCAGAATATCTGAAATGGTAGGAAAGAGTAAATCAGTGTCTTTGGAGGGAGGAAGTTCAGTTAGGAAGCTTGTAGATTAAGGAGCTGTACTAACCAGCCTAGGAAGAGAAACGTCGATGCCATCAACCTTTGAGTGTGGGGCAGGATAAGGATGTGGTAAGGTCCACAAAAAGGTGTCCTGCTTGCACTGGACAAGAAAATAAAAATTAAAGGGTTTTTCAAGTTCCTTTTGATGGTATTCCCTTGTATTCAGTCCTATTAACCAGGGGTTTCTCTACTTTGGAAAGAATCTCTGCTCTTGTGGTAATGCTGTTGGGGTTCACGTTACCACAACAAATAAAAAATCATTTCAGCTGTAGTCTGTGCAGAAAGAACTTGTGCAGTAGCTCATGAATGCTTGTGTGCTTGCTGGCAGGTGCCAGAGCACCTACAAATTAGTTACTGCCTCAGCTTTGGTCAGAGCTCTAGGTTGGTGCATTTACGACATAGGCAACATTTTCACTGCACTTGAGGTTCTGAGTGGAAAAGGAAACACCAATGTGCTTTGCTCCCAACAAACCTGTAGGTTTCCTGGTTAACCACAAGTGACAGAAGAGTTTTCAGAGCACCAGCCTCTATTTCCTCTTTCCCCAGATGGCAGAATTCAGATGCTGCTGTAAACAGCTCAGCCTCTTGTGTTAATGTGACAGCCTCTCCAGGATCATTAAGGAGACAAAGTCCACTTGTCCTTTTGAACAGAATTATTTCTCAAAGATCTTCCCTTATCAATTTTGGCTGTTGTATCCATGGGACAGTGAGGTGTGTAAATATGATACTATTCTCACACTGCAGTTCTTGCCAGGACAGCCTTTAGGAAGGATGTTTTGGATTTGGCAGCAATTATTTTATTCCTCTACCTCTTGATGCAGATAGAGATACAGAGAGGAGACAAGGTTATAGCCCTATTTTTTGCTCAGGCCCTTTTTCTCCAATTCTGGATGTTGCTTACACTTTGTTTAATGTTTTTAGTATTTTTTCAGGTATCACAATTAAGGATTAAAACCTTCCAATCAAGTTAAACACCTTCATTCCCTCTATCAAGCCTGTGTCCTCCCCAGATAAATATTACTCTGAAGGAGAACTAAAAAACAATAAAGCCTTTGGATGAGTATCTTCCACCTGCACAAAACTGGCTACAAATGAAGGATCCAGATCAGTAGTGAGGACAATTTCTCTAAATACCACAATAATTTGATGGACACTTATATTTCCAGCTGTCTTGGATGCGGTGATTTGCAGAACACAAACCACAGTAAAACTGTAGAGACAGAATAGAATTATGAGTAACTTTGGCTTCCCAAACACTAAAACGAAGCCAGCATTTATCTCAGATGTTAAGTGAGATTACAATAGTGTAATCATCATCACTCTTTAAGGGCTGCTCTATAAACACATCAAATAAACACAGGCATGTTTGGAAGCAGTGCCCTGTGGGGCACTTTGGTGCCTGCTGAGTGATTGTGTTTGTGATTCCCTGGGTTTGTGTCTGTCCGAAAAACAGATTTGTGACAAAGTGGAAAACAAGGTCTTGTTTACTCCCCTAGCTGGTTTAGCCAAAATTTTCACAGCAGTTACATAGAAACCTGCAATAACAGAATGGAATTCATCTTTCCAGCTTTCAGTGGCAGGTTGACCTCGATGCTTTTCCCCCATGGAACCTTTTTTTCCCCAGAAATGTGAGGGATGTGCTGATCAGAGGGAGAAAACTGGCTGGCTCCTTCTCGGGAAGTTAAGAATTTACCCTTCCAATTCTACACTTGAGAAATCTGAGCCCAGCTCCCCCAGTAGGAGGAATCAAACACTCTGGAGAGTAAGACCAAATTAGTTTAGGAGAATGCTATGGATTTGTTCCTCAGACTTTGGGATCTAACTATCTTAACTCCACTCAGCAATTTGCCTAATTCAAACCCAGCATTTGCTGGATTTTATGTTATTTGTAAGAGAGTTGTTGTTTTTTTAAAGCACCTCAGTTTTTCCCCTCTGTTTCCAAGTTTCTGGCTCAGGGCACACATCTCCCTCCAGCAGGATGTTAAGCCCCTTCAGCTTCCTTGTGCCTAGACTTGCAGTGCATGGAAATACAGTTGGTTAGAGTGCTCCTACGGGTTTTTTTTAAAGTCTTTGAAAAATACTGGCTCCTGAGGCAACAAAAACACCAGATAAAACCAGCTTTGCATTTTTTTCCCCACAAGGTTCTCATAATTAAACAGGTGTCCCTCAGGTGCGATGCTGCCATAGTCTTGTTTCTGTTCAGATGTTCCTGGAGCCTCTGCTGGGGTTCAGTGTGCTCCTGATCCTCCTGGGGTCATGGTCCTGTGCAGGGCTGAGGGCTGGACTCGGGGATCCTTGGGGGTCCCTTCCAACTCAGCACGTGCTGTGATTCTGCCCTACATTTAAGGACAAAATGTCTTTCTGGATGGCAGTACCAAACTCCTTGCTTTTGTAGTCAGAAAATTGGATAAAATGCTATTTTCACTTTTCAGAGTGAAACAAGTCATTTGAAAGCCCAGTTCTGGATTAACACCTTCCACTTCTGTTTAGAACAGGTTGTACTAGAAGTGGTGTTTGACAGCTGCCAGCCTGGTCCAAGCCTGCACTTATTAACTTATTGACTGAGACCTTGCTGGCTGCCTGGGTCTGAATATTCTGGTTTACCTTCTGTGAGGAGCTGAAATTTCCTTGAAAATGGCTTGTGGTGACTAAAGACAGACTGTTCTAGCTGACCTCACTGCGAGGATGTTCTCAGTCCCAGGAGCACCATCACTGTCCCTGCTGACACCAACCAGCCCAGGTTTTCCCCTGTCCTTGATGTCAGCAGCGAGGCAGGGCTGGACTGCACAGCAGTAAAGCAATAAGGATGTTCTGCAGCACACAATGACTAAAAGATAATCTCCTTTTTCAGGGCCTTTAGCAGTGACTCATGTGGTCCCAGCACAGAGCACACTCTGGCTTTCAATGACTTCTGTCAGTGCCTCCTAAACCTGAAGAATAATTCACCCCTACAGCTCCCTTTTATCCCTCAGGCAGCAGCATTCCCAGCAGCATTCCCAGCAGCATTCCCACTGGAATGGGGAAGAGGTTCCACAGGGAGTGTAAGGCCAGGTCTTGGCAGCCCCACCTTCAATTAATGGAGGTGACTGTAGAAATAATTCATATTATATTTAAAGGTGCACTGACTTAATGGTTTACTTGTTCTGTAGCATCACTTGCCACTTCAATTACAGCCAAATTGCTTGATTAAAGTAGAGGAAGAACCAAACACTAATTTCCAAGAGCTTAAGGCTATACTTTAGGAAAGAGATAATTTAATTTTAAAAAATGTTTGTATCTCCCTTTTTTTTTTTCTCTTGTAGCATTATATCACATTGTGCTGAGCTTTTCTAGGCAGGAAAAGAGGAAAATGTCTGGTTTTCATAGAAAGTGGAGTTAGCTGGAAACCAGATTACAACAAACTGAGGGGTTTGGTTTGGTTTAGTTTTTTTTTCTTTCATTTTAATGCTGTTTCAGCTCCATGGAAAGAGATAATGGTTGCTTGTGATTCCAGCAGACACTCAGTGATAAGCAGGCATTTTGTAAGTGCTGTTAGTAAATGCAGAGTTCCAACCTGCAGTTCCATCCAGTCATTATCTCTGTATTTTAAGAATCTATTCAGTGGTGGGGTTTGATTTACCCTCCTCAAGCAGAATTACCAGCACAGTGAGTTGTATGGCATGGGGAGCTTTTGTCCTGCTCTGTCTTTACAGGGTATTAATGTAATAATGTTCTGCCTGAGGAAGAGATTCCTGGGTGTTGCTCTGTCACAAGTTATGAGTGAAACAGGTACTTGCTCTGTGGTAGGAAGAGCAGAGAAATACTTCAGGAAATAATTAATTGCAGAAGAATTGATAGGGAAGGTTTGAGTAGAGCTCCTCTGGATGCTCTTTTTGTCCATTTGCTGGGGTTTTTTTGTAGATCCTCATCTTAGGTTGAAAACTACAGGAAAAAGAACAGAGTGATAAACCTGCTTTAGAATTTGTTCCTCAGATATTCCTCATGAGACACTGGACAAGGCAAATACCCTTTTTAAAACACAGGACAAGTAAAAAATTCTTCAGGGCTTCAGTTTCACACGTATAAATTTGTGTGCTTTATTGTAAGTAAAAAAAAGAGGTAGAAAATACTAAAGGTTAATTCTAGAGAGCTGAACTTAATCCAGTACCCCCTGTGTGAGGTCATAGTGGTAACCCTGGTTAATATACTTTGCAGTAAGACTAAAGTGTCTTTTATCCATTGGGGTTTTTTGGTGGTTTTTTATTGTTGGGTTTGGGTTTTTTTTCTCCTCAGAAGGGTTTGTGTTCTTTGCCCTACAAACGGGGAAAACCACACTTACAGCAGTGAAAGCAAGGCTCAGATTGTTGTGAAGTTATTTTCACAAACCCTGGCTACCTTAAACCTTCAGAAGACCTTCAGGGTAGTAGGTCAGTCTGGGCTGTTTCTAAAGAATCCTCATGAGATCTTGTATTACAAAAAGGCAGGATTAGTCCATAGACTTTAAAATATAATCTGGGAATATAATTTAGTTTGTCAGATACCATCATATCCAGGCAATTCAGTATTAATAACACCTTGTCATGTGGTACCACAGCAAGACCAAACTATGGACAGAGCTGTTTGAATGAAAACATAATTTAAAAAATTAAATTAATCAGGTGTTTGTTGTTTTTCCATGAATCCATTGTTAGAAACAGTATTTCTATTCTAGTATCAGGAGCTACCAGTATCCCAGTATTTATTAGCTGAATTAGTCTGATGTCTGAGGTGAAAACACAAATACTGCAATTCTGTTTTCAATTCCAAGAGAAATCCAGAATTACTCTACAAAACACGTGGTTACTCTGGATTGGGTTTTTTATGGCACTTTGTACTATTTTTACACTGGAATTTACAACGTAGCCCAGGGGTTTAAATGTAGAAGTTTGCTTAGACTGGTAAATCTCCTCTGCTAGACATTGTGACCTGTGAGCTCTCCTGGCTAAAAATACCAACTCTGCAATGCCAGTGTAACTTCAAACCCTTTAGGTATCACAACACGACTTTTTAGGGACTCTGTAAGAACCGAATATTGAACAGCTCCTGGCTGCATTCAAGCTGTGATTTTAGTGTGTCATAGCCCCTCCATTTAAGCCAAATTTAACCCACTGGTTCACAAGCTTCACGTTATTTTGTCCCTGGCTAAAATCCCTTTGCAGAGCAGATGCTCACAGTGCTGGTCTGGGGGTCATTGAGGCTTTTGAGGGTTCCATCTTCAGAAGACCAGGTGAGCTTGAATATCAGCTTTATCTGCTGTGGTCATAGCTGTTATCAGGAAACCAACTTCTGGAACTTCATGGAAAAATCAGTCCTCTGTTTCACATTGAGAATTACTATCAAAGTAGCAGCTTCTGTTGTGCTTCTAGTTTATATCCTCAAATATCTTTTAGCAATAGTGGCAGGAAAGCCATTGGTGCAGTTTATGATAATTGCTAGAATATTTATATACAGTACCTGATAGACATTGCCCCACACACACACTTTTTAATTTAGAATTAGCTAACTTAGCATGATATTCATTTGGAAACATTATTGTAACATCTAAGAGCTCAGGTAGTCAAAGCCAGCTGTGATTGAGATTAATCAACATGTACAGTGTCTTTGTAATCCTGGAGGCACCATTTAGGGTAGATTGGCCACGTCCATTAAAGAGGGGAGAAAAAAAAGCAGAGTAGGGAGAAGAAGAGGTGACAGAAGTATTTTTGCATAAAAAAATGAATGTTTTATGTCTGAAATTTATAAACATACCATGCAATAGATCCATTTCTCCCTTCTGGCACTATTTATGTCACTGAACTCTGATTTCTGAAGAGTGAACTCATCTTTGTGACAGAGTATCAGACTAGAACTAGCCTGCTTCTTCTCCTGGTGAAATTAAGGAATATTTTATCACTGATGTTGGTGGGAACAAAGTTAGGTCTCCCCTTAACCTCTGTCATAGCTGTCTGCATATGGAAGTGCTGAGGCTGCTGAGTAACTGGGAGTTATTGGATACTCCAGAGAGCAACCCTCTGGGCTGTCAGCACTCCCTCCACAGCCGGCTATTAAGAGGAAAGTTTCCAAGTCTGGTGTGTTAATCTGTCCCCTCTGAGATCAAACATTGCACCTTCTATAATAAGACTGACAACATCTCAACGGGCCAGATAGTTATCAGGGATGCTTGGAGTCCCTTCTGTGCTTCCAGCTGGGTTTATTTCGGCCTTAAGCCCTCACGTGCTCTTCTAAAAACAACTGAGAAATACTGAGATGGCAAGAAAAAGCTGTCAATCTCCCTGAAGTTGGTCTTAGTTCATGGCAGCGTTTTTCTAAGCCAAGCAAGCCATGCCTTCAAAAAACAAGGCAGCACCAAGGAAAGGAGACTTTGCCAAGAAATGGGAATTGATCGAAATGCAGAAGTTTTAAAAACCAAACACAACTCCTCCCTTGCAGAATTTGTGTGTCTGGGTGTGTGTATGTGGGACTTGGAATAACTTCACAGCCTGGGAGCCTTCACTCTGATGTTTTTAACATCCTGAGATGTTCAGCCACTGGGTGGTCAATCTATACAAATATGTTCTTGACTGCACACCAAATACAGGCCTTATGCCAGTGCAGGTAAATCTTCACTCACAGCTTCACAGACAGTTCACACTCACACCCCAAAGCAGCAAATATATCTACTGCTAGTCAAAAAAAGATTTACTCAAATACATGCCTAAAGGTGCAAAAGCAGTCACATGAACGTGTATTCAGTCCCCCCACACAAATCATTCCTCTGCACAGTCAGGTAAGGCACCCACCCATGTGTTGGACAAAAGGTGTGTGCCCATCAGCACATTAAAGTGTTGGTTTGTCATTCATTGCTGATAAACACTCTATGAATTTGTGTCCCCATGTTTTTCCAGTTCACTGGAACACATTTATGTGTCTGGGTTTCCTCTGTGTATAGAGCAGACAGGAGAGAAGAGTCTGGCTGCAGGGATAATTTGTCTTCTGAGAGGCTCAGATGCATCTCAGATGCTTCTGAAAAGTCTTTTCAACTGGAGAATGCTTCCTGGTCACCAATCCACTGCCACAGTTCACAATATGCCAACTGCAGGGGCAGGAATTCACCAACAAGAGAACAGAGGAGACCTTTGTGACAATGTGGGACGGGTTTTACCTCCCCCCATATTAATGAAAATATTACTGAGTTCTGGCAAAGGAACACAAGTGAACTTGTGAGGCTTCCTGACTCAAAGTGAGTATTTGTTGCAGAAGCAGAGGTTCTGTAGCAGGACACTGTCCTGACTGTCTGCCACAGTGCCTGGGATGTTGTAGCTTTGACAAGAGGGAATTGCTCTCAGGATTCAAGATCTGTTCTAAATCTGATTACAAGAAAGGTTAAAGTTTGAGTGATCTGTCCAGGGAGTGGTTTCTGTAGTGTCAATTGTAAAACTAGCTGTGCTGTGAGTGTCTGTATGTGGATGCTCTGTGCTAAATGGGTTTATGTACAGACTGGTCACTGTAGACTGTGAGTGCCAGGGGTGCTGATAAAGTTCCTGTAGGATTGTCATGGAGCTGCAGCAGTGCTGTGTCACTGCCTCAGAGCCCTGGGCACGTCCTGGCCGTGCAATCAGCAGCTGTTCCCTCAGGACTGCAGAGCCCCTGCTCTGCCCAGAGCCCTGCACTGCCTGAGCAAGGAGGTGCCACTGCCCAGCACTGGCACTCAGACTGGCACCCTGCAAGGTTATCACTCCAATTTCTCTGCTTATCATTTCAATGTCTTTGCCAATATGAAATGAAAAGCCATTTGATGCCTGAGCCTTCTGGCTCAGTCTGTCGCAGGCAATTTTAGAGTTATTAATCCTTGAGTCATTCATACTCTCTGCTTTTACTGTGATGATCTCACTTCCTGCAAACAGCAGCACTGAGTTGAGAGGGAGTTAAAAAAACACCCATAAATACAGCAGATAAAAGATTGGTTTAATCATGTATATGCTTCTAACATTGCTCAGGAAAAAGAAGTTGTTTAGAAATGAATTAAAGCTTTTTTAATTTTGGTGGTTTCAGGCAATTTTTGTAATATATATTTTATAAAGAATGTGATAATGAGTTTCTTTGCAGAAATATAAATGAACAAGATCTTAAAGCAGAAGGGTGTGAGAACTAAACAGTGAATGTTCAGGTATTATAGATTCATCTCTAATTAGATTAATGAGGTCTTTCATACCTTTCAGTAATTTTTTCCCACTGCTGCTCCCTAAACTTTCCCTCAAAGATCTGTTGTTACTTCAGGGATGGTGATGCCTCTTCCAGATCAAAATCTGGGAAAATTCGAGTGCTCTTCCAAGTCCTGTGCAAAAACAATGGAATTCATTGGTTTCTCTCATTTAGCTCCCACTGAGGGAAGATTCTCCCTGCAGCAAAGACTGTGAGCTGAGTCCTAAACCAGTGATTACCCTTTCTAGGGCTGTTGTGGGCTCCTCATGATTTCCCAGGCTGAGTTACTGCTTGAGAACCACTCTCATGTTTGGCTGAGCTCCTTGAGTGCTATCTGAGAAACCTCCTGGCTGCATTCTGGCAGCTTGTCATTCCCATCCATCACTGCTATCAGCACTGTCAGTGGATCCCTGCAAGCAGCCTATCACTGTTCCCAGCCAGAACCTGAACCTCATACTGATACAGCTCAAACTGATGGAGAAAGAAAAAAAAAAAAAGGGAATATTATTAAAGTGTTCATTTTTAATCCCAGCAGAATTTGGCATGGATAATTCCATTTGTATGAAGCTCTGCTGTGACCTGCAGTATAGACATATATAATATTCAGCTCACTTTTAATGCTAAAAGAGTATTTGGAAAAATTATGAGGATGTGTAGAACTGAAAGGAGTTAAAAAGGTCAGTGTTGAGCTGCACAGGCTGCTTATGACTTGCATTATATAAAAATTTTCAGTAAGTTTTTTATAGACTGCACAAAGCCTAGTGCTATATTAGCAGAACTAATGGAAACAAGAAGAGGAGAATACAATAGAGGACAGCTAGTGTGTTTAAAAAATAAAAATTAAAAAAATTCCTCCCTTTCTGCCTCTGTCAGCTGTGTCTGCAGCTAAACTGAGGCACAAAAATTAACTCTTATGCCACTCCATGCAGCAGGTAGGCTGTGCTGGAGCCCTTTGGAAGTGATGCATCACCACAAGTAAAGGAGTCACTCCTGTCCAGAAGCCCAGAGCTTCTGCCACGAGTTCTGGACTACAAAGACAGAGCTCTAAAATCTCATTCTATTTATGCATTTCTCTGACAAGTATTGATCACATGTCAAATGACAGCATTCCAAAGGAGAGTTTATCCATGGAGATCTTCAAACAGGACTTTACTGCATGTGCTCTTCTTCTTATTATGTATTCCAGAGAAAAATCTAAAGCATGGAGGTAGAATGTGTTGTAGAACCACAGAATGGTTTGGTTTGGAAGGGACCTTAAATATTATCCTGTTCCACCCCTGCCATGGGCAGGGACACCTTCCACTCTCCCAGGTTGCTCCAAACCCCGTCCAACCTGGCCTTGGACACTTCCAGGGATGGGGCAGCCACAGCTTCTCTGGGCAACCTGTGCCAGGGCCTGCCCACCCTTCCAGGCGAGAATTCCTTCTGATATCCAACTCAACCCTGCCCTCTGACAGTGGGAAGCCATTCCCCCTTGTCCTGTCCCCCCAGGCCCTGGAATCATGGGTAAAACATCAATGTCCGTGGAAATATTCCAAGTTTCAGAAATAAATACTGGAATGGTTCTGCCTCAAGGACAGAGGGTGCCTCAAAAACACGAATAAATTTTTGCTGGCAGCTGCAGGAAGTTGCTGTTAAGAATCAGTAGGCACAGAAATCAAACTGCCCTGCAGAAATCCCCTCCCCAGAGCACCATCCAGGCACTTTGGGTGGGTGTTAGGAAGCTCCTGTCCCATCTCTTTGCCCACACTGAGTATGAACCAAGAAGCTTTTCTCTGGTGTTGCAGCCCAGAGCTGTTTGTCCTTATCAAAAGAACTTAATCCTTTTAATCAGTTATTCTTTTTAGAGAGGCAACAGGCCCAGAATGAGGCTGGGGACAGCACTGCTCTCAGAGCAGCTGTGACTGGAGGCTGTGCCCAGGGGTTCTGCCATAAAGGGCTTCTTAAGCAATTTATTTTATCCAAAAATATTGAGGTGTGGTCTACTAGCCATGGAAGCCTGGGTAATTGAGAAATGCTGGGCTTGGAGCTTCATTTCTGCCAGACTCATTCTGTGTATCAGTACACAGGGTAGTTATGACTGAATTTAAACAGTTCCTATTGACTTTCAGTGGATTTATGGATGAAGATCTAAATACCCTGCCTTAGTTATTGTAAAATATAATAATTTATGCCTGTCTCCTGCAATATTGCAGTGCTTGTATATGCAATTTTCTCAATCAGCTTTGAGATACTTTTGAATATGTAATTATGTTATTATTCAGACTTCTGATGAGATAGTGAGAAGCAGACAGTTCCACAAACAACAGCATTTTATTTCAAATTTGAATGGGTAACAGTGAAATTGAAATGAAATAATGGAATTCTTCTGGAACTTTGGGACACTTTCCCATCTTGTTACACGGTGTAATCTTTTCATCAGCACAAGCCAAAGCACAATCAAATCAGTGAAAGCTTTGCCTGACATCCTTTGGCAGACTGAAGGGCAACTCATTTTCAGATTGATTGAAATATGAAATTGAATTAGCTGAGCTAAAAATATCTCTGCAGCGCCCCACTGGTGAAAAGCAATAAACACTTTCATGCCAGACAGTCCAAGGAAGGATGGACAGCAATCCCTGAGAAAATTACAACCAATTTCTCTGCTGTTCCCATGGCAACGTGGCTACAAACACTTGTGGTTAGACTGTACAGTGCTCGTGTGATACAGATTGTCAGTTGTTTTTATGAGCCATAAACCCTTCCAGCTCCATGAATACAGACCAGGTCCCAGCAAGGAGGCAGACAAGGGTCTGTCACAGATGAGATGTGAGCAGCCCCTCACCAGTCCTCCAAACAGCAGTGCAGAGCCACCACGGAGGCCTCACCCTAATTCAAACATCTCTTTGTTTCTGCTGGCATCAGAGTGTCTCTTGGGTGCTTTTGTTCGGGTTTGGGGCCTCAGAGCCCACATGAGTGTGTTCCCAGGGGATGTGGGTACAGCCTTGCCCTGCAGCTCCTTCCCTGCACGGGTTGCTTTGCAGTGAGGAAAGACAGGGCAGCCTCTGATCCGTGTTTAAAATAAGGCTGTTATTTTAAGCGGCCTTTTCCTGCCCCTTTTGGATCTTTGCATGCCTGAGGGATTCCCTTTGGAGTCCCAATAAATAAAACAGCAGCAGGCTTTGCTTTGCTCTGGACAGCCCTGTGTTCCTGCCCCTGCTCCAGCACAGGGAGCTGCATGGGCAGTTTGGGCTGAAAAGAGAGGCTGGGAAAATGAGGCTCTGATTTCAGTCCTTCCCAAGAATGTCAGGGTAAGAATGTAAAAGTGTGAAGTTTAACCTTTCTCCTTTAGCCAAGGAGAGAAACCAGACTGTCAGTCCAAAACACAGACGTGTAAATGATTTTAAACACCTTCATGTACAAGAAACACATTTATCAGCTGTCACCTGAAGGTCAAACAGCTGAGGGTCCATTTCCTGATCTCCAAATTAAAATGGGCATCTTCCCACACGTTTCCCTTTTGCTTTCCAGTGCAGCACACAGAAAATCTGCCTTTCAGAACCTGTGCACGTGGCAGTGTTTCTGCAAATGCACAAAAAAAGGTTGAATTTAACGGGATTATTCATCAGCCTGAATTAATCACAGATTTGTTGTATCAAACCAATGTCCCTAATCCAAGGAAATTACCCAGAGCAGATATAAGATTGCACAAAGTAGATTTAGGATTGCATGAGAATCTCATCTCATCTCATCTGAGCTGACTGATCTTGAATACCAGGATCTCCTGAATTACCTTGGAAAGGAGCTGAGGATAACTCACATTCAGGAGTTCTGGGAGGAAAGTGGCACCTGGAGCTACCTGGGTTTTTTCCAGAATTGCAATTTCTATTGTTGCTAAGCCACAATTTCCTAGAGACTGATTCCCCAAATCCTTGACTTGCACATTTAGGTTCTAATTGCTGACCAGGGATGTGTCTAACACAGAGCTGTCTGCAGGAAGAGAAACTTATCAAAGACATTTATAATTCTTTTGCAAAAGCGTGACAGCTGGTCCAGAACATGAAATTAAGCTTCATTTCTTTTTAATTGCTGCTCAAAAATGACAGTAGCTACAGGGATATTTCTGTATTCTGGGGTTTGTGTATTCTTCTGTGTTTCTTTACTGATGGTTTTGTTACTGCCAGTGGAAGTAAGGTGGTGAACTGGCTACAAGGGGAGAATTTGGGGTGCTGCTGGGGCAGTTCTGTCCCATATTTTCCATGATATCTGTGTGTCCTTCAGATGCTTGCAGTGATTGCAGTGATCATTCACTGCTGATCATCCTGGGTTACTGCTCAGGCTTCACTTTAAGGTGCCTGCAGCACTGAGAGAGAGGGGCCAGGAGAGAGGAGCACAGCTTTGGGACTCTGAGGAGAAAGCTGCTCTGCTGAGGGACAGATGCAGGAGTCTTTAGGCAAATGAGACACAGCCACCCAGATATGGCACTGAGCTTGCCCTGGGCAGTGCTGTGGCCTGTGCTCCCCTTCACTGGTGTGTGATGTTTGTGTTCATGGCAATGTGACTGCACAGCACACAGCTCAGGACACCCCTCTGTTACTGCAGGGGAAGAGCTTTCAGAATCTGGATTTAGGGAGGTCCCCAGCCCCATCTTCAGCAGAGGCACTCATTTAGGCAGGTTAACAGAGGAACACCAGCTCCTGACTGCTCAGACACCAGGCATCCTGGCGTGCCTGTGTGCCAGTGTGCTGGGCATTGCTGGGGCTGGGCAGGGATGATGGCAGGCTGACTCACGCTTCCCCAGGGAGGACAGTCTCACACCCCTGACCTCCTGCAGTTCGTCACTGCTGCCTCCTACCTTTCACCCTGCCTGGCTTCTCTGGAAGCCCTTCCCAAAGTGCTGGCTCCTTTCCAGAGCTCAAAGCTCTGCCGGGTTCCCTCCGTGCCTGCTCTGGACGAGCAATCTCACCCACCGGAGTCGGGACTGGGGAGTGTGGGAGGGCATGCAGGGCTTTAGCTCCAATTAAAGGACCCTGGCAGGGGGATAGAGACTTCTCTTTGAATGTTCTCCCCTCCTACATTTGTGCTGGGCTGGTGATGCAGCTTTGTGCAGTGATTCTGGAGTGACTGATTCCTGAAAGGCACAGAAATGTCCCCGGACTCTTGAAAGGGGGAAGATGTGCCCTTCTGTGAGCACGAGGGAGGCAGAGGGTGCTTTTGCTTTTGTATCAGAGGGTGAGGTTGATAGCAGGCTGCTGTGTCAGTACAGGAGTTACAGCAGCCAGGAGGGAGAAGTTTCAAAAGCCTGCTATTTTTCAGTGTGTTTACCCAAAACAGAGTTACAGGGATGATGTGTTTCACTATTAAACTGTTCCTGGAACAAAGGAAATCCACTGAGTGACAGCTGCATTTTAGACAGCAGAGGAGCAATATTAGATTAGAAGACTGGGGAAAGAATCTGATTTTATCTGAAGCTTTCCTTTTGGTATTTCTTGCTTAATTTCACACACGTGTTCAGTGACAGTTTAATTAGAACAGCCCTCATATCATCTAAGGAACTAATTGTGCAGATTGGTCATTGTTCCTCAGTGTTATTCTGACCTTAGCCTTTACCTAAAGCATAAACAAGGATCTTAAGTGATGGCCACCAGCTGTTTTTCCACCAGCAAAACCTCTTTTTGCAGTTCCATGGAAACACTTAAATGACTGTCTCAGCCTTGGGATTTAAGTGCCCTTCCCATTATGGGGGTGAGCCTTGCATAGCATATGGAAATGTAAAAATAAGTGGAAAATACACTGAGGAGCAGTTTACAGACTGGAATTTTTAATTTCATAATTAAATAATGGCAGTTTTTTATGCTCTTGCATAAGGAATCTGGAGAGAGAAGCAGGAATGCACCTCTGGGTGCTGTTGTACCACAATGCAGAGATGCACATTTAAACAGAGCATTGTGACCTCTGTTAGCTTATAAAAAATGAGACTGCTCTGCCTTCCCAGTTCATCCCAGCATTGCTTTTGAGTTGCCATGTTCTACTGTTACATTCCAGGAGACTTTTCTCTGTAAAATGCCATTTGCAAAATGTCCAAGGCAGGAGAATCTACTGCAGAACCATCCCTTGCAGCCCAAGCCAAAATATTAATTCTTCAGGTGATACAAATGTAATTAAAAACTACTCAGGTTGGATATTTTGTTTAGGGGGAGAAGACATTTAACCTTTGTAGTTCTCTTCTGCAACATTTGACATTAATTATTTTGTAGGTTTTTAAAGGAAAGTAATTTGTCTCTAAGTATTTTTGCTCCCTTTCCCTCCCTCTTTTCTTTCCCACTTATAAAAAATAATATGCAGTTTGTTGGCACAATTCCAAGTTATGGTTAAAAATATCCTTATAGGTGTATTTAATCCCCATCCCATGCATCTATCCTTTAACTGCACGTTCCCAAACTTTTATAGCTGTTATGTTAGTATGGATTTAATCTTTTGAGACTCTTACCCAGCACACAATGACTGCAGGCACACGAAGTGAACTTCAAAAAGGCCCTTCACTGACTGCAAAAAAACCCCCCCCTAATCCACCCAGTCATTGTTGGTGATGCTCTGTGTGGGTGTGCACAGTGCTTTCCAAGGATAAAACATTCTCAGCTGCACTGAATAATCTGCAGATTCACACGAAATCCACCACTAAACAGAACTGATTGGATTCTATCGACAAAAGAAGGGAGGGTGGGAGTCTCCAAGGGCAGCATCATCTGGTGCTGGTGGTGGGTGCATTGGGATCCTCCAGCTTTCTCCCTGGAGTCACAGCAGGTCTCAGGGTTGCATCAGGCAGTGCCACCCTGTGAGTAATGCCAAGGAATTGCATTTCTCCTGCTTTGGTAATTTAAAATAAGAACCAAAAACCTGATGGAAAATTTTCTATCCCCCATGGGTGAAGGGCTTTCTTTTCATCCAGACCCAAGGAGTTCTGTGATGTGACAGCTGCTGTGCTGTGTGCTCTTGTTTCTCTGCTGTGTATTGATTTGGTTATCCAGGGTTTTATCACTGCAGTGCTGTAGGGAGTTCAGGCATTTTTCTTTTTGTGGTAGCAGCACCTAAACAGTTCTCAAAACCTAAAGCTTCTCCCTTACTCTAAAGGAGACAGGACATCCTTGAGCCTCTAAAAACACTGTTTTGTTTAGTTCACATGCTTGTCTGTGTTCTCCATGGTCTCAGATAATTGACTTCTGTTTCCTAAAGCTTGAGGTCTATCCTGGTTCCAACACTTCAAAACAAAACAAGAGAGAGCTACCCAGCTGTATCTTACCTTCTGCAGATAAATAGCCCATGTCCTTGACTCCTCTGGAACATGCTCTGAGGGGTGACTTGGAGTCTGTGGGGGAGGGTTGTTCTGTAAATCAGCATTTGGAGTGGAAGGGAGTCGTGGTTTGACCCCAGAACAAGCAACAAAGCTGCTTGTTCACTCCTCCCCCTGCCCTGCAGTGAGATAGGGAAGAGAACTGGTGAAAAAAGTAAACTTTGTGGGTTGGTAGAGACAGATTAATAGGCCAGGAAATGAAGAGAAAATAACAATGGTGATAAAAGAATGTACAGAATAAGTGATGCACAATAGAGTTGCTCCCCACCCCATGACCGCTGTTCAGTCAGTGCCCAGGCAGATTCCTGCCCCAGCCACCTCCCCCAGTTTGTGCTGAGCTCTGGAACATCCCTGTGGCCAGTTCAGCTCAGCTGTCCTGGCCCTGCTCCCTCCCAGCTTCTTGTGCTCCTGCTCCCTGGCAGAGCAGGGAAACTGGAAAGTCCTGGACTCAGAGCAAGCAGTACTTAGCAACCACTAAAACATCGGTGTGTTATCAGCATTATTCTCTTACTGAATCCAAACCACAGCACTGGAGCAGCTACTGGGAAGAAAATGAACTCCATCCCAGGCAGAACCAGGACAAAGGGTCACCCGAGTCAGTGGCATAGCCAGGCAGAAAGGACCCTCCAGGCTGAAGGGCTGCAGATTGGCTTTGGTGGCACAGGAATTTATCTAAAACCCAGGGGGGTTCAACATGACAAGTGCTTTTTAAACACATTTGCTTTCCTAGTGAGCATCTGCCTATCCTGAAAACACTAAATGCACTGTCATTACAGACATTTGGTGTGACAGCTTGGTGGTTTTGCAGAGGAAAGGGAAGCAGTGTGTACCTTCCCATCACTCCTGTTTTCAAGCTGATCCTGCATTTGCTGCCTGTTTAATGGTCTCTTTTCTTATAGTCACATCCTTTCAGTTTTTAAATGCTGGGGCTGCCTCAGACACCTACAGTAAATGAGGGATGCCAGCAAGAACAAACTGATAGCACCTTTTCTGTGAGGCATTCAGAGACCTTAGAATATTTAACAGCCCCATTTTGCAGGCTGGAAGGTTCCAGTTCTTTGTTGTCCTCCTCACTAACCCCTCTGCTGACAGTTTTGATTAGGCTGCTGGAGGAACAGCATGTTTTTCTCATGGCACAGAAACCCTCTAAAGCACAGCCCGAGGCTGTAGGTACAGGTGGTTCTCTCCACTTATTGCTTTTTAAACCCTTCAGCTCAGCAGCCAGGGATGTTTCTTACAGACTGTTCTTGCGTCGTGTCTCTGTCTTGGGAACACATGGAGAAGGCACAGACGGCTCCTTGCCGGTTTTGTTCTTGAACTGTCAGGCTGAAAGCTTAACCTGAGAATTTGGGGTCAGAGAACTTACTGTGGTGTGTGTTGTGCTTGGATGTGGGATGTGTGGAAGGAACTCAACAGTAAGAACACACACTGAGGGAGAGGCTCTTCAGATATCTGCGTGTGTCTCCTTGGGTCAGCTGAACCTCCTGGTGACAGCCTTGCCAAAATGACAAAACTGAAACAGAGGGCAGCATTTTGTACAGCTGATGGAAATGCAGGGCCTGGGTGCTGGTGAGCCTCATGTTTTGTGATCATCTGTCCCACTCCTCTTGGTGGGGGGAGCATTCCCCCTGGGTTGGTGGTGTTTGTCTTGCTCTGGGATCGGTTATGGCACGAGACAACGCAGCAATAGCTCAAACATGAGTTTGATCACCAGGGGTTCCTCAGGGATGGCAATATTTCTAAAATATTTCTCTTGTAACATCTGGGGTGAGTGAACCCCAGTTCTCTTGTCTCTCCTAGTGTGAAGGAGGCAACAGATGGATGTGCTGCTTAGAGAGACCATGGCCTTGCTGCTTTAACTGGGTGAGTTTCCCTGATGTGAAATGACCATTTTTCTTTTTCTATATTTTAAGCCAGTGCTGGTCACTTTTTCAAAATTAAACATACTTTGAAGTCAACAGCCCACTTTTTACATTTGCATTAAACAGCTGCTGAGTTCCACAGCAGAGGTAGCTGCTTTATGGCCCAAACCCAGCCAAACTCTGCCTTTGCTTGGATGCCAGTGTCAGTGGGATTTTCTGGACGTGGTGGACAATTTCCATGTGTTTGTGGATCATGCAGTCAGGCAGCATTTACTAAATGCAGATTGAATGGTGGTGTTGGAATCCTATGGTTTGGCACAGGACCTGCCTGGGCAAAAATGTGCCTCTTCTTACGAGGGACAGGGCAGGTCCAGCAGTGCTGTGCAGATTGTCCTGGGCAGTCAGCATGGATAAGGCATCTAACAAAGTGTTTTCATGAACATTAAAGTGGAGACAGGCCATGGAAGGGTTAGGACTGGGAGCAGTAGTAATATTTAGAAATTAGCTGTCAGAAAGCACAGTTGCAAGCAGTGTCAGCAAGGGAGCACCACGGATTGGAGCACTACATTTCCCCACCTATTCTTAATTTGTTCTCAAGACTTTTTGTTCCAGATTGGAGCAAGTGACAAGTACCCATTAAAACTCATTTACCCTTCCCACTTCAACTGCTGTGGCAGGAAGTAACTTTCACCTCTCTTGCAAACATATGGAAATGCACAGCAAACCTTTCACAAGGCCTACAATATAACAATTATTGCTGTTAAAAGCCACCCTCTGAGGCAAAATAATGGAAACCAGTGTGACCAGTGCAAGCCAAAAGAATATATTGAGGAAACCACCACGCTGAAGACAACGAAGTCTTTCAGACAGAAAAAAAGTTCTTGTGATTAATCAAGGATCTTATTCTCTGGCTTTCCATCATTTCCATAATGAGCCAGAGCTCAGTGAAATCACTCCTGATTTATAACAAAGTGAGAGGAATATAGTAAGTCTCAAACAGGTCATATTCTGTGCTGATTTTGACCCCCCATCATGACTTCATGAAATCTCTGCTGGGTTTAAAATACTTCCTGTTTCATGTAGAAGCTTTTTATACCATTTGTACTTGCTGTGTAGGGGAGAGGAAAATTAATTGCATTCTAAATTAAATCCCTTTGGCATGCATTTAGATATGACTAAGAGGACTTCTAAAAATATTTTAACTAACATACTTTAAAAGTATATTGTGAGGGTAAAAAAAAAAAAAGAACATTTTAATATATGTTTGCAGGTAAAGGTGAGCTATAGACTGAGTGTGCCTTTACAGCACCAGCTCAAGAAAATAGTGCATTATCTTGTCTGTCACCACTCCAGTCTTTGGCAATGTCCACAGTGTGCTACCTAAGGTGGAGTAAAACCTCCTCTTTCCCTTTGTCCCACACACATTGTTCTGTGCTGTAAGCACTGCTGACAGGTAAAACTGTGATGCACCTGCTTTTGCTCCTTTTGGCCATCAACGGACCACAAGCAGATACAGAGCTAATTCAACAGACCCTTTTGCTGGGAATCTGGACAAATCCCTTCAGTTTAACTCTCTGGAATGTTTGCAAGACATGAGTGACGTGCCCTTTTGAAGAATTAGAGCTGATGCTGAAACGATGAACACAAAGGGCCTCACCAGATCCCACAGGTCCCGGTCTGAGGTGTCTCAGAACAGAGTGAGCACATGAACCAAGGGCAAGGAACACCTGGGCTGGGGCAACCCCCACTATCAGCACATGCTTGGGGATGAAAGGACTGGGAGCAGCCCTGTGGAGAAGGAGCTGGGGGTGCTGGTGGGTGAGAAGCTCAGCGTGAGCTGGTGATGTGCATTTGCAGCCTGGAAAGCCAGAAGTGTCCTGGGCTGATCCCACAGCAGGAGGGGAGAGGGGGATTCTCCTCCAGCCCTGGGGAACAGCACAGGAAATACGTGAACCTGTTGGATTGGGTCCAGAAGAGGGCTACAAAAATGATCAGAGTGCTGGAGCACCTCTCCTGTGAGGAAAGGCTGAGGGAGCTTGGGTTACTCAGCTTGGAGAGGAGAAGGCTCTAAGGAGACCTTATAGAGGCCTTCCAAAACCTTCAGGAAGCTTGTAAGGAGTTGGGGATGGACTTTTCAGTGGGGCCAGTGGTGACAGGACAAGGGGCAGGGGTTTCAGACTAAAAGAGGGCAGAAACTTTTCAGGATGAAGGTGGTGAAACATCAGCACAGGTTGCCCAGAGAGGTGGTGGCTGCCCCAGCCCTGGAAACGCTGCAGGTCAGGTTGGACAGGGCTCTGAGACACCTGATCTCACTGCAGATGTCCCTGCTCATCACAGGGGCTTGCACTTGATGGCCTTTAAAGGTCCCTTCCAACTCAAATCACTCAATGATTTTATGAATTCCTTCTATTGCCAAACTGAGACTCAGGGAGGATTTGGCCCTTTTTTACCATTCCTTGCCAATCTTAATGCTCACCTGAGGATGGATAATTTTCTTTCTCTCTCTATGTCCTGAAGTGTTAGACTTCTATTTTCCCCTTTTTCTGACAGTTTAACATAAAGTCTTAAGCACTCTAGCATCTTGAAACACCAGCCTGCCAAGGTTAAACCCCCTCACCCAATGTGAACGTCCCGAAATCACCCCCATTTCCATATTGAAATCCTGTCTCCTCTTTGACTTCACATTTGGCTAAGCAATAACATTCACTCTGCAAAAAATATGTTGGGAAGTTTATCTATAGAACTAATGATAGAACAGACCACGTTTCTAAAATAGCCTCCTTTTAGCCTGCTTATCTCTTCCCTGACATTTCTTACTGAGCATCAGCGAGCAGCAGCTTTGTACTGACATCTGAAAGCCAGTCTCCAGCAGCAGCATGCAAAAGGCTATGGAACAAGCAGTCACATGGTTTCTATATTTTCTCTCTTTGTTTACTGTGCTCATAATGCCAAATGACAAATTAAAAGAATGCCCCGATCCCAAAGAGTAAGGCAAGGCATGGTATTTCTCCTTCCCACATGGATGGTTGTGATTAGCTTTGGGGAGGGCAGGGATTTCATTATTGTCTTTTTTTTTTTTTTGGATATTCAGTTCTGGTCTTCTCTCTGGGACTCTGGGAGAACAAATAATTTCTGAGCCGTTCAGTAGAAACACTACAGAATTTATAAACATTGAATTATTTCAATGAAATGTTTGACTAAATTTCCAAAGATTATCAACTGTGGTCTGTAAAACCTTAGGCTTTGAAAGCAGGAGACACAGGAATGTGCCTTTTTGGAAAGAAGCTGGGAAGGGAGGTGTTACTGTGCTGTACTTGTTCAGAACTACAGAGAAGAAAGATATCTCTGGTCAACACTGGCATATTGAATTTTTTTTCACCTTTCCCCGCTGTGATTTCAATCATGGAATTCAATTCTGGCTGCTCACCTTCATCTTTTCCAAATGGCAATTTTAAAAACATGTTTTATAATACACAGGATGGCACTGGAGGTGTAGGAAAACCTCTATTATTTGCTGCTCCTAAAGGGCATGTGTTTAGGTTTAAAATCCCACACAGAGTAAAAAACATTTAAAATACAGGGGAAAGAAATAAAATGAGATGTGGAGATAAATCCCTCTGTCTCTCCTGTCTGAATTTGTCCCTCAAATCCCCCTTTGAAAAGGCAATGAGGAGACAAAATTCGGCTCCAGTTGAGATCTGCGGGTCCTGCCACTGCTGGCAGCGATTTCTGAGGGACAGAAACAGGAGCTCAGTTTGCTTTGCACTCAGATAGGACTGCTTGGATGTTTCCACTCAGTGACCTCCGAGGGCAGTGCTTAATGTTGGACATAACGAGCAAGGACACGACAAATACAAAAGGAAAGGGATCTGTAAAAAGCCATTTTTGATAGGCCTGGGCAAAGCACACCTTGGCTGCAATGAGAATTGCTGGGTGTTTTGAAGCCATAGGACTCTAAGGACTTAGTCTGGTTTCAAGAGATATAACCTTTACAGGAATAGATGCATCTGGGAGTAATTTTAAGAAGGTAAATTGGTATCAAAATGCAATTTGTTTTGTTATTTCGAGATGTTCCACTAACATTTTCTGAGTAGCCTTTCAAGAAAGATCAAAAATATCTGTAGAAATGCGTTTAACGTCTATTTCCGTGCACAAAACTTGACTCTGCACTCACACTTGGGCAGTTATGCACTCCAAAGACACTTTTACCTCATAAAAACCTTTTTAAATCCCCTTCAAAACCAGGTACTTTAGTTTTACTCCATGAAAAATAGCACAGTTGTGTTAGGATGCTGTCGTTGCTCACGAATTCAGAAAGTTCCAGGTGGAGAAAACAATGCTAAGCCTGAAAATCAAGTTCCAGCACTGATCACAGCGGGCTGGGAGCTGCTGGCAGAGACATTGGCGTTATCAGCATCGATTTGGAGCGTCCAGGGAGGGGCTGCAAAGCACAGCAGCAATAAAACCGCGGTGCTCTGCTCAGAGTCAGTGTAAGTGCAGATTAACGAGGCGCTGGAGCACCTATTGAATGGCAGATGGTGCTGATGGCCGGGAAGGAGCAGGGATATTTGTTATTCCAGCGCTGGGCAGTTACTGCAGTCAAGCTGGTTGTTAGGAATGAAAAGGCAAACAGTACCAAGGGCTCTCGTTTGGGTTCGGTTGCAGCTCCACGATAAGATTGGGCAGGAGCAGAATATTTATGTGAAGAGGGCGTTGAGTTTGTTCTCTTGAAGGATTAGGATGCCTTCTCCAACATCTCTCCGTGCCCCATGGTATCCCAGGTACTCACTGTACACTGTTTTCCAAACGTGTTTTAACTGAATTACTCCAGTCAATTTATCCTTACAAATGTAGGACACTGGGGTTATTGTTCCCCATTTATTGTGCAAAGATTATACAGTGCAGTCATTGCAGGCCTGAAGGTGGGCCAGGTGTGTTGAATTCTTCACTGGAATGTAGTTCCTGGCTAAAACTGAAGGATTATGGCTTTAAGTAGTAAAGAATGTATTTGGAGACCCTCAGAATCTTCTAGAAAGTATTCACTTACAGTTCTCCTCTGTGGACTTACCTCCCTATTATTGTACTTTTTTTTTTTTCCAAATGCTTGTTTGTTTGTGCTGATGTTTTCCTTGGAGGAAAAAGACTTTCCAAATACCTCTTTTAAGCACCAAGATAATTCTTCTACATGAATAAAACCAGACTAAACTTTTCTAGTCCGTTTTTTACCCTGAGCTCCTGTTCTCTGTCTGTCTCAAAAATGCTCTCAGTGTAAGAGTTTATTTGAACACAAAGCAAACAGGAGGAGGTTCAAGACAGAGATATTAAAATCAATATATTTTTATCTGATACCAGTGGCTCTTTCTTGTATTTCCTGGATACCAGCAACAGGGGCCTGGGAGAGCAGAAGGAATTAAAAAGCACAGAGCAAGCAAAGATTGAAAGCAGCAGCAGACTGGGGTGTGCAGGTGAGTCAGGCTTAGTGTGTTTGGCTCGTGTTTGTATTCCAGGGGTGTCATTTCACTGACTTTTGTCACCAAGCAGTGCAAGGGAGGGGAGAACAACCTGTGGTGTCCTGGTGGGGTCCATGGCAGGGTAAGGAGCACAGTGGGATTGAACCACCACGCTTTTCAGATTCCTCTGCACATTCCTTTCTGCTCTGAGATGTAGTGCTGATAATAACTTTAAAACTTGCAGGATGAATCAACTTCTTCTTAGTTCAGACAAATCAGTCACAAATAACCTTTTCTTTTTCCTGACAGTGCCAGGGTGACATCTTCCCTTTCCAGCAACAAAACCAACTGCAAACTCACTCCGTGCCATGACTGCCTGAAAATCAGTCCTGTTATTCAGAATTTGATCCATAGGCATTAGAGCAGACTCAATTCCTCCTTTCTTCTCTTTGTAATCAGAGTAATTGTTTGTTTATTTGTGCAGTGTCCCTAAGCCCATCCCCTAAATTCTCCCCTTCAGGGAAATACCCAATGTTTGCACAGGTTAACAACCTGAACAGAGTATTCTGTGTTTAATCTGCCCTTTACAAGTGACACCAGTGGCTGTTTCTAGCAGTAGAAAAGCTCTAACTAATGTAAAGAATTTAATCTTGAGTAGTGCTGAACATTGACAACTTCCACTGAATCTTCTGGAATCCAGAATGTCTTTGTGTCAGGTTTTTAATCTCAATTATCTGAACTCATCTGGCTAATCTGGGGCAGCTTTTATTGCTGAGGAACGAGTTCTGAACCAATCTGTAATTCTGCATATGAACCAATCTGTAATTCTGCACATGGGTTATGGTCTGAGTTACCCCACTGACCTCAGTACTTGGCACAGGAACCAAGTACAGTCAAGTTTCTTTTCTTTAGTAAATCCGAGCTGGAGAGTTATTATGGTTTAAAGATGGCAGAATAAAACTTGAACAACAGATACCCCTGCACTTGTGAAAAATTTTGCCTCAGGGTAAGTTTAAGGTTTGTGCTTATCTGAATAATCACCATCAACCTTGAATCGGGTCTGAATAAAGACTCAGGGTAATTAAACACAAATTGCACAGGTGGCTGCTCAGGTGACAGGGTTGCTGCACTCAGAAAGGTCATGTGGAAGTAATTAATCCTATCCCACACTGCAGGAAACCCTTGTTTGTGAAATCACTGACCATCAGGTGACACAGTGAAGCAGGAAACGCTTGGACTGACAGACTGACAGGGTTGGCATTTCATGATTTGGGTATTTCATGTTTTCCACAGGTTACATCTTAGGCAAAAGGCACAAAGGAAAACTCTGAATGATGACACAGATGTGTCTTAGCCCATTTAATATATGAGGGATCAGGACTCCCTGACACACCAAATGTTACTTTGTGGCTCTGGTATGTTGGTGTACCAATACCAACTATGTTCTTCAAAGATGTGCTCCCTACACATCTTTTGTATTCAGAGGACCCACAGGAAAGAGAGGATATCCCAAATAAATTGTAATTAAAATTTACCTCCTTTTATTTACCCAATAGCTAGCATTAAGCATTCTGTGAGAGAAAAACCTTGGGCATTACTGCTCCTCCTAATGCAGGGAACCATGGCTTTAACCAAACCTTGAATAAGACTCTTGTACCTTTTTGTATGCTGCCAGTCCAATAAAAATGGGTCAAAACAGTACAGATGTTTCACTGTTCAGAAGGAAATATTTCATGTGTGTCTGTTTGCTGCATTGTGCAACCCCATGGAGAGAAAAAAAATATTAATAATTATGGGCTGCTCCTAAAACTCACCGTAAGGATGAAGAGACCTCACAAGAGTCTTGTAAACCTTTCTGTAGGATCTACAAGGAGCAAAGAAATGGAACCTCTGCTTCTTTGGTGCTGATGTCAGTACCTACACAACAGTATTACAAGAAATAGCAGTGATTTTTCGTCATAAATATTCCTCTGTTGGGAAGTGTGGTATCCAGGTGGGACCAAGCACAAACTCACTGCTACAAAGCAAGGAGAATGACTCTGGTTCAGAATTCCACCAGCTGCCTGTGCAAGAGATTTATCAGAATCTCTGAAGTCTTAGGTATGAATCTCCTGCAGTGTTATCACCTCATTTCCATACCCTTCTGCTTTACTGGGTCATTGTCTTTGTCATCCTACCCCCTTTTCTATCTGATTTTGGGACAAATGCAATAAGAAGCTGGCTGTGGATGGATGTGTTATAAGATTAAGGGGCTTGGCTCTTCCCCAGTCACAGTCAGATGGTTCAGACTCCAGAGCAGGTTCACAGGGGGCTTTAGGGACAGAACCAGCTCAAAGAGAGACATTTCTGTGAGGGTGTGTCTTGTCTGCTCACCCCCAGTTTCCCAATATTTGGGTAGAGCTGGCCCTTGCTGAGCCCTGAGCTTGTGCAGAGAGCCTGGAGCTGACCTTGGCCCTGCCCTTTCCCTGGTGTGGATCGGTCAGCACTGCTTTTCCTGGCTGAGAAGCTGCAGCTTTGCCATGTGCAAGTCTGGCTGGAAATGGGGATGGGGAGTGAGCTGGGTAAGCTGCCCAAATGGGATTATCCATAAAGGTTGGCTGAGGATGAGGTACAACACAGCCAGGCCTCCCCTGCACTGCTCCTCCTTCATCCACACTCAGCAGACACCTCCTCGAGCCCTCTGCACTCCGGAGTTTGAGGCTCACCTTGCCTAAAAATATAACAAAGAAATAAAAAAATGGGCCCCTCTGTATTTTATTCTGATCTCACAGCAGTGTGAGTTCTTGATTTAGGTCATGATTCACCCCCTTTCTTGAGTAGACATCCAGTTTTAAGCACATGAATAAGGCAACCACTCATAGGGTGATGATGGCTCATATATTCAAAGTCAAGTAAAATTTCACTTCACTGGATATTTCAACATTGAGAACTGTGATAATATCAAAGAAATCACGTTACATTAAATATTTCTATGCTCACCCATTGATTTTTTTGTCAGAAAGGACATTCCATCTTTAGAATGAAGAGTCATAAATTTGGGATCATAAATTTGTACTTAAACCCAAAAGCTCATCTCCTTATTTTCATGCTAATGGTGTAAATATTTGAAAAAATAATTATTCAAAATACATTAATGGTGTAAAATGCAATTAATATGTTAAAATGTAGCTAGATGAAATAATAATTTAACCAGGAATATGCAACATCTTGGACCCTTAAGTCAAAAGAAATAGTAAAGGAAAAAACATTTACTTCTTTCCCAAAGGCCTAACTCTAACCTGCCATGGTTCCTAATTATTGTTTTCATTTACGGTTTCAAATAAAATGCTGGGTTTTTTAAGACTCAGAGTTTTAACTAAAAAACAATCAAACCTTCAGTAGCCCCAGTCAGAGGCATCTGAAAGGGAGGCACCTTTATTAGGGATCTCAGCTCACACAAATTCATTAAAGAGGGGACTGAGCTCATCATGCTCTTGACGCTGGGCTGAGTCATCACTGGAACATTTCAGCCCTGAGAGAGGCTGCTGATGGTTCTGGAGGCACCAGCTACACACCTGAGCCTGATGTTTAAATATCCCTGAGAAAGGTGAAGGGATTTCAGGGTGAAATAGAAGCTCATTTCTACTAGAAAATTGGAAGCAGTTTGATCAGAATGGGACATTAAAGGAGAATATTTATTGTAGATGCTATTTGTTGAAATTATTAGATCATTACTAGAGCTGTGTGGAAATGCTTATGATTACTGAAAGTGAATGGTAAAAGAATGATGTGTGGAAAAATAATTTTTAAAGCCAGCTGTGCCTACTGTCCATCCCAGTGTCAGCAAAATGGCTCAACTGCATTGCTGCTCTAAACTAAATTAAAAGAATTGACTAAATTTAATTGACTATTCCCGTGATATAAAGCAACAAAATCCCACAGTGGATTAGTGTTTTTGATTTCTCCTGTTTTCGTGCAAATGCTGGACAGTGTTTTAATCCATCAGTATTATCCTGATGTCTTTTAAATAAATTATTCTGAGGTTAAAATGCTGGTTTGCACACAAAGAAGAGCAGTAGCACAGTGGATGTCCTGGTAGCACAGTCAGCCACCAGGGCAGCAGCTCTGCAAATATGCACAAATTACTTTGGATTTTATTCCAGCAGCACCAAGCACAAGTGTAAATGTGAGTAAATCAGGGAAGGAGCAATACTAAAGTTCTCTTCAGTAAAGCTGTCCATCAGCTCTAACAACTGTAAATCAGTCTCAGTCCTACCTGATTCATTCTTTAACACACATCACCGTGTTGGGAGGGCTCTAAGCACTGAAAGGCTGTGACAGGAGAGCTTTGGGATGTTCTGCTGTGGAGCTGTGAAATGTTCTCCTCATTTCAGCAGCACCTCCCAGGTGAGGATTGTCCAGGTGCTGGTTCAGCCCTGCCTGTAGCCCCTGGTGACCTGAGCCAGCTCAGCAGGGCCTGGGCTGCAGGACATGCAAAGGGGTGTTGTGACAGTGAGCTGGGGAAGGTCAGCTCTCCAAATGCCCCAGCAGATGTTTCATTTCCTAAATGAAAGCTGCTCCTTTGAACACAACAAAGCTCTTCTGCAGCACAAAGCGTGGCAGGGGCATCTGTCTTTGTAGGGCTCTGACCTCTGCTCTATTTTTAATCAAATCAAACTAAAGCCTTGTCCCCTGGGTTGTTGTTGTTAATTGCCTCCCAGACATAGAAGCATAGTTCTGAATTTAGTCATTCAAATACTCGAGATGTCGGAAACAAAAATAATCAGGGAACCTTTGCTGGGCTCATTTTGTTAATTTCTCTGTCTGAATGCATCCATCTGTCAAAACATTCCTGTGCAAATCACGTCACACGAGGGGCAGGTTTCACATTCTTGCTGTGCACAGTTTGCCAATTTGTACAAATTACACTGAAAAAAGAACTGGTTTTGCCTTTTGTGCTTTTTCAAGGTGCTGCATCTCTCCTGACAGAGGGAACACAGCTCTGGGCTGCAGTCAGGTCTGAGGGCAGACTGAAGTGTCTTCCTGGGGGGGTATTTAACAGATTGAATTTCCAGCTGGGCTCAGCAGGGAACCATTTTCCTGCTCTCAGGTTCTGGAGGCATTTGAGTTTTGCCTCATTCCCAGCCTCAGGACAAAGCCCAGAGCATTCTCTGTTTGCAGGAGGGAAGTGGAGGAATCCCAACAAGCAATGAGTCTGGAAGCCAGAGCAACTGGATCCACATCCCTCCATTTCCATGGATGCACCTTCAGCTAAACTGGGATGGCTCTGAATTATGGAAGATGAGTGAAAATCCAGAACATTCACCTTTACCTCAGTGATGTTCCTCAGCAGTGCAGGAACTGTTTGCCTTTGGTTTTCCTCAGTCTGGAGAGCCATCTTTGCTTGTTCTGTTCTCCCCACAGAGTGATTTTGTGTCCCAGGAATTGCCCTGCACTTATTTTGTTTATGTTAAACCAACCTCTATTCTTGTTTGTCCCACAGTGTAGCAATGACACCATTCCAAACCAAGGGCCTTTTAAATATTCATCCAGTTTTCCATGTACACTGTTCCCTGCTGGCATGGCTCGTGTTGGTGTTTCCAAAAACAGGGTCTGAATCTGCTGACTCCCCAGAAAGCAGCAGGATTTGTCCTGTCATCTTAATAATATTTGTATAAATAGTACTGAGCTGAATAAGGAATGATAAAGCTGTGTGTGCATTTAGCTGTGGAGGTGCTGTGCCTTCCCTGCCACGCAGACAGGGACAGGAGTACTGGGAATTTCAGCTGGGAATTTTTTACTGTTCAACCTTGTGGAGATTAAAAAAGATAAGTGAAACACAGGTATTAAAATGCTTTTTTTTTTTTTTTTTTTTTGATCCATTATTTACCAAATGACCTGAATAAGCATTTTCAATGTCTCATTTTAGAGTTCTGGATGGTTTTGGCAGCTTTTCTCTGAGAAATACAGAATAATTCAAGGAAGAGTACAGCAAGGTGCCTAAACTGCATTGCATTGGTTAACCACCCTCCTCAAGGATTTGTTGCCTGAAAAGGATGGATTTTGCTGGATTATGTTAGTACCAGGTTGAGTTTTAATTAAACCTCTATCCTGTTGTTGGGAAAGCAAAGCTTTACAATCAGAGAATTAAAAATTGCTTTCTTGGGCAGAGGAGGGCAGAGCAGGAAGGGTGGAGGTGATGCTTTGAGATGCTGGAAGTTTCCCACCAAGGCATGGAAGAGCAAACTTCTTCCTTTGAATGGAAGTATCATTCAGATACAGATTTCATGTCATTCAGATACAGATTTCATGTCAGTGCTTTCCTTTTTCCTCCTTAATGTGGCTCCTGTGCTTGCCAACATAGAGTCAGTCTGACTGGGATACCCAAAGGAAAACATCCTGGAAAACTCAATGTAAAACAAATGGGATTTTATAGAAATAACCTTATTTTTGATACTTGTCACCAAGCATAACCCATCTAGCACAAAACAGAAAGTTTGGAGTGCCTGAATGCTTAAAAAAACCTTAAAAACAAGACCAAAAAATGTGACATTTATTAATGATTATTAAAAGTCTTTGTCCAGCCAAAGAAGACCTGAAGTTACCACCCGAAATACTGATTTGCCTTTAAAATATTCACAACATCCAAAGTCTTGTCAGAATTTGTCTGTGGTTTGTTCTTTTGGGCTTGACATCTGCTCTGCTCCTCAAATGAATACTGTCTTAGCAGATATTTAAGCAGAGCCATTCAAAAAGAATTGTAAAAGCAGAAAAGCAGGAAAAACTGGAGTGCAGAGCTCACTTCAAAGCCTGGAGAGCAAAACAGAGAGAGAAAGTCACCCAACTCACAATTCCTGTGGTTAAATGGAATGCTCCTTAATCTATCCTACCCTTGAAGAGCAGAGCCTTATTTTGGGACTGATGTAATAAAGGCTTGTTAGTTAATTATTTACCTTGTAATTAAAAATGAACCAGTTACTAACCCAGCCAGGAGCTGCAGGATTTAACTAAGAATTTAATTTACAACTCATTTTCTTAAGGCTGAGTATAAAATCGTTCATCAAAGAGCCCCTGGAACATTTTTGGTGTTGAATATGTGTTCAGAATATAAGGTGCTGTTTTCTAGCACCCTGGAAATCCCTCTGAAAAGAGCTGGACACCCTGCTCCTGGAATCTCAGGGAGGTAGAAGGTACAGGGGTGATATTTGCAGCCTAAATCCTTGTGCCAATGGACTTGGCCATTCAGGGGTTTTGCTCTGATGCTTGCCTGGCTCAGCTTTGGAATAAACGTTGTGCAGAATTCATGGATAACTCAGGTCTCCAGGGTCTGGAAAACATAACAGTGAACATGAGACAGACGTGCAGGAGGCTTTATTTGCTTGCTCAGCACTGTCTGCTGCCTTATTTTTGTGCTAATTTATTTCTGTGCTCCTTTAGAATTTTTTTTGTTACTACACAAGAGGAAAAAAGGAAGAAAAGCAGCTCTGCAGTAGTGGCCACAGGTGGATGCATTTGTGGTGCATTTATCACAGATATGAACTGAGTGTCTCTATTTGCACAAGTCAAAGCTTGGTTACTGGTAACAACAAAAAGGTGGATTGAAAACAATCTGGTCTTGTAGTTTTTGCTTCAGTCTACTGTGCAGTTTATTACAGACAGGGACTTTAGATCTGCTGCAGAGGAGCAAGATAAACACAGAAAATACTTATTATTGATGAAGTCTAACGAGGTCTGTGTTTTCTTTAACACAAAACTTTTTTACTTTTAATGGGCTCTCAAAGTGCTGTAGACTGTGAGTTGTAAACCCTGCACAGAAATGTTGTTTTGTTGAATAAAATGGTTTTATTAGTGCTTTTCAAAATCATGGAAACTTTTCTATTGCTCACACCTTTCACCTAACTTGTTTTCCCTGAGCTCTGGTGTGTCAGACTTCCAAGATTTTCCATGTGAGATTGGGCAGGAAGGACAGAGATCCAAGAGCTCATGAAGAGCAAGAGGGCAGAAGAGGGTATGCAACAATATTCCATAGCCAAAAATATTTCCATGGAAAAAATGGCTACAGGGTGAAAATGAGAGGTGGCTGTGGGATTGCATAAGTTTTTCCTTTTATTCTCCACGTACACATTAGCTAAAAACCTTCCATTCCCTTTGCCTTGCAAATGCAGCCATCCCCCTGCCATTCCAGGAGAGAGTAATTTAATTTGCTGAGCTGTTTTAATCAGGGACTCGTGAGCAGCAGAATCTGACACTTTTATCCAGATAATATGCTGTAAAGCAATGAGCAGGGGCCCAGGTTCATGTTACAGCTGTTGATGCTGGTGATTCTCAGCAGGTGATGCAGCAGGGCAGTGCCACTCGCCCCTTCCCACTGCCGAGGGTGACAGTGTGACACCACGGAGGCTGAGGAGACAACGCTGAAGCTGACATGAAAAGCGTGTGACAAAGGTGTCCTACAACTGCCACCCCCATGGCTGGAAACCCTGGGACAAAGCTGTTCAGCACCTGGTGATACCCAAAGAGTTCCATTACTGTTCTCACTGAAGGGGGTGGTGAACACTCCTCTGAATTCCAAGGATGTGCAGGTGATGGAGGTCAGCAGGGTTTGAGAGATCATGATGTGTTTGAGTCACTGCCTGTGTTCAGCTGGAGGAGACTGAGGGGAGACCTCCCTGCAGCTCCAACTGCCTGGGCAGGGGCAGAGGAGGGGCAGGACTGAGCTCTGCTCTGGGGGGACCAGGGACAGCCCCCAGGGAATGGCTGGAGCTGTGTCAGGGCAGGCTCAGGGTGGATCTCAGGGAAAGGTTCTTCCCCCAGAGGGTGGTTGGCACTGAACAGGCTCCCCAGGGCAGTGGGCACAGCCCCAAGGCTGCCAGAGCTGCAGGAGGGTTTGGATGATGCTCTGGGGCACAGGGGGTGACTCTTGGGGCTGGATCTGTGCAGGGTTAAGGGTTGGACTGATGGTCCTTGTGGGTCCCTTCCAGCTCAGCACATTCTGTGGTTCAGTGAGGTCAGCAGGACACCCCTGACCTGCAGAGCATGAACACGACCTTTGCAGTCACCACTGCAGGGTCAAATGCACTAAACTGTTGTGACTCAAATACCTGAGATCAGATACCTGAACACCTGCCATTAGAAATGCAAAGTTTGCTCTTGCTGAGCACTCCAAAATCAAGCCATTCTGCTGACCTTGTGGTACGTTCAACAAGCTTTGCAGCCACCCAGGAAACACGCACCAAAGTGAAGTATTTTTTGACATTAGTCATGTCCAATGCTATTTACAGCCTTTCTAAGATCATCACATCCCCTAAAAGCACAAGGGAACCCACTCTAAAGTGTTGTGCTCCTTTTGACCCAGACAGCTAAATTAACAAGGCTGTCTTTCCTCCTACCTGGAGCTCCTGAAAGCTTTTTGTTGAGCACAGTGCATCACAATAATCCCTTTTAGACATGACAAAAACTACTGCTCCTCTGCCAAAGCATCTGAAAACCGAGAACTGTCATTCCCAAAGTAAGGGCCCCAGCCCTCAGTGGGACTGCAAGCTTAATTTTTTATGCTGTTGTAATGAGGCTGATGGAGATGGGACTTAATGCCATGAACAAGCTGGGGGGATTTTCAGGGGTCTGATCAGACCATTCTGAGTAGGAGCACTTGTGCTCCAAATCCTTTCCTTCCTCCAATCCCTCTTTCAGAACTTAGAGAAGGTTTTTTAGGAGGGGTGAGAAAATGAATATTTTCAAGTGTATTCTATTTGTCTCTGAGCACTAAACTGTAGTCCAGATTAATATTTTCTTCATTTCCTGTGATAAATGCAGGCTCCTAACTGGTTTCCAGTGACTCATTGGACAGCACATTTATAGAGAGGAAAAAAGGGGAGAAGAGAAAAGAGAAAAGAGCAAGAGAGAGGAAAGCCTTTAGCTCTTGAATCCTGAGCAGTGGGTGACAGAAATATTGTTTGCAGATATACAGCTGGAATTTGTTCTCTCTTTTTATCTCTTCCTGCCCTGTTCCACATCCGTGGCAAGGAGCACAAGGATAGCAGATGTAATTTACTGTTTCAATTGTTAGGGATTAATTACTTCAATTGTATTGAGGGTCAGGTTCCTTTATGCAAAGAAGGAGTCAGGTTGTCCATTACAATGCTGGAGGTCATGTCATGTGGTAAATTAGAAGTTAAAGGAAACTCCTGGAAGGCACAGGCATCACATTGGGTTGGGACTGCAGATTCTTTGTGGCCCCTGTGATGTGCTTGAAACTAAACCTGTACATTGTCTTTGAATAAAGAGTACTAAAGCAAATTTCAGCATAACTGAAGTATTAATTCCCTTTATTTTTACTAGGTTTTATCACTCTTCTATCATACACTATCAGCTCACTCTACCTTCAGTAAAGAGCACTGATGTTCCCCAGTGTCACCATGCAGATCGTGCTCTGTTTTTTCTAGTCCTATTTTGAGCAAATGCATCTGAGTAAAACTTCATTTTCAGTGTTGCCAAGTCTTCCCCCAGCAGATAACATTTTGTCTATATTTATGTGACATGACTTTCTGCTTCTTGGTTTTGGCAGATGGAGGAATGATTTTTTTTTTTTCCATGTTTTTCACATGACGAAGAATTTACAGGATCTACTTTAGCAACAGCAAGCACAGGAGGCTTTGATTTGTTTACCTAACATAGACTTCACATACAAAAGGCAATGGCCTTCCCCTGTAGTTGTCAATAAGTAGCTGTTCCAAATGGATTTGTGCCAACACAAAATCCACCACCACAATTAGCAGTAGTAGGAACTTCAGCTGGCAGCAGCAGTGAGAGCAGGAAAGATTAAATGACTGTGTGAACTGTCTCTCCAAATTAAAACTGGTGTGCACTGGCAGAAAATACGAAGTCTCACACCACTGTCACCCCTTGTACTCTGTTCTACTTTGGTAATTCTTGGAGAAAATGTTGCTGTCTGGGACTCACTATTTTCACATGACAGATTCACCTCATTAGTTACAAGAATCTGAGAAACCACACCAGTAAAACACCTCAAGTGACAAACACCCACAGACGTCTTTCAAATGTTTGAGGATACAGACAACCTTTTGGTTGGTTTTTAGGCACATTTTTCAGTTGCCTGTTACTGAATTCTAGCTGGTGCTGCACATGTACTTCCAAAAACTCTGCTTGGAAATTCCACTAATTAATTAATTAATCAATTAATTTTCTGGGTAGGATATCTTCAAGGAGCTTCAAAATCTCTGCAAAACAGCACTCATGAAACTTCTAGAGCAGGTTTTTGTCAGAGCTGCAATAACGTCAAACCTTTCCCCTTCTCAAGAACTGTGGCTGAGTTATGCCAATACCTGCACAAACAAATGAATGGGAAAAAATCAGTATGATGATGATTTGACTAAGTATTTTATTGTACAGTATTAACTGGTAATATTCTAGATTAGCCCACGTTTATTTGGGGTGAGTGCCAGTTTATTGTCTCACAGTGTCCTAAAGGACACACTTCCAAAATACAAATTATTTCCCACAGTTCAAATGAATCTCTAGGAATGGACTAGAGCCCCTCAGAAATATCTTAGGTTTATAGGTTGCCCAAAATGAATCTGTGAGTTCATGAACAGTAAAACATCCAATTTGTGTGTCAGTGTGCAAAACCCAGAGCTGGTGACCACGACCCTGAAGAGGCTTTGCCACACAGGTTTGTCATTAACCCCAGCACGTACAGGAACAGGTCTGTGCCACGTTTATTTATGCACATTTGGGCACTCCTGCTGTAGAATTTTCAGGATTAGAGCAATTGCTCAGGTGTTGCCAGTGCAAAGCCTCCATGTGCACAGATGCCTGGTGACACACTCTGATGGTGGTGACATGTTCCACAACACAGAACAGCTTGCCAGCAAGCAAGGCTAGTGGAAAAAAGCCAAACCCACCTAAAATGTCTCCTCAGGTAAACGTGAGGTTTGACAGCAGGACAGAATTCTCTGTTCATAGGAAATGGGACCCGTTATCAGCAACATAAACTGAACTGTGCTTGTAAGCAGTGGTGTCCACCAGCAGCACATCAGGAGACACTCATTCTCACATTCCCTGGGGAAATCAGGAGGGATTTCCTGCAGTATTAACTGTTCCATGTTGCCAGCACTGGAGAACTAAATGGCCCAAGCACTGGGATAAAGCAGTGGAGAGTTGTTTGATCTCTGGGAACCCAGAGTAAGGTGTAGCAGCTGATGAAATCTTCCTGCTGTATGGGAAAGGACACACTCAACACCCTGGCCAAACAGGGCTCTGGGGAAGCTGGAACAGCCTCTCTAACAAACTGGATCCAGGCAGGGACAGGAGAACGAGAAGGTCGTCTGTTTTACTGGTTTTGAGAACTAAGCTCACAGATTACTTTTAAGAAAATTATCCAATGAAAAGGAATTTATAAAGCAAATGCCATAAGTCCAAGTTTTTCCACTGTGACACGATTGGGTTTTACCTTCACTGATAGCAAATAGGGAAAAATCATGGGAACACAGTGATTATAACACACTAAACTAACATGAAAACTTTAACAGCACTGAAGGCCACTAGACACAGCTGAAGCCTGGAACTCCTTCATACACCCTTACCAGCCTGCTCTGAACTTCTTGAAACCACTGGCAGGGGTCTGCACGATTGTGAGTAGATTAGACAGTTATACTGCTGCACAGAGAGAAAAAACAACCTCCTGCACTTGCTCAGTGGCTGTAACACAAGACCTTCAAGCCAGGACAGCCCTTCAAACATGCCAGAGTTCAATTTATCAATAGAAACACAAGACAGCAGCCGAACTAAAGGAGTTTTATAGAGCCCTGCTCCTGCCACAGCTGATGAGAACCAGGTTGAGGATGAACAATAATATGAAGGGTCCAGGCCTCCTTTCCCATATGAGCTGTGGAAGTAGAATGTTCATAAAAGCAGGGTTTATTTTTTAGAGAAATTATCTATTAAAGGACACAGGATTTTCCCAATTCATCTCATTCTAGAACTTCATCACAGGTAAATCTGCATAGTCTGTGTATAATGTTTTGTACACTGAAAAAGCTCAGTATAAAAATACTGCTCTCTCATTCTTTACCCATACTATGAGAAAAGCACAGTTTATTATAACAGGAAATAATACTTTATTATAAAATCTGCATTTAAACAAGTAACCAATTCATTGAATAACAGTTAATGGAAGTGCAAATTAACTTCATAAAATGACATCTGTTCTGTATTTAAATATATATATAATTTGTTTTCTCCCATTCTGGTGTGGTTCTACCCCCTCCTCCCCACACTGAAGTTTAAAAAGATTTATCATTGCTTGCATTATACTAAAAAGAGTGTACGAGCCTGCGTACAAGTTCAAGTTTTGCTCTGCAAACGAGACAAGTCTATGGTGAGATACTTCTTATCCTTCCTTATCTTTGCATCTCTGGTATCCACAGGACAAGAGGATATAGAACATATGTACACAGTGAAAATGTGGGCACGTCAAGCCACACATTTCAAGTTAGTTCATTGACTTGCACACATCGAAACTTAAACCATTTATCAACGAAGCATTGTGGTGTAACTTCCAGGCTTGCTTCAGCACCTTAAGGCATTAATGAGAGTCTCAATGGATAAGTCACTCTTGTTATCACCACGAGGATCATCTACACGCTTCTCATAACAGTCCAAGGCTCGTTCATCACGTGCAGCATCCGGCCTTGCTGAAGCTCCTATAGCACAGATAAGTCATGGCAGGACTTTGATTTTGCCTTGAAAGCCATCTTCTTGTTGTTCTTTGCCACAATTCTCCCGAGGAACCGCTTGGCCTTTTTGCCTATGCTCTCCCTCCTCTTGGTGTTGGCCATCCTCCTGGCATTGTCCTCCTTGCTGTCCTTGCGCAGCCGGATCTGCCGCACGATGCCTTCGAACAGGTCCTTCACGTTGTGGTGAAGAGCGGCTGAGGTCTCGATGAATTTGCAGTCAAACACCACAGCACAGGCCCGGCCCTCTGCAGGGCAAGAGAAAAGGCAGCGTGAGTGGAGATTGGACTTTTTCTTTTCATTATATACGGCAGAAAAACAAAACAAATACTGGTTTTAAGTACAGAAGGTGCCTTCAGTGCCAGCAATGAGCTTTACTATAGAGTAGAAAAGCCCCAAATGGTTCTCAGGGTTTTGCCCCCTTGCTCTTTGTTTTGTTGTGGTGTGGTCAGAAATCTCATTTGACCGATGGTACTGAATGTCAGACTGTGCCAGTATTGTGAAGAGTTAAGCTGAGACAGGAGAGGCACTTGGATGCACATTTGCTGTTTGATAAGGGACAGTGTGAGGTACAGAAAGAAATGGATTTTATTCTGGAAGTTGTTGAGTAATTCTGCACCTCTGCCTTGCTGTAACAAGTGAGTTTTCCACACTAACAGCAAATGAAGCTGATACAGGCCACAAGGTCAGGTCACTAACACGTCACTGGAGGGCATGAGGTTGCACACCACTGGATCTGACTGGGGCTGCACTCGAAATGCAAGATGCTCAGTGTTCCAGACACGAGCACAAAACCCTGGAACATTGCTGCAGCACAAGTTTCAATGGTCAACTGTGGTAAATAATGGCCAAGTTGTAAACCTGAGGAAAGGACGGATGTCAGAACTGGGGCAGGTCAAACATGCACTGCCACCAGCCTGAAAGAAGTGATAATCTCCTGAGGAACTCAAACCAATTCCCTAGGCTGGTATTAACAGAGGGAGCATGGCAAAACCACACAGCGAGAGATGGTTCATCATCATCCAGGCACCAATAATCCAGAGTAAACTAACGGAAAAACCTCACAAAATGTTCAGTTTTCACAGAATTAATCCTGTGGTGTTGGCAGTGGTTCCTGTGCTCTGGTTACCAAATGCAAGCTGGAACTAGCTGAGGAATTCTCACTGATCACAACGGGAGAACATCAGCAAAGAGAGTTGAGTTGTGAGAGCCTGGTCCCACCAGCTCAGCTCAGATGTGATGGAATCACTACCAGAAGAAGGGGGTGGTACAGGCTGTATGGGATCACCCTTTCCAAAGGCTGCCTGGGCTCTGTGATGTGGCAGCTCCTGTCCCTCTCAAAGCACAGCTCGGGCTGCCACATCATGAGCCTGGTGGCTGCTGCTGCACACAGAGCATACAACAAAACCCTTAAGATGCTACTGACCAAAACCAGGTCCTACACAAAGCAGGGTGCTAAAGCTGCAGCTCTGATGCATTTTTTTTCTCTCATACTGCAGTTCAGACATCTTCCCCCCCACCATCTCCACTGCTTTCCATGGTACCAGGTCCCTCAGCATGAACCAGCTGGCTGGGTTTCTCCAGTGTACTTCAGATCATACATTTCTCTACACCAAACCCAGACCATTTCTACTGGCCATTATCCTCCACATCTCTGCTACTACTTTAGACATTACTGTGCAAATTCATGGTGTCTCTTACCATCAACTGAGACTTCCCGGGACCTGACCAGGTCGCTTTTATTGCCCACAAGGATAATGGGAATGTCTTCTGTTTGCCTTGCTCTTCTTAACTGGATTCTTAGCTCAGAGGCCTTTTCAAAACTAACTTTGTCTGTCACTGAATACACAATAATATAGGCATCTCCCATTTTCATACAGTGGTTCTGGAGCCATTGGCTGTCATCCTAAAAAGAAGACAAGAAATAGATTTATTGCACTGAAAAAATCTATTCAACACTGAGTAATGATTTAATTAATGTGAGCTCCTTGTAGATATTTTTCTTAGTTTTATCATAAAGAGTCAGTAAAAGTAAGCTGTCCCAACAGTTTTAAAGATTTTGTTCTTTAAAATGCAACACTAGAGAAAATTCTCTTGTTTCCAGAAATGGTATCAGGTCTGCACTGATCAGATTGGGAATCTCTAATTTTACAGTACTTCTCTGGGCTGCTCATGTAAGCTGCTGATTATTCAAAGCATTAAGGGATTCTCACTCCAGCTCTATTCAGGTTTTTTAACTGGCTGCCTAGCTACAAGAAATTAATTGCAGGAGTGAACAAAAGGCAGTATGAACTCTAATTTTTTAATGTCACTTATCTGATCAAAGAAATCAGCATAGATGTTCCATTTCTACTTTTTTTTTTTTTTTTTTTTTTTTAAGGGAACCACGGACCAAGCCATAGAGGAAAAACAAAGGAAAAGCTGTTAAGTACCTGCTCCCATATATCAAACACCACGAGAGAAGCTTCTTCTCCATCAACTATAATTGATCTGTCGTACGTATTTCCTACGGGAAAAAAAAAAAAAGAAGATTTCAGAAAAAAAAAGAAGTTATTCTCCTGGGAGGTCTGGGAGGGGGTGGCCGTGGGGGCCGCCCGGGGAGGTGCCGCGGGTCCCTCACCGGCCTCGTCCGCGTCCGCTCCATCCTCCACGCCGCCGAAGATGCGCGCCAGGCTGGTCTTGCCCACGCCGTGCTCGCCCAGCAGGATCACCTTGTAGAGGCTGCTGTCGGAGTCGCTGCCCGAGGAGATGACGGAGTCGGAGGAGTCGGAGGCCCAGCTGTCGCGGTGCTCTCCGCCGGGGCTGTAGGAGGTGCAGCGCACCAAGCCCTGGGGCTCGGCGGCGCGCAGGTCGCGCTCGTCCACGGGCATGCTGCGGCGGTGCAGGGGCTGCGCGAACGGCGTGCTGCCCCGCCGCCTCTCCAGGCACCGCACCTTGTCTCCGCGGTTCAGGGTCATCGGGGAGCCGCGCTGTGCGGGGACACAGGGGCTGTGAGGAGCTGTGAGGAGCTGGCAGCACCCGCCGCTCCCGAGCGCCCCAGCCCCGCCGAGCCGAACCGAGCCGAGCGTCCCGCGGAGCAGCGCTTACCTCGGGGCGAGGGAAGGAGGGCAGCAGTGAGGGATTCCCCGCCGTTTACCGCCTGTGCCGCTGCCGGAGCTCCCTCGGCGAGTGCTGCCGCCACCGCTCCGCGCCCCTATTTATGAGCCGGTGCCGGTCCCTCCCGCCGTGACGCGCCGGGCGCTCCGCCAGCGGGGCCGTGGGCAGCGCCCGCCCCCGCCGCTCCTCGGCTGCGCTCCCGGCAGCTCCGGCAGCTCCCGGCATCTCCGCTCCGCTCCGCAGCCAGCGGCGGGGGCGGCGGGGACACCCGGCACGGGGAGAGCCCGGCACGGGGGAGAGCCCGGTCCGCCCCACTCCTCTGTCCACCGATTCTCGCCCGGGCAGCGAGTGCCGTGGGCAGGCGATGGACGGAGGAGTGGGTCGGTGGAAACAGCGCCAGACACAGCGAGCGAACGGCTGAGCTCTGGGGCTGCCGGGCTCGGCCCCACCGCCTGCTCCTTCTCCTGCCCCTGCTCCTTCTCCTGCCCCTGCCCCGCCGCGGTGCTTTTCCCCGCCGGGTGCGATGCAAACCACATCTGCTCCGTGTGTCGCTCGTTTCCACTCGCAGCGCTCATGGTGTGCACAGGTGGCTTTCCTCGGCTTGAGAGGATCTGTGTCACGATGCAGGAGGTTCAGCGTAGCCCTGGCATTTACAGAAGCGTTAGGGGAGACCTCACTGCAGCTCCAACTGCCTGGGCAGGGGCAGAGGAGGGGCAGGACTGAGCTCTGCTCTGGGGGGACCAGGGACAGCCCCCAGGGAATGGCTGGAGCTGTGTCAGGGCAGGCTCAGGGTGGATCTCAGGGAAAGGTTCTTCCCCCAGAGGGTGGTTGGCACTGAACAGGCTCCCCAGGGCAGTGGGCACAGCCCCAAGGCTGCCAGAGCTGCAGGAGGGTTTGGATGATGCTCTGGGGCACAGGGGGTGACTCTTGGGGATGGGGCTGTGCAGGGCCAGGAGTTGGACTGATGATCCTTGTGGGTCCCTTCCAACTCAGTCCCTTCCAATTCTGTGATTTGATTTACACTGTTTTCATCACTTGGTGCTTGTCTTACTCAGCGTGGGTTATGAGAGTGGGAGTGGGTTATAAGAACAGCACCGTGGTGGGGGTTGCACACACTCAAGGTTACCGGGGTGTCCACATGCAGTGTTAACGGTCTAAGAGGCCAACATAAAACATAAAGGTCAAATTCTTCTCTTGCTTTCACCTGAGCAGCAAAGTGAGGCAGTGAAAGCCTTATCTCGTAAGCGGCACAGTCATTCCCATGTGATCGGGCGAAGAAAGGACTCAGCAGATAACTATACTGGTCCCCTGAATGGCTCACCCCGCCGTCGTGTATACACTTGGTTGTTTACCTAGCAACCAAAACGTGTCAGACATTGTACGGCCAAAATAGCTCTGGCTCCTGCTCCCGAAAGATTACAGCCCGAGCAGAGCGGGAAAATCCCGGGGACTCTGGGCAGGGACAGTTGCCATCCAATGCGTGTAAGTTCAAGGGTTTCCAAATCAGCTGCAGAAACACGGCTAAAGAAGGCATGAGATAGGGAGGTGATGGGAATGAAGTTAGAGATGTAGGGAATAAAGTAAGGGAAAGGAAATTAAACCTGTGTGATTAAGCTAAGGAGTTTCTTCATTTCTTATGAGGCTAAGTGACTATTCTGTGATTTTCAGGAGCCAATTGTAATTCTCCAGCCCACACTCTTGGGGTGATTTTGGCCCCTTCACCCTGGTAACTGCAGCTGGGAGTGTAAATGTGGCAGTTAAAGATCACCAAGTGCTTGCAGCAAGTTCTCTCTACCTGTCTCACAAAACAGCAACCAAAATAGCCTTGTCAGTTTAAATAGTCAGAGCTTGGTGGCAAAAACGTGTGCGCTTCAGCTGACTGAACTGAATTATAAGCCTCTGGCTAGCATTTGGAATCATAGATTAAATAAATTGTTGTTAGCATTGCAAATACTCTGTAATTATTTACTTGGATAAACTGGAATCTGCCAAACCTTCTTGATAATTCTGAATTGATATGCAGGTAATTATGCAAATACACTTCCAGATGTGTCTCTCTTCAGTTAACTTTTTTAAAAATTTGAATTTTTCTGCTTAAAATTGTCACCTGAACTGTTCTCAGGAGGTTTTTATGTCTTTTGGGCCAGACTTTCTTGCATGCCTTTGCTGTGTGTGGGGGTCAGACTTTAGAAGCTGGCATATAAAGTTGGGGGTATTTTTAATTCTTTTCTGTGTGAAAGCAGGGAAATCTGAAAAGCAACAGATCCGACAAGACAGTGCCAATTCTGGCTGGAAACACACTAAAAATGGGAATTTCACTGACAGGACTTAAAGAAGCCATATTTTATTCCAGGCCTTGTGCTGATGAGAATGATGGATATTTTAAAGATAGACCCCTTGCTAGCCAAAAACTGTGGGGAAAGGCATATGTAAAAGTGCTACATAAAAACTTTGAGAGCAGAGTGTTTTGTCAGAAAAAGTGTCTGAAAATAAAATTGTACCCAGCAGAAATCAAACAGAAAATTTGGGACTCTGCGGCAAATACTTGGGGTTTTTCGCCAGCACCCAGACACAACTAGTGAGTTAATGCTTCTGGAATACCACCAGTGACAGGATATTACTCAGGACCTGGCACTGGGTGCTCTGAGAAAGTGAGATGGCCTTGGATCACGTCCCCAGGGCTTCACTGGTTCCTGGAGGGCCAAGCACAGGTGGCCCAGAGGGGCTGTGCCAGGGCAGCTGGGGCTGTCCCCACCCCCCAGGAGCTGTGCCTGGAAGCAGAGAGGGAGCAGATCACAGAGCTGCTTTGTCTCCTTTGATCTTAATAGGTCCAGCTATCTTGTGAAGTTGGAAGGAATTAACTGATAATTCAGGTTAATCACTTGAGACACACGACATGTATCTTCACATAGCATGTAATTCTGCTGATAATTACTGCTGTATCTTCATGTACATGTTACTGGGCACCTGCTGTTTTCAGTGGGGTGCACAGGCTTCAAATGCTGATCTTTTATCTTCTTTGAAGGATTTTAAGATTATCTCCTTTCTCACCTGCCCTCTGTTTCCACTTCTGTGTGACCATGCCCCTAACACATACCTGAGCTGTAATTTATTTCTGTTTAAAAGAGTTTTTCATGTCTTGCTTTACTACTCTTATTTATTACTCTTTCCCTTACTTCATGTGCTTTTCTCTCAAGATGCCTTTCTTTGTAGTTCACTGCTGTGATATATCCAGTTACTTTTTTTCTATCTCATTCCTTTTTTACTCTTTCTCTGCCTGTTTTCCCATTTTTTCCTCTAGCTTTTGAGAAAGTCAGAGTTCACTTCTAGTGCACTCTCTTGGCTTGAGTACCTTTCATCATCTGGAAAATGTCAAACATGAAGTTCAATCCTGTTTTTCCAGTTACATATTCCTGGGGTAATACAGCCTGTGCTTGGAGTCCCCTTATGCTGTATCAGGTGCAGAGAGCATTTCATGGCCCAAGTGACAAGCAGAGACTTTGCAGGGGGTGCAGTGATAACTAAGCATGTAAAACCTTACACCTAACCTCTGCATGTTCAGGTCAAAAAGCAGAATTTGAGGGGTTGAATTAACCATGTGATTCTACCTTGTGAGCGTTTGTTCAAGGTCAATTGCCATATTATAAATAGCATTTAAATTTCTTTACATCAAATTGATATTTTTACTGAATTCCTGGTTTTCCTTTTGCTCCTGTCTTTCCATGGAATTTTTCACATTTGATTAGGAATAACAGGAATATTTTGAATGGCACAAGGACTGGATTAGCAGCAGAGAGGTTTGGGAGTCAGCACTGTTCTCGTGTGGCTCTGTGCTGGAAGCCGTGGGCTTCTCCTCTCCTTGCTTTTCAGCTCATCTGCTCTGCCTCAAGGCTGATTAATCAGCCCTTGTGTGAAGTGATCACGTGAAGTCATTTCCATACAAACTGTAGAGATGCCCACGAGGGTCTGTTCTTGCCAAGTTACACGAAGCTTTACTCCTGCAGAAAGCCTGGCTACCTCCCAAATACCTGGACTGCAAAACAGAGAGCAGCATTTACCATTCTTTTGTTACAGAACTGGCAGACTCGGGCCAGTGGGAGAAGACACAGAGAAATATGAAATGTGTTGGGTTTTTAACCTGAGCAAGAGAGAGAGGGGCACAGTGACATGAAAAAAGTATTCTTTTTCCTTATCCTACAAGAAGTAGGATATAGTGCAGATGTGGCATCAAATTTTCCTCACCATCACCCTTAAAACCACAGATTAGTGTGGGCTGAACAGACCTGGGCTGGCTGGTTCAGGCTGTGGGCTCTGTACCACACATCTTAGACCTTTTCACGTGAGGCATCTGGAACATTGCAATCTTGCAGCTAATGTATAACAGGGCAAGAGGCAACAGCTTGGACTGTCCAAGTCACCAGCAGTGCTGGAGCTTTCAGCCTTAGCACAAATTTCTCTGTCAGAAAACTGATAAATGTCCTCTTTGGACAATGCCAAGGGAAGGCAGCACATCCCTTCAGCCAAGGAGCTTTCTATCATAATTACTCTTGCATTTAAGGGCAGGTAATATTTTTGATTGAGTAGTAATAGCCATGAATTGGGGCTGCAAATAACAGTGTGAGAAATATGAGCTTTGGAGTCAATAGATATGGCTTAGAAAGCTCAGAGAGCCAAGGGGGACACACGAGCATAAACCCAGCTAAATCCATTGTTATAGCTATGAAATTCATCACAAGCTGGTTCCTCTCATGGCTTGCTGTGCTTCCTCTCAGCTCCAGACCAGAAATTCTAGAGGTCACTGATTGGCACTGAAACAAAATTTAGACCTGTTTGCATTTCTGAGGTAGGAAATGATAGAATAATTATGCTTGTGACATAAACCAAAGTGAAACGCTTGCAAAAAATAACTTGGTATAAGAATAACTGGAAAGGTAGTTCATCTCTCAGCTCCTCTGAATTTCTCACTGCTTTGAGTAAGCTAAAAAACTTCCACTACTGGATGAGCTCATGACCAGTGGAACCAGGTGAATCATTGCTCCGAAAAAAAGGAGCTGCACAAGGGGCAGATCCAGTTTCATTTTCACTTGGGGAGTTCCTCTGCTTCTTTTTCACAGAGTGCAACACATTGTTAGTAAACTACTAATAAATATTGGGATATCCTGGAGAAAAGCAGTCTGTCTTAGGCTAACTTTAAATTTCCACTAAATATGAGTTTTTCAGATTCAAGTTTACTTCCTACCAGCATGGTGACTGCTGTGCTGCAGTCAGAGCTTGGATACCTCCTTGGGCAGGCTCATTAGCACGCACTGTGTGTGGTCAGCTGTTTGCTCCTATTGCATTTCAAGTTTGGAGTAAATTCAGAACATGACCTAAGATATTTCCATAATTATTTTCCTTTTATCACCCCTAATTCCTCTGTTTCAGGATCAAACCTGCCATAGCCAACGTCACCCATCCATGAGTGGAATGTTAAATATCCTGTTACAATTCCTGAGGGATGTATACTACTCAGTGGGGATTTCAGAAGCCCCTTACAAGAAATATCTGGAAGTCAGAGACCATGAAATGGTTTCTGAACTTACAGACAGTTGGCTTAAGGAGTGGGCAGATGTAAATGACTGTCTGTCTGTCTTGCTAAGAAGTCCACAGTGGTAATGCAGCAAATTGGGAATGTCAGATTTATGGTTTACCAGCAATAGCTCTTGGCAAGAGGAATGACTCTATTTACAATAACAAATTAAAGGGGCTGTCCTGGGTCAGACTCAGCTTACAGCCACTTTCCAGCAGCTGTCAGAGGCAGATATCTAAAGAGGAATGGACAATAAGAACCTGATAAACACAATTAAAACTCCCCATACACAACCACCAAGCTAAACCTTTTGTTCACAGGCCCTTGATGTGGGTTTTTTTCTGCATATTTTTCTGATTGTTTTTCAACCCATGTAAGTGTTTGATATTCTGCAACCCCCCCATTTACTGTATGGTAAAGCAGGGAATAAGATTTTCCTCGTGGTTCTTCATAACTGTGGTGCTTTTACAGCTTTGTGCAGTGATTCTCTCTCCTGGCTGAGGAACCCCGAGTGTTCACTCACTCCATGTATAAACATGACCCCTACTTGCCCTTCTTTGTTAGAAACACAGATTATTCAAACTCCGTGTTCCCATGGAATTCCACAGTGGACAGTGATGCTTTCTGCTTTCTTTGTTAATCCTGAGACTTCCTAGCATGTGTTTACCCCGTCAGCTGAGCACTGAGTAAGATTTTCTCTTTTATTGAGGATCTGAGCATTTGAAAGGCAGGAAATTGGGCAGAAAACAGCCTAAAGCCCCTCGTGCTAACCCACAGAACCCATTTTTCCACATGCCTGCAGGACAAAGTCTTCAGAAGTTGCCTGGTAGCAGCTCTGAAAATCTGGGTAAGGTCACCATATTGTAGATGTTTCCATGAATATGACAGCTGAACAAGGAAAAGTCTCCTTGGGTTGAAAACCCAGGACAGGAATGGACCTTGTGGTCCTGTGAGGAAACGACCAACAGGCTGCCAGCACCCAGAGCCACGTGGATCCATCACCGAGGGGAGGGCACGGGGCAGAAACACAGTTTAAAATGTTTATGGCAATAAAAATGAAACTTTAACTGTGCTGCCCTCTTCTGTGTACTAGATAAGAAAAAAAAGACTAGCAATGTTCAATCTCTCTTTTCTTATACAGGTGGTTTCAGTTCTGTGTCCAAACACAGTCACTGCACCCACATCAGACTCCTGCTGGGGACCAAAATCAAACACGGCTGCCCTTTGGCTTTAGGTGATAAAGCCTGTTCTTGGTTCCCTTGTGGGGAAAATTCCATTTTCCTTTCATATCAATGAATGAAAGCTTGAAACTGGGACAAAAACTCACAGTCACGGGGGAGATTTATGAATTTAAATTGGAAAAGCTTTGCTCTTCTTTATAAGCCAGTGCAGAATTTATGGTGTCTCTTCCTGTGGTGAGTGATGTCATGGAATCATTCATGTGAAGTGTGTGGGAATTTGGATGTGAGAGATGTTATCATCTGTTCCAGGAAAAGCTCAGAGTTTTCCAGCTGGAACGTGCTGAGTTTGGCAAATTCCACACTTGCATCATAGCAGTAATGGGAATCTCTGCTTCTTTTAAATGTCTCGTTGCTGCTTTTCCTCTGCTTCTATACAAGATATTCTGGTGAGAACCTTCAGAATCTTTATTGTAGAGTTGAGAGAATTGAAAGAACCTCTCTTATTTTCACTTTAAACTGTCAAAGTTCTTTCTTTCTGTTTTTTTCTTGAGAAAGATTATAATAATAATTATGATAATCATAATATGCTTCAGTATCTACCACTTTCTCTCAAAAAATCTGAAATGGTCAGTATTTAGGCTCATGATAAAACACAGAGGGCAAGCACAAGCATAGACAGGTAGCAGTATGGTATGAAGTGTGTATCTTATATAAAGAGCTTTACAGCCAGTAGACTTGGAAAATGGTATTTTGTGAAACAAATGCAGATCTTAATTTAAAAGCCAGCCCTAACTAGATAAATCTGAATCAAAACTCCAGTGGAAAAAGTCTCAGTCCTAAAGATAGAACTGCAAAATCATGATGCACCTCAAGGACATCCTACACCCAAACCAGTTACAGTGCAGCAGGCAAGAAATAACTTTATCACTCTGTTCATCTTACTCTGCCTTCAGGCAACTTCCCCACATCTGGTGAGCACCAGCATCTGAAGCACCACAATCTTTGGTGAGGCAATGCCATCCTGAGCTGCTCCTCACCTTGGGGGAGTGCCAGGGAGTGATTGCTCAGCTCTCAATCTCTGTGTGTCTCCTGCATGAGGAGTCTTCTGTCAGAGTTTTCTTTGACAGGCACATTACAGTGTGAACCTTTGGGCTCCAGGCATTTGGAGTGAGCTTTCTTTGTTTTCCAAGTCATCAAAAGCTATTTATATTCACTGAAAGACTCGGTGATCATCCCATTCTCTGGTGCCAATGAAATTCAGCATATTGGTTGCTTTTTCGTGGCATTTTTCCCCATTACAGTTTTGGAAATGAGATCAGAATCAGGCCTTGACAGTCTTTTCCCTTCTCTACACTTACTAACAGCAGTAATGAACATGAACCAGGTAAACATTTCCTTGGCATCAGACTCTGGAATTAAAATCATCAAGTCTGTGATTTCACTGCCTGCTCATGCCCCCAGGGCTGTGAGGTGAAATGGTCTTTATTCAACAATTAATGTCAAAAAGAATATGACGAATACAGTAAATTGCTTTTCTGTAAAGGCTCTTTCTTTCACACTCATCCCTCTCTTTTATAACCTTTCCCGAAGCAAAGGTAATAAATTTGCATCACTCCTCTGTTCCAGCACACCAGCTCCACCAGAATCACTCAGATGAATCTACAGCCTTCTAAGGTAACAGCAGCATGTAGCTAGGCAACAAAAAATAATATAGTATTTTTCAGGAAGGAGGACTTTTCTAGATGATCTCATACAGATGCAGTGCTTTTTGCCATATAAGAAGAAAACAGCTCATTGGAGAAATGAGTCTGTCACCCTGGCACCGCCAAGTCATGTTGATGTATGGGCTTCCCCTGATTAGCTGTGACAGAAAATAACACTGCATTGTATTCTGCTCCTAATTATTTCTCTATAGCTAGTACCTATTTGTAAGGTTTTTTACAAAGACTAAAACCCACAAACGATTTTATGGCAGATTTCATTAACCTTAATCCTGATTAAAATGGAATGCTTTGATAATTACGAAGTCAGCTGAAATAAATTGTGTCTCGGTCCAGCTGAGACTGTGTCAGCTTTACAGAAAAGATTCTATGAATGGAAAAGACATCGCATTTTATGTACAGTCCATCACTATATGTAAGGACAGAGCTCATGTGGATGGTGTTTTATGCCTGTGGAGGGATTCAGACAGGTGCAGGTGGACAAACTGCTGTGATCTAGCAAGGACAGCACGGGCATCAGTGCCTTGGAGCCCGGGATGAAGGTGATGAGCCTGGTGAACAGAGGATGACAGAGGTGCCAGGCCACATTCTGGGCTGTCCCGGAATCCCAGAATCCCAGAACATGCTGACTTGGGAGGGACCCCCAAGGATCATCGAGTCCAACTCAGCCCTGCACAGGACCATCCCCAAGGATCACGCCATGTGCCCGGGAGTATCAGGGGGCTTTCCCCGCCTGGAGAGGCCGCGGGAGCTCTGGGATGCTGGTGCAGTCAGCTGCCCTCGCTCCTCACGCGGTTTGCGCTCGGGCAGCGCTGCCCCGAGCGGGATCGCAGCTCCATCTGCCGGGTGCTGCTGTCGGCCCCGAGCCACGCCGGGATCCCCGCGCTCGGATCCGTGCCCGCTTCCCACGTCTCCCATCGCCCCGCTGTACCTCTCGCTCATTTACAGCTGTCTGTGGGTGCAAAACCACGCTGAACTTACAGAGCTCTCCAGCTGTTGGCCAGCCCGGGCAGCCTGGGCTGGCAGGAGACCCGCGGGCACCGGGCACAGCACCCGCCCTGGAGCCCCCGGGGTGCCCGTGCTTCAGGCACAGCATACGCTGAGCTGAAGGGACCCACGAGGATCATCGGGCCCACCTCCCGGTGGAGGATCACCGGGTCCATCTCCTGCTGGAGGATCACCGGGTCCACCTCCCGGTGGAGGATCACCGGGTCCATCTCCTGCTGGAGAATCACCTGGTCCATCTCCTGCTGGAGGATCACCGGGCTCACCTCCCGGCCCTGCACGGGACCATCCCCAAGGTCACACCACGCGCTCTGCATTGCAGCTCCTGTGGCAGGTGTTTTTTCTGGTACAGACCCGACTGCAGCTAATCAGAGACATTACATCACAGTCTTGGCAGCTCCGTGCACGTATTTCCTCTCTTTGGCATCTCGCTTTATTTGTGTATTCCAGAGCCTGCTCCGTGGGATGGCTTTCATTCTTCCCAGCTGGACCAAGGCACGACTCAAGACACGTTGTCTCTCTCAGCTTGCCATCCTTCGTGCCAAGCAGGGATTGCCCAATTAGGCGTGAAAGCCAGATAAAATACACAATTCTTTTGCAGTCAGTGAAAGATTCAAGCTGCTTCCGTGAGGATGAAGTCTGGATCACAGGAAGGTGTACCTGAGGAAGGCACACCGGCCTCGTAACACAGTAAAGGTCCCGTGGTTTTAAGGATTAGTGGAACATGCTGCGAGTGCTAAATCAGTAGGGTACATTACCTGATGTGTAAACAATTTGCATCTAAGCTATAGTGTTGATCTATTCAGCCATAAAATGCAGAAAACCATTTAATTATATGACCTGGTAACTGCACAAATCCATCTCCTGTGGAGTCAAGTGCTTAGACTACAGGTGAGCTGAACTCCACGCACTGGAACAACATTTGCATTTAACATTAGGCAGATATGATGGAGATTAAAGCTGATACAATGTTTGCTTTTTGTTTGATGAAATAAATGCACTCTCTTGTTTTACTGGGAATGGCCCAATATTGCCCTTACCAACAGAAATAAATGTGGCAAGGCTTCATCACTTCCATGCTAAAAATATGATCCAGAATAATCCTCAATTAAAGCTCTAAATTTGCAGGATTAGACCCAGGATGGTTAGTGAGGAGGAGAAGAAATTGTTTAAATAATAGCTCCTGTTTCAGGCTCCTAGTTAAGGTTTTCATTAGTAAGAATCATTAATAAATTAGAATTTGACAGGCTTTTTACACTATTGACTTAGATTTCAAAAAACCCAGAGTGTAAGTGAATTGTTATGAAAATAAGTCAGTACCAATTTGGAGAGAAACAATTTATTTGACTCATTCCTAATTGTTATTTTCTGTCTACCTAAAATGCATTTTTTTTTTAAGTTGGCTGCAGTGTTAGTCAAACTATTTTCTGATTTTCAGTAATAAAACTAGTTTTGCTACATTAAAACTGTTAGGGGAAAAAATTGGAATCCATTGGCATTTATTTTCTCTGCAAGCATTTTAGACTACATGGATGATTTATTTGTCACTCCACAGGGGAAATAAAAAGCATTTCTGCACAGATACCTTCATAATCCCTGGACAGAGCATGTGCCAGCTCTCCCATCAGCCAAGCAGAGAAATCAAGCTGCCAGGCATCCTGGAGTCCAGCAAGCTCCTGACGGCCTCCTGAGGTTATTTTGGTCAAAGCCACGTGTGGCACATCTGATGGGAAGCCAGGTGGAACTAATTTGGGTAGATTTGGAAAACAAAGCGTTATGATAAACCATCCTCCCGAAGTTCCATCCCAATAACGGGCAGGCTGAGGTCCAGCAGATTTGGCAGTGGTGAGACTGGCCAGTCTCCTGGGTGCTTCTGCTTGGCTCAGCTGACACAGCTGCTGCCCAGCCCTCTGGCCACTGCACTGGGATGTAGGCACAGGGCATCTCCCTTGGCCAACTCAAAGCACTGGGTTTATGTTGATATTTGTTCTCCTGAGCCTCCCATCTCCTGCTGTTTGTGACTCACCTGCAGTGGCACAGCAAAGGCTTTCTCGTTACCTGCAGCAGCACCAGGGCACTGAGGGGATCCAGAACAGCCCAGCAAGGGAGGGCAGAGGGGACCAGGCTGTGGCCATGCCTGGGCTACAGGTCCCACGTGGGCATCTCCACTCCAGGCTGCCAAATTGTAGGGAACAAGGGAAGCAGGGGCATGGGAGGTATCCAGCAATGCCAGCTCATTTGTTTCCCCTGCAGTCTGAAGGCAAAGCTGCCAGCAGGGTAGGAGCTCCATGTTGGCACAGACTGAGACCTGGAGCTGTGCCAGGGCAGGCTCAGGGTGGATCTCAGGGAAAGGTTCTTCCCCCAGAGGGTGGTTGGCACTGAACAGGCTCCCCAGGGCAGTGGGCACAGCCCCAAGGCTGCCAGAGCTGCAGGAGGGTTGGGATGATGCTCTGGGGCACAGGGGGTGACTCCTGGGGATGGGGCCTGTGCAGGGCCAGGGTTTGGACTGGGTGATCCTGGTGGGTCCCTTCCAGCCCAGCCCATTCTGTGATCCTGTGACAGTGGCAGCAAAGGGTGGTGTTGCACATTCCTGCCATTTCATTCTCTTCCTATGTCTTCCCAAAGGTTTCAGGCAGCAGGATTCCTGATTCCCATGTTATATTTGTTCCACAGGCTTGCTGGAAACGAACTTCTGCCCTGTTCTCTCCCTGCAGTCCTGCTCTGAGATCTGAGCTATGGCTGGACCCAGAGCCTGCTTCAGCTTCTGTTGCAAAGAGGAGAGCCCTGTTGTCTCAAGGGTGTGAGCGTGTAACAAACCCAGTGAGACACCTGCAAGGGACCCTGAGGAGTGGGCAGAATGAAGCTGAGAGAGCAGAGTTCCATCCATCCATCCAACCAACCAGGATGTACTTATCACTGCAGACAGTGCTGCTCCTTTGATCCACAGAGGAACATTAAGGAATGGAGATAACCTGGGGCAGGATGCAAAAGCCCCTTACAGGTGGGACATAAAAGAAAAAATGTATGAATTCATAATAAGAAATATGTGAGGTCACAGAGTGAGATGCCACGTCTTCAGCAACACTGAAGCATGTTGGACAAAATGAGGATTCTCTGCTATTTGTATGTTTTGTAAATGTTCTTTATTTTTAGCATTTTGGGGAATGAAAAGTTTTACGTACTTTCTATTAAATGTTGCTGGCAAATGGCTGTGAGATGCAGCAGCAGACCTTCCCTGGTTTGGTTCTCTGTGCTCATACTTACCTTTCCACAGCACCACTGGAAAGATTTTGCTATAAACTTTTCTTCTGCTTAGGGAAAAAAGTTGGCTCTGCCACTTCTTCAGTCTGTATTTATGCCAAACAGTGCATTTTGTAAAGGAAGGGAAAGGGGTCTTGTTCTCTGCTTGACAGGCTAAAGGGAAGTGCTTTAACAGCTATAAAAAAAGGCATTGTAAAACAGGTAGTTTATAAATGAGGGCTCCAGAGGGAGATCTTTACCAAAGCACTTCATTGAGGTAGACTCCTCACTCCTCAGCAGGGCCAGAGTCCTGAACTGACGTTGCTAACAGTGCCCAGAGTGTGGCACACACTGCTCTCCCCAGGGGCACAAACAGTGTGGAGGATCTTCCACGGACAGCTCAGTTGTGTCTTTGGATACAAAGCTGCTGAGCTGCTTCTGGGCCATGCGTGGAAGTGTGGGATTGACAGTGCTGAGAAGCTGCAGGTTGCTGATAGCAGGCAGCAAGGACAGTGTGGGAGCAGGGGGTAATGCTGCTCTCTCCCAGGATTAGGATGGACCTGAGCAGGGTGAGGGCTGGAGGTGCAGGAGCTGTGTTTGTCTGGGCTCCAACACATCCCAGGCAGGTTTGCTGCCCCAGGGAGCCCCTGTGCCAGACTGGGAGCAGGGAATGCCATCCAGCCACCCCTGAGCACAGGAAGGTGCAGCAGATGTCTGCTTCTGGCATTTTTCCTGGATGAATGAGGCTGCTTGTATTCAACACAGCTGCTCCAAGGGTTGTAGTTTCTCATGGAATGGGTCCTATTACAAAGCATTCCAGAGACTAAATTTAGGGGTGGCTTTTTGGACAAATAAGAGTCTGAAGAGGAATATTTGTGACAAGTTAATGTTTTCTTCTCCCACTTTACCTCCATCCAGCAGGAGTCAGATAGTGATGATTAAAATCAGGCTGGAAGATTTTTTAGACCTGGTGGCAAGTGCAGAGCTGAGGGAGCCTGGACAGGAGAACCTGGGATCTGCAGCAAAGTTAACTGTGGTTTGTTGTTTCCATCATAAATGTAACATCCACATCACTTCAACAAACATGCCAGTTCTCAAGTAATCCAATTCTATGCTCTAAATAACAGAAGTCAGACCTTTTCTTTGATATCCCACAACAGATTCCCCTTATTGGAAAGCCATCCCCAACTATAAATATATCCCCACCGTAAATTTAAACCATCAAACACAAACTGTTGCTTCTCTGAAAAGGTAAAAGGTATAAAGTGCACCCCCACTTTATATATAGGGTTGGACAATGTGCTTGATGAGGCAAGTGCCAAGATCCCAATAAATTACTTAACACCAGTATTATACAGAAAGCCAAGCAGAGATCTTTAACAAAGCCTAATTTACCGATTCCTTCCCAATTTGGAGTGCAGGTTGAAGCAATCTGTAGGCAGCGTAGTCATCCTTCTGTTTTCCCCCGGCACATACTTGCATTCCTTTCTACCCCAAAATCTGGGCAGGCAAAATTCATTTTCTATTCAAAAAGCCACCAAAAACCAGCAAACAAAAGGAAAGCACCCAAGTGTGGTGCCCAGGAGCTGCCTGCCTGCATTCCCACAGCTGAAGCGTCAGTTGTGGTGCAAATGTTGGCAATGTCAGAACTAATCAGTCCAGGGATTCACCACGAGAGGCAGAGAGGAAAGCTGGGTCGTTCTGCTCCTTGCCCAATATTAATGTTACATAAACATTGGCCTTATTTACAGCTTCATTCATGCAGCCCAGCAAGGGCTGGCCATTCAGAGGATGCTCAGCCAAGGCAAGAGAGCACAATCTACTTTTTAGGAAGTCTGTTACTTATTCTCCAGATAACTGATGATGGTGAAGGTAACATTGTACGTGTGCAGGCACCAAAATACCTGACAGGATTTAACAGGCTGTTATTTTTCCACGTTGTCCATGACTAGAGACACCTTTTTAAAAGTTCAAATTAATTCTTGATGAATTTTTCTCTTGTCAAAGACAACAGTTTAGTGAATGCCACACTTCCCAAACCAGAAGCCAGGTTTTAGTATTAAATAGTATATAATATAGGCCAGGTTTTAGTATTAAATCTCAATATATTTAAAGCAAAACTTGTCACGCTGTCAAACACAGCACAGGGTTGCTGGGCTGTTCATACTGAAAACTATGAATAACTCCTATATTGTGGCAGGTGCATTAAAAAAAAGCCCCTCCCTCAAAGATACTGAATTTTCTACCCCAAGTAAGTAGTAATTAAAAATAAACCATGTTTTATAAAGAGCACTCTGTATTTGGTTAATCCGAGGTAATGTAATTTTTAGGCCAGGCACACAACTTAGAAGTGTTTACACATTCTGCTAAAATGTGCTACAACTTTGCAGACACCAACTTGTACAGCTTTTGATGTCTGAAGCTAAAATTGTATTAGCAGCCTAAAACAGTCACGTGAATGTAAAGATTTTAACTGCAAATTATCTTGGTGTACTTGTGAAGTCCAGTGTACAAGATCCACTTCTAAAATGCAGTTTATAACTAATGCTGGGTAGTGAGAAACCAGTTAAAAACAAGTGGAAATAAGTATTTTAAAAGAAAAATCCTACCTATGCAATGACTCATACAATTAAAAAGCCAATTTTCATTATAATTTTGTAGCTGCCTGTATGCTAATTCCCACAATTTATTTTTTGCAAGAGTAAAGAAACATTTCCTCAAGAAAATCCAAGTGATTTTATTTTGCTCATAGCTACATGTATAGTGTAACACCATCACTTAAATACAAAATTACTTTAACAGAGCAGAATGCCAGTGATTTCCTCACCAGGCAATTATGACCGAGCAGACAAACACTGATTCACCACTTCCAGGAGGTGAGAGTTCTCCAGAGCAGCTGCCACACGCTCTTTATCGGCGAGCTGTTTATTAACTGTGCAGAGAAAGGAGAGGAGACAAGAGAGCGGTGAGGACAGCGGTGCACAGTGCCTTTGTGAAAGCATCCTACGTGGAGACAGATAATGACAGTTGCCATGGTACCCCAGGCAGTGCTGCAGATGCCGAGCACACCCCAGAGCTGCAGCTGAAAGGCAGAGCTCCTGTGTCATCAGTGAAAGCAGCCAGCTGCCCGTGATTCAGCAGCAGGGAGCTGCTGTGGGCGTGGGACACAGGAAATCCCCCCAGCTCTCCTCCTGCATTTCCCAGGAAAATCAATGACTGCTGAGAGCACAGGTTGCCTGAGGAGATGCTCAAAGGATGGTGCAGAACAATCTCTGACATGACACGTTCCTGTTCTGGAACATCTGACGCACACAAAGTCCCAGGTACCGAACAGATGCTCTGCAGGAGTGGGAATCTCTCAAGACTAAAATACACAAAGAAGAGCACCCAAGAGAGCACTGAAGTCTTACCTGCATGCTCAGAGACATGTGTTCCTGGTGTTATATGAACATCCAGCTTCACAGGCACCACAAAAGAGAAAGGGGATGAGTTAACAAAACATGGGAAGTTCAAGCTACTGAATAAAAATTAGACAGTAACAAAAAGAGAGGGAAATGGACATTCTTGCCAAGAGCAGTTATTATATATAACAGAATAAAATAGAAGTCTAAAATCACAGCATATTCTGCATTCCATCTGCTAAAGCCTGCTTCAGACAAGGGTGGGGCACCAACCTCTCCTTCTCCTGGGCCATAGAGCACTGCAGGTAATTTCCCTCCAAAACCCCAAGACATGACTGTCACAGAACCATAACTGCACTGATATTTCAGCCCACTGCCCCTCTGTTCCTGGAGTCTCCCTCATGCACAAAATGAAAAACGCTCTAGTTATTTTCACTATAAAGTTGAGGGGTTGCCCATTTTTTTTTTTTTTTTCCTTTTTCTAAACACAATACCCCTGTTTTGCCTCCCAGAGTGATGTGGTCACTCACCTTGAACCTCTCAGGCAGAGACCTAAGCAGTTTGACCTTTATGGAGAGGCCGATGAGGGTGGCCATGCTGCAGTGTGGGATGGTGGGGGTGAACTCCACCGACACCGTGCTCTCAGCATCGTTCACCTGGGCAAAAACCAACACCAGCTGGGGGCAAAACCTGCTGATTTCACCCCAAACCAGCCCGAGGCCTTTCATGTGACGTGCAACGTGGTGCTGCACTGTTCACTGACATTTTAAAATACCATTGAATACATACATATAAATATATAAATATATTAATTATAACTATATGTTATCTATAATAAAGTATAATAATATATGGCTATAATATATCGTTATATAAAATAAATACTACTTAATTAGTTAAAATACTATTATTAATTTTAAGCACTATGCAGTAGACCGTTATGATAAGCATATTTCAAGGATAGAAGAAGTAACTAGTTAGCTGAGGCCGCTTTGCCCCCCAGCACAGCCCAGCACAGCGAGCACATCTCGGCGGGATCTCACTTTCACTCGCACTTGCTCCACGACGTTGAGCTCTTCCAGGGTGAGGGGGTGCTCGGGGTCATTGATGGAGCGGATGAGATGTGCGGGTTAAGGAAAGTGCCGCGGCCCTGCCCTGCCCCGCCCCGGCCCTGCCCTGCCCTGCCCGGCCCAGGATATCGAAGATCTCGCGGTCGTCGATGGCGTCGGGCAGCTCCTCGTCCTCGTCGCGGGCGGTGACGGGCCGCTCCCCGGAGCGCCGGTAGATCAGCGGGTTCGCGTTCTCCAGCGGCGCCGGGCCCGGGCCCACCATGGCGGCGGCGGCGGAACCGCCCGGACCGCGATCGGCAGCGCACCGGGAACGGGCGGGGCTGCCCGGCCGGGGAGCCTCCCGAGGGCGGGAGCGGGGCTGTCCCTGTTCCCGGGTACCTCCCTCCCGAGGGCGGGGAGCGGGGCTGTCCCTGTTTCCCGGGTACCTCCCTCCCGAGGGCGGGGAGCGGGGCTGTCCCTGTTCCCGGGTACCTCCCTCCTGAGGGCGGGGAGTGGGGTTATCCCTGTTCCCGTGTACTGCGTTCTGAGGGCGGGGAGCGGGACTGTCCCGATTCCCCGGGAGCTCCCTGAGGGCGGGAGTGGGGCTGTCCCGGTTCCCCGCGTGGTGGAACCTGCTGAAGGCGGCAGCGGGGATATCTCGTTCATCCAGGAGAATCCTGAGAGCGGGTCCCGGTCCCGGTCCCGGTCCCCCGTGCTGGCGGTGCCTCAGCGGGCAGGCAGCGGGGCTGGTCCCGGCTCGGCCCAGCGCCGGAGCGATGGAGGCGGCGCCGTGGCCGTGAGGGCTGAGCCCGCTGCCGCCGGGGATGCCTCGGTTAAAGTTATTTATCTCACCTCTTCGTTACTTTCAAGAGTCGGACTGTATCTAAAAAAAACGGGCAAACTTAAACTGGAGGGGTAGAATGAAGCGATTACATACTTCGCATTGATACACCCCTTTATAATGGGGTTAAAACAAGAATTAACTGTTTGGGGTTTTTATCATTTTCTAGTTATTTGTAATCTGTAATCCTGTTCATTTGGGGTTTTGGTGGGTTTTTTGAGTCGTGTGTGTGTGTGTGTGTGGGTTTCGGTTTTTAAGGGGATTTCGTGTGCGTGTTTGGAGCGGGTTTAGCTGGGTTTTGTTATGGGAGGGGTTGTTAGGTTTTGTTGTTTGGGGTTTTTGTTGTTTGTTTTGAGGTGGTTTTGTTTGTTGTTTTGTGGGGGTTTTTTGTTCGGTTTTTTTTTGTTTTGGTTTGGGTTTTTTTTGTAGAGTCTTTGTTTGTTTACGGGGTTTTATAAAGGCGTTTAACTGTTGACAGCGCTGGAAGCTGTTCAGCCCTCCCCCGTTTTCTTTGCCCGTAGCCCTGGCAGCAGATTAACTCCGGTCGGCTCCCTGGTTGTTCCCGGGCGGCGCGGGGCCCTTGCCGGGATCAGGAAACGCTGAGCTGCGCTGCTCCAGGGGCTGTGTCAGCATGCTGGGAGTGTTCCCGGTCACGGGAATTGGGCTGCGCTCCCTGCCCGCAGTGCCCTCGGCCCGGACCTTTGTACCTGCTCTGCCGCATAAAACCAGCGAGTCAGCGGCAGTCCAACGGGGCATGAAGAATGGCTCCTCAAAGGGGGATTGCGCTGCTTTGCTCCCTGTTCTGTAGTGTTGCGTTCCTCTGGTGTGGAGCAGCAGGTGAGATGCTGTAGTTACTGCTGTTGAGAAAGTGGATTCTCAAAGTGTGATTTTTCAAAGGCAGTAAATCTCTTCTGCTTTGGTAACAATCTGCAAAAGTATCTTAGTGATGCAAAGGCTTTGTGAGGTGAAGCTATTTCTGAGATGATTTTATGAAAAGAAAGCTTTCATCTTCTCTAAAAGGCTGAAAGCAAAAACGTTTCAGAATTATCTAAAGTAAATATTGTTAAGATTTTGTTGAATGATAAATTTAGGAAATGTTAATGGTTTTGCTGTTAGCTCTGAAATTTGCTTTTCAGCTTTATGCACTGAAATAGTTAATAAAGGCAAAGATAAATAATTTGCTAATCAAATTATCTTTGCAATGTTAGTGTTAGTGGTTAGTTTGAATTACAAATGTCAAACCACAATGTTATGTTACTATGGAAAGCTATATCTTACTATGTTAAACAAGTTCTGAATGTAAGCTTTAAATGTGCCTATAAAGATAAGGATAAAAGGGGCGTAGCCGAGCGGCACAGCCCCCGGCACAGCCTGTCACAGCCGAGCCAGGAGCGGCGGAGCAGCCGTGGCAGCAAGCTGCCCGAGGGAGGAGCCGGCCCGAGGGAGGAGCCACTCGCCCCGTTCCGAGAGCAGCCGCTGCCATCTGAGGACCACCTCCATCTGGGACCTGCCACCCGGCATCCAGGCGCCGCCTAAAGGGGAGGGAATAGCGGCACATATAAAAGATCATGGCACGTTTTTGGCGGGAAGACCGTTGGCGGAACAGGAGTTTCCCCGGGTCTTCCAGCGCGCTGTTTTGCTTATTTGCCTTCAATAAATTTCTACAATATATTTAAAAGAAAAAATTTATATCTGGTCATTTGACTATAACATGCACAGTGACCAAACTCTGTCCTACCTAGTCCCAGGTGTCGCTGGCAGAGCAGATATGGGAGGGTTTGACAGGGCGTGTCTGTCATTGCACAGAAGCAAAATGAAAACTGAACACAACTGAAAGGAATAAGCTGAAATTTTCTAAATTAAACAGTTAAAATACCTAATTGAAAAGTCTGTCTGATAATTATAAAGATGCTTTTTTTTTTTTTTTTTTTTTTTTTTACATCTTATGTGTTTCTTAGGACAGAGTGGTGCTGAGCCAGAGGTGACTCTTGAGCTTGGACGGCTCAAAGGGAAGCAAACAAATGTGAAGGGAACAGACAAACTTGTAAATGCATTCCTTGGAATTCCTTTTGCAAAAGCCCCCGTTGGATCCTTGAGGTTTTCCCCACCTGAACCACCTGAGCCCTGGAATGATGTGAGAGATGCCACCTCTTACCCACCCCTGTGAGAGCTGTTCAGATCCTTTGTATGCAGGCCCTGCTCGTGTGGCTCAGTTGGGGTTGTGTTTATTGGGATACAGATTGTTGGGAAGGATTTGGTAGTGGATGCACTGCCAGTACTGGAGTATTTCAAGGCCAAGTCCTGCTTTTCCAGGCTGCACCTCCAGCTGTGGATAAGTTACACAAAGCTCAAGCACCCCATCGGGATTCAGCCTGTGGGGCAGAAGAGTGTTCTCTCTGTCATTATTACACTGAGGCTGTTGCAGTTTCATCATTAATAATCGTGCTTCCTTTCTTTTGTGAAGGTGTCCTCAAGATCTGTCCTTGTTGAAAACAACTGAAAGAAACTTCAAAGAAAAACACATTCCCTTCCGAACTTCTGAGGACTGTTTGTATCTCAGTGTTTACAGCCCTGCTGGTTCCAGCAACAAGGACAAGTTACCTGTAAGTAAACCCATGGTACAAACGTGTGTAGTACAAAGTTTGCACCTAATGATTGCTCCTAAGAATCTGAATTGCTTTTGAAAATGTGATGCTGCACTAGCAGAAATAATACCAGTATGTAAAATGTAAAATTCAAAGCCCACCAACCTAAAATTCAGCTGCCATCGTGTTTTGGTGCTTTGGAGTTCTTCATTACCTGGTGGTGTTTTCCTTTTTGAAATGTGCAAACCAGTGTATAAAAGTGTGTCTCACCCTTTTTTATTCCTAAGGTAATAGTGTGGATCCATGGAGGCAATTTTATATTTGGTGGTGCTTCTAGGTATGATGGTTCAGCACTGTCAGCCTATGAGAATGTTGTGGTAGTAATAATTCAGTACAGACTTGGACTCCTTGGATACTTCAAGTAAGATCCCCTATTTCACTTTTTACAAAGTACTTCCTGTCATGTTTAAAGCATGGGTAGTTTTGTTTGCTAAATCACCTGAACTTCTTTACCAGCTTCCCACTGTTACAGTGGTTTCAGGGTACATAATTCACTGATATCAGGATGTGAGAGCCTTAGAAATGTCTGTAAATCCCATTTGCATTGTCATTTGATTGCAGCCTGCTATCAAACCGTAGTTGGGCTGATTTGGTTCTGGATTGGATGTTTGTTCTTGCCTCTGCTTCCATCCATTGGTGTGTACAGTAAAAACTCCTGCAGAGCAGAGGGCAGGGATCCCTCAGTGTGGGGGTGAGCAGACAGGAGGTGAGGAGGGCCCTGGCTGTGACTGTGGGGGGCTGTGGCTCAGCTGTGCACACCTTCCTGAGCCAAATCACAGTCACACTGAATGTTCTCAGCTGGAAGGGACCCATCAGGATCACTGATTGCAACTCCTGGCCCTGCACAGAGCAAAGTCCCAAGAGTCACACCTGAGAGGATCATCCCAACCCTCCTGCAGCTCTGGCAGCCTTGGGGCTGTGCCCACTGCCCTGGGGAGCCTGTTCAGTGCCAACCACCCTCTGATTTTGATTTCTAACACCAAGTCACACAGAGCATGTCTCAAATACTACCCAAATCTGTACTCCTAAGGGAGACACTTCAGTGCATCTTATCTTTTATCCACTGTAATGGTTTCTAGTGAATATTTGTAATGTTGTGCCTTTGGTGCCTCTCAGTTTTGTTCTCAACACCTTGAATTTCTGCTAAGCATGTCTCCACCTGTTTAACACAAAATAAGTAATGACTTGATCAAAGACAAGTAACTGGGGAAACACAGGAAATGTAATTGTTTCTCATACACATGCAGCACCTGATGATCTCTTTCTGCCATGATCTCTGTTAGTAACTAGAGTAACAGCCACCCATTTTTTATGCAGAAAGTTAACCGTTAACTTTCACTGGGCTCCTTACTGTAGTTTCTTCCTGTGGCTCAAGTGAATTTTTCTCAGTGTGTAGGCTAGTTATAGTGGAAGCGGTTTGCTAACATCTCCTGGGAGATTTCTGTGCTGTTTTAACCTTATTTCACTCTGTGCCCTGCAGTGCTCATTGAGAACTCCTGCTAGGGCTAGCGTGGGTACAGAGAGAGAGCAAAATTCTGGGGGAGTGAGAGCTACACCAGCCAGAAATCACAGGACAGGGGGCTGCTGCCTCTTTTCCTGTAAAACCTAAGCTAAGAAAAGTTGCTTTATGCCCTTCTATCTTTCATAGCAAAATGCTTGTCTTTCAGTACTGGGGATGAACACGCTCGTGGGAACTGGGCTTACTTGGACCAAGTGGCGGCTCTTCGGTGGATCCAAGGAAATATCGAACACTTCGGTGGAGATCCAGGATCTGTCACGCTCTTCGGTGTATCTGCAGGATCTTGCTCTGTTTTTGCACATGTAGGCATACAGTAGATAAACTAGAAGTAAAGGCTTTAAAAACAAAATCTTCAAAAACTCATTTAGTGCAACATTTTGTGCTTAACCTTATTTTTGAGGTGAGATTAACAGCACGTTGTGCTAAGTCTGGAGACTTCCCCTGTAAGCAAACAAAAATGTGTAATTCCCCACTGAATCCAAGAGTCTAATCAAGCATAAAGTTTGGGCTAAGGATGTTTATGTAGAATAATTTTTGTTCTCCCCTTCTTGGCAGGTTTTATCTCCTTTGTCTAAGGGTCTCTTTCATAAAGCAATATCAGAGAGTGGAATTTTACTTCCCCCCAGTAGAGAGTTACTTCTTTCAGTAGATCCTAAGGTAGGCTTGGGTTTTTTGCATTTTAAAGCCTTTATAACCTAAAATGGGATATTTATATGATCATGTGGTTAAAAAAAAAAGGGGGGGGGAAATTTCATTGCATATTATGCAACCAAGTTGATCAAGTCTATTCTCACAGCATACCTATTTATTTTCAGTCTTGTTTGGTGTTAGAAAGAGATTGTACAGGTATGTGATTATAACAGCAGTGGGTTGATGTGGATATTTTCAGTTACACACATGCCAAGCAAGGCAAATGTCCATTTTTGTACCTGCTGTTCCCTATGGAGTAACTATGGCATTTATTATGGAAAGTTTAATAAGAACCCAGAAGAGGCATTCACTTTTCATTGAACTGTAGTCTTTTATGGATAGCTTTTATGTGAAGTAAAGTAGTTAAATATAAACCAAAATACTGTCAAATAAAATTTGTTTTAGAAGTACTTTTCATTTCTCCTCCTGCAGCAGCAGGTGGTGATGTAAATATCTCAGAAACCGATTTTCTGAACTTTCTTTCCTTATTTGGTTTATGCTGTAACCTTGTATTTTCTCTAGATTAAAGTACGTTGTAGAACAGGGAATGGAAATATAGCAAGAAAGAGAAGTACACCAGAATGATTTCACTCTGTGTGCAGTATTTCTAGTAAAATAAAGTACTCAAAGATCTACCAAGCTCACCTAAAGCTGCCCTTAAGGAAAACTATTTACAGTAGTGTGTATAATAATCTTCTGTTTACGAGTCCCTTCAAGACCACCTCACAGCTAACAGTCCTTGTCTTTGTGAACCATTTTCAGAAAATTGCAGGTATCTTTAAGTGTGACACAAGCAGCTCCCTCTCCCTGTTAAACTGCTTAAGGAAGCAGGAAGCAGAGCATATCATCTTCAACACCACGGTAGGTGAGACTCTGCAGAGCTACAGAATATTTAACTTGCATTGCTCAGCCTCTGACCAGAGTTCATTGTTGGCCTGCTCCAAAAAAATTGATTTTTCTTAACTTTCGTCAAAGTAGCCCCTAAATGTTGGAATATCCCATCATTTCTCTCTGTCACAGCACCTGGAAAGTTGAGAGCAAGGCTTGGGCATATCATACGTTTTAATGTCAGTTAGAGGCAGCACAGGATCAGGAAACCATCACCTTACTCCATACCTTGGCCCAACCAGCCTTGCATTTTATGCTCTCGTGCCAAACTAGATCAGTGTTACAGTAGCTCAGATTTCTTAAAGCCCTTTTTTTGCACTTGGAGCATTAAATGAGAACACCTTCTATGATTTGAATTGAAAATACTGTTAACAAGTAATTTGATCTCTTTTTTTTCTCCTCCTCCTTCAGGACGTACCATTTCTGCCCATAATTGTGGATGGAGTATTTCTTCATAAGTCACCTGAAGAGATAATGGCTGGAAAAGAATTTAATGCAGTTCCATTCATGATAGGAGTCACCAACAATGAATTTGGCTGGAATATCAGATCTGTAATTTAATGGTTATTCTTTTTTTTTTTTTTTAAATGTTTCTTAACTGGTAGAAGCAACTTGAGAAGGTATTTTCTGGTAGGACCAGGCTTTGCATTGTTGGAAATACATACAAGGTAAATTTTGCTTGCATTGACTCTGTAATGACCCAGAACCACAGACTAATTGGAACATCAATTTTGTGCAGTATTTTCCTACCCTAAAATTTTAATCCCTCACCCAGGCAGAGAGAGTGAAAAGAACACAACATTCAAGAGTTTATTCCTGAAAGCAAAACAAACCCAAACCCTTTCCCTCACGAGGCACAGGAAGTCAGGGTTGATACACAGAATTGTTACACAGAATTGATACACAGGAAAATCCCATTCTCTGTGTATAAATTCTTTCCTGAACTCAATGGGTAACTCAAAAAAATAGGCAATTGTTGTCACTGCACAAAGCTTCCTGAAGCTTTGTGCAGTGACAACAATTGCTCTATTTTTTTTTGAGTCCTGTTTTTTTTTTTTTCCATCTCCTGAGTATTCAGGCTGTGTAGTCAGTCTGAACCTGCCCAACAGCTGTGTCTCTGGGAGTTATTTTCTGGAATGCTGTGAAAGAGGAGGAGCAGTGCCTTTATTTCAAAGGGCTCCAACAATTTACTGGAGGCTGCCCGTGACTTTTAAGGTCCCCAAAAACCCTGTGAGACAGAAGAAGCTTCTTGCTTCAGCTCTCTTTCTAATCTCACAAGTTTCTTAATGTCTGTTAATTTAAGAATAAACTTTGGTTTGGGTGGAAACCTTCACCAAGGAAACATTTCCTGCAGTAAATGCAGGCTTTTCAAGGCAGCTGCTCCGTTGTGCTGCACTTCTGCCTATGATGCTTCCAAAAATAAACACCAGTAGTAAGAGTAAAGTGGAATAATGTAGTTCCAGTGTTAAAAATAATGAAGCTGAACAGTGCTAATAATATTCTTTTTTTTTCTTTCCTGTGCAGACATCAAAAATAACAGGTCTGAGGGAAATAGGAGATAAAAAATCGATCACTTCAACTTTACAGTTTTTTCTACCAATGATGGTAAGTACTGCTGCCCTGATTTAATTTGAGAAGGGAATCTTCTTTGTCAAGCATAGAACAGCTCTGAGTTACAACGTTGCTAAGAGCTGAGGTCATGTTATGCTTTGGGGAGAGTCCCAGCAAAGTTGACAGGACTGGGGTGTTAACACAGAAATAGGATTGAGCCAGGCCCAGGATGTGGGGAAATGTTTTCCTTTCTAGATTTCTGAAGCAACATTTTTATCTTACCTATTTGTATGTGGGATTACTTTAAGAGTGTTCCTAATGCTCAGGTATCTCCTGGCTAAATCTCCTGCTTGATGGGTTTGTTTCAAGGCAGGATTTTTCAAGGTGTTTACATGAAATTAAAAGCAGCTTTTAAAGTAGTTACTTTGCACTCCTAAAGTGTGTCTTCCAAGCAGCAAATTCTAGCACTAAAAACCTGCCCTGTGTTCCGAGATCCAGTTGGTCTTGCCCTGTAGTCTAATAGTCATAAATCTTTCAAGGACTCAGAGGATTTACTTTTGTTATTCCCATCTCTTTTCTTCTGAAGGAAACAGAAGCCAGAGGTATTTTCAGGAAAAATTGCTGGATCTTTGAATCCTGTAAAGTTTTAACCCATATAAATCTGGTGTAAATTTGACCTGAGGTGGTTGGAGGGTTTAAGGTGTTTTGTTTGGTTTTGTTTGGTTGGTTTTGGTTTGGTTGGTTTTGTTTGTTTTGGCTTTGGGGTTTTGGGCGTGGTTTTAGTTTTTATTGTTGGGGTTTTGGTTTTGTTTGCCTTTTTATGTTGGTTTTGGGGTTTTTTTCCCTCACAAAAAGTCTGAATGGGTTTTATTTCCCATCAGCATGGGAGCCATCCTGAACCTTTGTGCCTTTGCAGAATCTCTGAAGTTAAATGATGACGTGTTTTTTAGCTGCTGAGACACTGATGATTTGTCTGTTTGTTTTCCTGTTTCCCCCTTGTCTCTCAGGATCTGCCATCAGATTTTCTGCCCAGGATAGTGGATGAATATGTAGGAGACACGGATGATCCTGCTGAGCTAAGGGACCGGTTTCTGGACTTGCTGGGGGATATGGCAATTGTCATGCCAGCCATCAAAGCCCTGAATTATCACAGGGGTAAGCTGAGGAACTGCAGTAGGATATTCAAACCTCTCACTGCATGCTGCATCAAAGGATGCAGACACAAATCCTGTCGTGTAGGCAACCCTTCTTGAGATTCCCACTGGGAAGTGGAGGATGAAGAATGATGTAGGTCTGCAGGGGTGTGTGTGGTCCTTCATCTTTGTCCTAGTGTCTTGCACTGTGCTCATAATCACAATGTATTGAGACCAGAGCACGATAACACAGATAAATGTTTGCTAACTGAACTATACAGGCTTACAAACTAAAATATATCAAAGCAACCTCTGCCCTTTGGCCCACAGCTAAGTGGGAAGTCAGCAGCTCTGTTGTCTGGAGATTTCTAAAAATCATGACAAACCCTGCCAAGAAACCATAACTGGAAATAACTTGATGTTATTTTGTTTTCTGGAACTTTTCCTGTGATGAACTTTGATTTTTTTTTTATTTTTTTTTTTTTTTTTTGGGGGGGGGGAGGGAAGTGCTGTGAGTTCTTAATTTTGAATTAAAAATAAAAGTACACATTTGAGTGTGACATTACATTAGAAATGTGCCCAGCATAAAGCTTTGGGCACGTTTAAAGTGGTATTTTGAACAGCTGATGTCAACTGCACTTTGTGCATCTCTTTAACTCTCTAAATATTCCATTTTCCAGAGTCTGGAGCCCCCACCTACTTCTTTGAGTTCCAGCACCGCCCCAGTTCGTACTGGGACAGCAAACCAGAGTATGTGAAGGCTGACCACGGGGATGAAGCTGGCTTTGTCTTTGGAGGGCCCTTCCTGGCTGGAGAAATTCAGCTGTGCAGTAAGGACCAGTCCTTCATGTTCCCATAGAGATGAGCCTTGGAACTGGCATCATTACATATTTTAATCAGACTAAAGTGCCTCAATTCACAGGGAGACCAAAGAGAATTTGCTTTGCACTCTTTGTGTTCCCCGCTCTCTGTCATGG